>NC_041390.1:367420337-367472180 GCF_002162155.2 Triticum dicoccoides
ATTCATCAAAATAAGCAAACAACACATAGAAAACAGAATCTGTCAAAAACAGAACAGTCTGTAGCAATCTGAAATCTTCGTATACTTTTGTAACTCCAAATTTTCTTAAAAATTAGGAAAAAAGATGCAATTTGTATATCAATGTTGTGTAAAAAATTTAGACTTTTTCCACGCTTCTGTGATTTTTAGAAATTCTGGCAATGAGCGCAAAATTTTCTGTTTTTCTGCAACATCAAATCAACTATCACCATAGATCATCCCAAAGGTCTTGCTTGGCTCAAACACTAATTAAAACACCAAAACACAATTATTAGAGATGTACTAATGTGTACTTATTGCAAAACAAAACCAAAAACATAAAAATAAAATTAGGTTGCCTACCTACAAGAACTATTGTTTAACGCCCCTAGCTAGGCATAAAACATAGATCTATCTATTATCATCTTTGGTATGCAAACCATAAGTAGCCCTCATCATAGATTCATGCGGCAACTTAATTTTCTTTCTTGGGAAGTGTTCCATGCCCTTCCTTAATGTAAATTAAAATCTAATGTTTCCTTCTTTCAGATTAATAATTGCACCAATCGTTCTAAGGAAGGTCTACCAAAAATAATAGGACATGTAGGATTGCAATCTACATCAAGAACCATGAAATCCACGGGCACATAATTCCTATTTGCAACAATAATAACATCATTATTCCTTTCCATAGGTTTCTTAACAGTGGAATCCGCTAGATGCAAATTCAAAGAACAATCATCAAATTCACGGAAACCTAACACATCACATAAAGTTTTTGGAATCATGGAAACGCTAGCACCCAA
Source organism: Triticum dicoccoides (assembly GCF_002162155.2). Lineage (NCBI taxonomy): Eukaryota > Viridiplantae > Streptophyta > Magnoliopsida > Poales > Poaceae > Triticum > Triticum dicoccoides. Next base: position 367,421,162 of record NC_041390.1, read on the forward strand.
ATCACACAAAGCATGGCACTCATAATATTTAATGTTAATCTTAATAGTATGTTCCCACTCATCATAAAGTTTTCTAGGGATAGAAACTTCCAATTCAAGCTTTTCTTCAAAAGATTTCATCATAGCATCAACAATATGTTTAGTAAAAGCTTTATTTTGATTATAAGCATGAGGAGAATTCAACATGGATTGCAAAAAAATATATAATCTATCAAAGAACAATTATCATAATTAAAATCCTTAAAAGCCAAATGAGTGGGTTCATCGCTACTTAAAGTTTTGACCTCTCCAATCCCACTTTTATCAATTTTTGCACTAAGATCTATAAACTCTGAATCATTGGGACGCCTTCTAGCTAAAGCTGACTCATCTCCAGTCACATCTTTATCAAGATTTATATTAGAAAAAATATATTCAATAGGAGTCACACAAAGTACTTTAAGATATTCATCATTATTCTCACAAAAACTAGAAGAACACGCTTTTACAAACCAATCTCACATAGCACGCATCCTAGTGGTTCTTTCTTTACACTCATCAATAGAAATTTTAATAGCTTTTAGAGATTCATTCATATCATGCTTTGGTGGCATAGATCAATTTTCAAAGAATAAATCTCAATATAAATACTATCGATGTTCATAGCCAAATCATCAATCTTGAGCAATTTTTGTTCAACCATAGCATTGAAAACTTTTTGTGAACTAATAAATTCTTTAATATTGTTATCAAGATCAGAGCGCATCTTATTACAATTTACATAAGAATTGTTGTAGGAGTTACCATAATTATTAGAGGAACTACTAGGAAATGGCCTAGGGTTGGAATTACCTCTATATATGTTATTACCAAAATTGTTCCTACCACCAAAATTCACATCCATAGATTCACTATTATTCTCAATCAAAGTAGACAAAGGCATATCATTAGGATCAATAGGAATAATCTTACTAGCAACAAATTTCATAAGTTCGTCCATCTTTCCACTCAAAGTATTAACTTCTTCAATCTTATGCACTTTTTTACTAGTGGAAGATCTTTTGGTATGCCATTGAGAATAGCCATAATATTATCTAGAAGTTTAGTAGCTTCTCCTATAGTAATTTCCATAAAAGTGCCTCTCGCGGTAGAATCTAAAATATTTCTAGATGCAAAATTCAATTCGGCATAAAAAATTGTATGATCATCCATAAACTTAAACCATGAGTAGGGCAATTTTTTATCATCAATTTCATCCTCTCCCAAGATTGTGCAACATGTTCATGATCAAGTTACTTAAAATTCATAATATCGTTCCTAAGGGAGATGATCTTAGAGGGAGGAAATACTTGGAAATAAAATCATCTTTACACTTATTCCACGAATCAATACTATTTTAAGGAAAATATGGAAACCAAGTTTTAGCGTGATCTCATAGTGAGAACGAAAATAGCTTCAAGTTAACAATATCATTATCCACATCTTTTTTCTTTTGCATATCACACAACTCAACAAAAGTATTTAGATTGGATGCAACATCTTCACTAGGAAGGCCGAAAAATTGATCTTTCATAACAAGATACACGAAAGCGGCATTAACTTCATAAGATTTCACACTACTGGCAGGAGAAATTAGAGTACTAATAAAATCATTATTATTAGTATTGGGAAAGTCATACTACTTGGTATTTTCTTCACACATCGTGACAAAGAAAGCAATCTAACACACGAGCAACCAAAAAGAAAGCGAGAAGGCAAACAGAAGAAAGACGAATAAAAAGGCAAATATTTTTGTGTTTTTCTGAAATCATTTTAGAAGTGGGGGAGAAGAAAACGAGAATCAAATGGCAAATAATGTAATGCAAGAGATAAGAGTTTATGGTGGGTACTTGTTAGGCTTGATGTAGATCTCCCCGGCAACGGTGCCAAAAATTCTTCCTGCTACTTCTTGAGCTTGCGTTGGTTTTTCCCTTGAAGAGTAAAGGGTGATGCAGCAAAGTAGAGATAAGTATTTCCGTCAGTTAAAAACCAAGGTATCAATCCAGTAGGAGATACACGCAAGTCTCCAATCTATACACCTGCACAAACAATCAAACACTTGCACCCAACGCGATAAAGGGGTTGTCAATCCCTTCATGGTCACTTGCAAGGATGAGATCTGATAGAGATAGATATAAAAGATTAGGAAAACGTAAAACAAAATAAAACTAAATAAATTGCAGCAAGCTATTTTTGGGTTTTTCCTTTTATAGATATGAGAATGTATGATGGAAAATAGACCCGGGGGCCATAGGTTACACTAGAGGCTTCTCTCTTGAAGGAAAATAATACGTTGGGTGCACAAATTACTGTCGGGCAATTGATAGAAAAGCGCAAAGTTATGACGATATCGAAGGAAATGATTATGAATATAGGCATCACGTCTGTGTCAAGTAGACTAAGTCCTGCCTGCATCTACTACTATTACTCGACATATCGACCGCTATCCAGCATGCATCTAGAATATTAAGTTCATAAGAACGAAGTAACGCCTTAAGTAAGATGGCATGATGTAGATGGATAAACTCAAGCAATATGATGAAAACCCCATCTGTTTACGCTTCATGGCAACAATACCAATATGTGCCTTGCTACCCCTACTTTGTCACTAGGTGAGGACACCGCAAGATTGAACCCAAAACTAAGCACCTCTCCCATTGCAAGAAAAACCAATCTAGTTGGCCAAAGCAAACCGATAATTCGAAAAGAAATACAAAGATATCAAATCAAGCATATAAGAATTCAGAGAAGATTCAAATAATATTCATAGATAATCTGATCATAAATCCACAATTCATCAGATCTTGACAAACACACCACAAAACAAGATTACATCTGATAGAACTCCATGAACATCGAGGAGAACATTCTATTGATGATCAAAGAGAGAGAAGAAGCCATCTAGCTACTAGCTATGGACCCATAGGTTTGTGGTAAACTACTCACGCTTCATCGGTAGGGTAATTGAGTTGATGTAGATGCCCTCCATGATCGAACCCCCCTCCGACGAGATGCCGGAAAAGGATGCAAGATGGGATCTCGTGGAAACAGAGGCTTGCGGCGGCGATAAAGTATTTTGGTGGATGCTTGTGTTGGTTTGGGAATATTTGGGAATTTATAGGCTAAAGATTAGGGTTTGAAGATTGCTGAGGGGCCCACATGCCAGGGGGTGCACCCCTAGGGTGCACCCTAAGGGCTTATGGAGCCCTCGGGACACTTCTGTCATCCTCTCCAAGTCCTATGTATGTCTTCTGGCCCAAAAAAATCATCGTAAAGTTTTATTCCGTTTGGACTCTGTTTGATATTCCTTTTCTATAGAACTGAAAAACAAGGAAAAAATAGAAGTTGGCACTAGGTTCTGGGCTAATAAGTTGGTCCCAAATATAATATAAAATAGCATAATAATGCATGTCAGACATCCAAAACAAATAATATAATAGCATGGATCAATAAAAAAATATAGATACGTTGGAGACATTTCATTCACTAACGCTGCCCCCATAAGGTCATTTGCAAACCTAGCAAAAATCATAAAGTGTCATCTCCTTGTGATCATCATATAAATAAAACTCTACCGTGGGTGCCGACCTCCTAGAATGGAAATGAAAATTTTGCACGAAGGTGTTAGTCAACAAAAGGTATTGTTCACACTTATCTTGGATGAAGTGGGTGATGCCTGCATTCTCCGCCAAATAATAGAATTCATCATAAATTCCGGCCACCCTCAAGAATGCATCCCTTGGCCATTCAGATGGCCGAACCTCCACGTACGAGGAAGGTTGTACATGGACTTATTCTTCTACTCAATTTCATTTTGATTTGAATTCCGGCTTGAAGAACCCCTTAACCATCTCCTCATCATTTCTTTTCTTTTATCTGAAAATTTCTGAAATTTTTAGTGACTCAAAATAAAAGTGAACAAAACACAACAAGATTGGTAGAAACTACTCCCATAAGTGTCTAGAGGCTATATCATGCATCAAAACTACTTTGGACCATATAAATTCGACATGGAAGCTCAAGAACAAGGTCACCATGATACGTCTCCATCGTATCTACTTTTCCAAACTCTTTTGCCCTTCGTTTGGACTCTAATTTCCATGATTTGAATGGAACTAACTCGGACTGACGCTGTTTTCAGCAGAATTGCCATGGTGTTATTTTTGTGCAGAAATAAAAGTTCTCAGATTGACCTGAAAATTTAAGGAGAATATTTTTGGAATATATAAAAATATTGGCGCAAGAATCGACCAGAGGGGGCCACCTAGAGGCACAAGCCCTGGGGGCGCGCCCTACAGGCTTCTGGACCCCCTTAAGCTCCTCTGACCCTAATTCCAACTCTATAAGTACATATTCGCGTAAAAAAATTCCAAGAGAAGGATTCATCGCGTTTTACGATATGGAGCCGCCGCCACCTCCTGTTCTTCATCGGGAAGGCTAATCTAGAGTCTAGTCGGGGCTCCAGAGAAAGGTATTCGTCGCCATCATCATCACCAACGTTCCTCCATCACCAATTTCATGATGCTCACCGTCATGTGTGAGTAATCCCATCGTAGCACTACTATGGAAAAGCCTAGCAGTAGCGCGGGGTGCCGTGCTACTGATAAGGCGCTATAGCTAACATGTAGCAGTAGTGCGTGTTGTCCCACGGTACTGCTATACATGACTAGCAGCAGCGGGCTTTGGTTGCATGCGCTGCTGCTAATAGCTGCAACGCTTTTAACTAGGACGCGCTACTGGTAAGAGAGTGCTACTGCTAACTTTATTCCCCTCGCTACTTCTAGTTTTATTAGTTTCTATTTTTTCTGCATATTTGTTTTGTATACAATAATCTTTAGCATATCAAACACATACAAATGTAATCATAGCATATACATACAGATAGTCTCATCAAATCATGTCATCATCACAATCATCATCCAACACAAAGTGGTTTCTCGTCATCATCTCAAAAATAGCGATACAAGTCTCGATTACTTGCAACTACATCGTCATCCATCTAAACAATGATATACGTGAGAAGAGCTATCACTGTGAGTGAGAGCGGAACTATGCAGTACATGAGTTTGTATCCCTCTCTCGCATTAGCGTGAACCTAAACTAACTACTGGCTGTCGCTCGGAAACCGGAAACCGGTACACGCGAGCCTGACACTCCAGCCACTCATCGTATACTCCTTGCATTGCACTTCTTCTTCATCGATGATCTATGCACCTGCATCGTCACATGAGTCGATGATATGCAACATACATAATTGAGCAACAGAAAGAGACAGACTTGGCAAAAATAGAAGCAACATAACATAAGCATAAATAACAAAGTTCATCGTACCCAAAATGCCCTAACCAGAGTGATCTTCGCTAGTTGAGGAGGATGGTTTAATTACATCACAAATAAAGTTTCGCTGTGCATAACTCAAAGTTTCCTCATTCAGAAAATATGGACTAAATGGACACATTGTCATATATCGACAATCACTCCAACATGTCGTTCCATCCATCCAAGTTAGGGAGATAGTCCCGAGCTTAGTGAAAGGCTTCAGGTCGAGATGCTGAGCAGCTACACATGTTCGGACGTCTTCCCGCCACATTTTCCCTTCCTCGTGGAACAGACATGTTTTGTCAAGGACCTCCTTCATGATGACTTGGGCAAGTTCATGTTGGATGTGATAGAACTTAGCTCGAAGTCGATGATTCGGGATATCTCCTACGTTCTTTGCCCATTGCAGAATATGGGCATCACCGGATTTAGGTGACATGCGAAGGTTCTGCTGATCCCGTCTGTACTCCAGCATGTGGTGTACGACATATAATCCATCACTAAAAGTATCACTCGGTTGCTGGATGCAGCAAAAGTCGGTCTTATGGCCGAAGGCGGGCATGTCGTCCGTTTTCCTCTTATCCTTGATCTCTCCACCCCTTACGCCGTAGTAAAAGATAGCACTGTCGAGAACATACTTGATGTGGGTGTAATCCTTTTTCTTCATGTTCTTTGACGAGTCCTAGTAAAGAGCATGGGAGTATCGAGGATAAAGGATGATGAGGATGGCATGCCCGACGCGGCGCAAAATAAGTACACCTCAAATTAATTAGCCTCCACCATGCAAATGAATGATTTATGTAGAAGGAAGGATATCAGCGCAGACAACTTACAGGGGATGATAAGGCACGAGAATCGACGATGTAGTCCCTCGCGTATTCAGGGTGCTCTGCGTAGACTGCCAAGAAACCCTCGTTCATGAAGTACGGGTCAATGACACAGATATCAGGTATGTGCTCAATCCCGATGATGTAGTTCGTGTACAAGGCAAAAAGGCGGACAAACATAAAATCCAGCTTCTTCAAGTGAAACATGTCGAAGATGTAATCAAATCAAGGAAGAACTTGTCTGCGGGGCATGTGTGGACGTACGACCTTTGCCGCGGCACATTAACCACGTAGAGTGGGTATCCTGGATTTTCCAAGGCGATGAGGCTTTTCTCTCTACGTAGCACATCATCATAAAGTCTCCTTATATCGTCGTGTGTGGCTTCTACCGCTGCCTTAGGTAGGATTGGTTCACCGGGGATATGCCATTTTGCTGCACCTGGGATAGGTATACGGTCTTGAACCCAAGGCTGCTGAGGCGGCTGGATCATAGAAGTAGCTTTGTTTCCTTTCCTCGGTCTCTTCCTATGTTTCTTTGCTACCGGAAGGATGTCTATAATATGACCAGCCTCCGGAGGAGGAAATTCAGGAACCGACTTATGATGCTCAAACCCTGAGTACTCATCATAGGCGCCAGTATTGAGATACGGTTGAGTGTCATCGTCATCATCATCCTCATCTATGGAGACATCATCAGTGACTAATGGAGCCTCTTCCTCACCTCGTCCACTATCACCCAGCATGAAAGCTGACGCTAATTGGGTATGTGGGGTGTTAATGTCCAAACCTTGCTCAGGCTGCGTGCCCATGGGTGTGCTCCCAGCCGCCTCCAGACGAAGCAGATTCTTTGGCCACAATAGGACGCATCCATTGCAACTACCAAGCCGGTGTGGGGTCTCGTCGTCATCCCCCTAGTACCGGAGGAGCCAAATTTTTGTTGTCGGGTTTGACACTGGCCACGGAAACCTTCAAAGCATCAAGGGGGATTGGTCGGCTATGGAACAATGGTTCCTTCAGCTTCATTATCATCGCCTTCCCCATGTCCACCTTCTTGTTGCTGATGGTGTACAATATGGTCTACAGGGTTACGTTGGCCTGCAAAGACATGTCTACAACGTGAGACATCCGAAAGGCAACGTAAATGGGAGATTATACATTTATTGAAGCGGGCCGGTGTGACAGATACTGTGAGGGCTTTGAGCTAAGCCAAAGACGAAGCACCACCGAGCATGTCCGAGACGGAGGACGGGCTGTTATGAGCAGGGGCGGGAGTCGATGCAGGAGCTGGTGCGGGAGCCGGTGCAGGAGCAGGTGTGTGTGCTGGTGCGGTAGCCGGTGCAGGAGCTGGTGCGGGAGCCGGTGCTGGAGCAGGTGCAGGTGCTGGTGCAATGCTAGTCGAGTTGTTCCCGAAGAAGTCGGCAAGGGGAAAGTCCGCTGCATATTTTTTCTGGATTTTTCCTACTGCAACTGACAACTTCCAGAACCAAGACACTAGACATATCGGCAAGCGCCTGTGTTGCGGCAGCTACCGCTGTTGCGACTGTCTCAGCTGATTTCTTCTCAACCGCGGTCTCAACCTTCTTGTCGATGTTTTGTTCAGTTAAACTCCGTCTTTCCTTTCTCTCCTCTGTGGTCTCATTCTAGTACTTCTTCCACGTGGCGTCATCTCCGACACCGTGCACGAATCCATACAATAGCCGAGTGTCCACCAGGAGTCCTTTCAATATGCTCAATGCCCTGTTGAATGGGGTGTTCCACTTGGGCCTCGCCGACGCCTTAGACGGCGAGTCACTTTCGGCCGCAATCCTGTGGTGCTCTCTCTGCAGAAGGAACAAGGATCGTTTACAAATATGTCTAAATGTGCAGTCAAACTGATCAGAAACTAAAATTACTAGGAGTCTCATGAACTCCGTCGTGACCGGGCCCGTCTCTAAAACCTTCTTGACTGGGTCCCAATGGTACGGGGCCTTGAGGCCGTCATGCTCCTGCGGGACGGTGAAGTCCGCCAAGGGGTCTGGGATGTTCGGACTTTCGCGTTTCACGTCCTCCTTGGCCCATATGGACCTCTTCCCACCGTATCCATGACTTCTGAAGTGGTGGCACCCCATGTTCCTCTGTTGAAGCCCCTTCATGTACTTCAAATTTTCTTTGGCAGTTGCGGCCTCGCAAGCCGCCTTGAATATTTGAAACTGCTCTTTTGTGATTGTTGGGTTATCCTTTACAATCTAGGAGTAGGGTTCCTTTTTGTTGACGATCCGATGTTTCACCCTTGCTTTCCAGGTGGCCAAAGAGTCACTAAACTTGGTCATGGCGTGTTTGTTCATCTTCTTCATTGCCATGTCTTAATCTGGATTTTTATATTCCTTTTCATCCCGGTGTCACAGCCCTAGAAATGTTCTTGTAATTAGTGGCATTGCATCCATGCATCATTTTCAACATCTATTAATTTTGAAATGGGGACTGATAAACCCTAGCAGCAAGTGAAATACAACTAGGGTCAAATTAAATCTTTTCCATCTACCCAAAATGGTTTTTAGAAAAGTTCATCAATTTTGGAATGGGTGAAAACTTCTTCCAAAAATGATGCACACATTTCTAGGACATTTCTGGATATTGGAGTTAATTCATACGTATTTGAATTTGGACAATTAAATGCTATATAATATCTTAAATGTCCAAATAATTCTGAACTTAAGTGAGGGCTGTTGGAAATATTCCATACATAGCCCACAATTATTTTCAGGGTTTTTGAAAATGCCTTAGAATTTTAATTAAGTCAAAACAATTACAGAAAAATAGAAAACAGAAACTAAATAAAAGAGAGAGAGAAGGAAACAAACCTGGCGCCACCTGGGCCTCACCTGTGCTGGCCCAGCCCACCTGGCCCCCCTCCCCTGTCGTCTTCCTCATTTGCCAGGAGGATGGGCGTGTGCCCGCGGTGCGCTAGCACGCGCACGGCCACCGACGGCCACCTCCTGCTTGCCGCTTTCCCCCTCGACGCCCTGGGGACGCCACACAGCCTCCCGGGTCCCTCTCTCACTCTCTCCCGTGCTCCTCCCCCTCCTCTGGCTCTCTCCCTCGCACCACCGAACACGGCCGCCGCCGCCGACGAGAACCACCACGGCCACCGCTACCCCCTCGCCCCTCGGTTGTGCCCACGAGTTCCATGACGTCGTCCTCGACCCCCTCACCGAACCACGTTCCACCGGAAGCCCTGCAGCTTCGCCTTCGAGCTCTTCTTCAACCTTCGGCCGCCGGCGACCTCGTCTTCGATTTGCCGTCGTCCGTGCTTCCCCGGCCCCGACTTCGACTCCGTTTGACCCCTCTGTGAGCCTTCGTTGTTTCCCCCTTGTTTTCCCTCTCCAACCCTTCCTCTAGGCATACTTTTTGCCGCAGACTGAACCGTGCCGCCGTGGCCACAGCCGCCACAACCTCCAACCGAGCACACCCACATGCTCACCGCGCCGCATAGGTGCCGTAGGAGCCAAGCACGCCACCCCACGGGCACCGTATCCCCGCTTCCGAGTGCACCCATACTCCGGCCGCCGCCACGAGCTCGATTCTGGCGAGCTCGCTCCACCCCAGCTCCTCCCACTTGCCCCACTCGATGCGCGCGAGCCCCAGCTACGCGTAGGACCAAACCGCGGTCGATTTGGTCGTCTGTGGGCGATTTCCGAAGCCCTCCGCCGTCTCTGTCGTCGCCGGCGACGAGCCGTTGACCTGGTTCGACGGGTTTGACCTAGCTTGACCGGGGTTTGACTTTCCCCTGACTCACTGAGATGTGGGCCCCAGGCCACTAACTAAACTAGGATTAGTATTAGTTTAACAGAAACTAACTTTAGTTAGTTAACTAACTACTGACCAGTGGGTCCCACTGGTCAGGTTTGACATGGCCAGCCACAGTTGACCCGATGACGTCACACTTATGTCATGCTGATGCAGTAAAACCCTTTTCTGGATTTTAAATAAATCTAAATGATTTATTTATTTCAGAAAATGCCTAAAACTTCTAAAAATCACAGAAAATTATCTATAACTCAGAATGAAATAATTTATATATGAGAAATTATCAGAAAAATTCAAGGAATCTGTTTATGGCATTTTCACGCATGTTGGAACAATGTTTGTCCCCTATTTTGGACAAAACAAATAAATGGCATTTAATAAAGCACATATGGAGTTTGAATTTGAACCTAGTGTTCAAACCAACTCCATTTAACTTGTTGCTAGTTGCATTAGGCCAATCAACAGCATATTGCCATGTCACATTCATTCATCATATTGTTGCATGGCATTGATTGTGTCCTTCCCTGGTTGCCGGTAACCGTCCCCTCTCAGACGATGGTGTTTCCGACGACGTGATCGATGACACTGATGAAGAACTATATTGTCTTCAGAAGTGCCAGGCAAGCAAAAACCCCTTGTTCATTCCGATACAAACCCACTCTCTCGCTCATGCCTGCTATTGTTTAGAGTTGTGTCAGGTCTGATTCATCGGGGATGAATTGGAAAGTTGTGAACATGTCCTACTGTGTGTGAGCTAAGTGTGTGAACACGATTTGGTAAAGGTAGCGGTGAGAGCCCATGTAGGAGTACATGGTGGGTTGTCTCATTGAAACCGTTCTCAGGAACTGAGTTCTGTGTTTGTGATCCATGAAACAGTTACTACCACACATTGGGCCCTGAAACATGACCCCGCTCGACTTACTAACCCCTCTCGTCCTCTGTCCAGGAGTTGCAACTAGTTTCTGGTGGTTATAGGATATGTGTTGGCGGCCGTGCGTAGCGCTGACCCTAGGGGTGGGCTATGATGCGGTAGCTACAGCGTGGAACAGTGTACCGGGCGCCCGTTTGGTGTCTTGGGAACCCTGCACACATCGTTTGGGTTGTGAGCGAAACTCCGGCCGGATCTCCTCGTGGATGGAACCCGAATAGGCGATAAACCTGGACTAGAGACTTGTGCGGTTAGTCAGGTCGTGGTCTACACCCACGTCGGCTTTCGCTTGAAGTCTGTCGAGCACATGTCATGTGCAGACGCTAAGTGGTGGAAACATGTGTGACGGAGTACACCCCTGCAGGGTATAAAACTATTCGAATAGCCGCGTCCGCGGTAAAGGACTTCTGGGTTGCCTATAACAATTCATAGACAAGTGAAAGTGGATACTCTAAAATGCGCAAGATAAGCGTGAGTGCTATGGATGGCGTTCTCGTAGGGAGACGGGAGCGGATCCATAGTGGTGTATTGATATGGTGAATATGTGGACTCGTGTGCGCCACCTCAAAAGAGTTACTTGCAGTCGTAGTTTAAGATAGCCACCGAGTCAAAGCTGGCTTGCTGCAGTTAAACTCCACCACCCCCCTGTTGATACCGATGCATATGTAGCTAGTTCTGATGTAAGTCTTGTTGAGTACTTTTGTACTCACGTTTGCTTAATTTATGTTTTGCAGAGAGATTTCAGTCTCGCTAGTAGTTTCGCGTGGACTTTGATGTTTAGCTTGATACCTTAGCTACCATCTTGTGCCCTTGGCAGGATCTGGTAGATAGTCAGACTTCTTAACCTTTTTCATTTCTAGATGTCTGTACTCAGACATGTTAAGCTTCCGCATGTGCTTGATTTGTATGCTGTGATTGTTGGGTCATGAGACCCATGTTTTTAATATCTCGCTCCTCGGAGCCTAAGGAATAAATACTTGAGTTGTAGAGTTATGTTGTGATGCCATGTTGTATTTACACATATCGAGCATATTGTGTGTATGATTGAAATGCTTGGTATGTGTGGGATCCGACAATCTAGTTGTTTATCCTTGGCAGCCTCTCTTATGGTGAAATGTAGTCTAGTGCTTCCATGAGCCATATTAGTCCGCTACAGCCCGGTTCACCGGAGTCCTGTTAGCCCAGCACTGCAGGTCAGGACACTTGACTGGCCGGCATGTGTTTCACTTCGTTCCTGTGTCTGTCCCTTCGGGGAAATGTCAAGCGGTGACATCCGGAGTCCTGCCTAGCCTGCTACAGCTCGGGTTCCCGGAGTCCTGTTAGCCCAGTGCTACAGCCCGGATTCACACGCTGCTGACCGACATGCTCGATGTGATTCATGTATGCCTATCCCCAAAGGTTGGTGCCGTTTTGGGTTCACGACTAGCCATGTCGACCAGGGTTCCCTGTCATATGGATGCTAGCGACACTATCATATATGTGAGCCAAAAGGCGCAAACGGTCCCGGGCCATGGTAAGGCGACACCCGTGGGAATACCATGCGCGAGGCCGCAAAGTGATATGAAGTGTTGCCGGCTAGATCGATGTGACATGGAATCAGGGTCCTGACAGCTTTGGTATCAGAGCCTGACTGCCTGTAGGATTACCAAGCCAAACTGGTCGAAGTTGAGTCTAGAAATGCTTTAGTTATGTAGGGGAATTGATTGTGGAAGGGAACGTAAGGCTCTTTTTACTCCTTTACCCTATGGCCTTGTAATCTGAGTCATCCTCTTCTCTTCTACGGGGATTAAGAACTAGGCTTCTCATCTTTCTATCTGGATGACGTGTTACTAATCCATAGACTTATAGAATTGATAGTTTCAAGCCTCAGTTCCGTTCCTACTACTTCCGTATGTTGTCAGTTGATTCGGAACCTTGATATTGTTGTTGAGTGGCTATGCCACCATTTTTGCAGGTTGTCTCAAATCTTTTGAGCAATTACAGCAGTTATGCTGTCCGAGTCATCCCAGGTTTCTAAATAGTCTGATGCATTTGCAAACCCCTTCCCCTGTTCCTGATGTCCATTTGGGCCAGATTAATCACACTACCTGTTAGTTGAGGTACTCTATTGCCTCGACATATATGTTGGAGCTATTATTATGACCCTAGGTGTTTAGGGAGTCACCTAGTAATCTAGCCATGTTTTGTGTTCCCGGTGTGATGATTCTGGCCACCATTCTCGAAAGCATCCCGTGATGCCATTTAGTTAGTAGGTATTCTACTGCTGGGTTTTGAACCCGATATTCACACTACTTACCTCATGTTGATAGTGTTGCTAGTTCCTTTAGGATATTAGTAACCTTTGCATTAGTCCTCGAGGTCCATGGTATATCCTTCTTCCAAATACTATGAACCGCCTATGGCAGAAGTTCTTTGAACCATAAGATCACAACCAGAGTGCTCTTGATGAGTTCTCCATTCTTCATTGTGAATCTGCCAGTCCTATCATTCTGCATGGGTTGTCCGGAAGAAATGTTGAGCTATGCTCGACATACTAATCTATGCATCCACAACTCAGAAAATTATATGTTCCTCGAGTTGTTCCTCTTCAGTTGTATTCCGACCATCTTCTATCAGTTGATAGCCAAGAGTATGTGTGCATTTGTGTTCATCGATGCCTATAATTCTTATGGTCCGTCAAGCCATTCTATTCCAGAATGACTAGGGGAAACAAACTCCAGTACCTCGTCCACTTCTAGGATTGGGTCGAAGTAGTTGTATTCCACAGATCAAATGCCAATTTAGTTTTTGTTCTATTCTACCTTGGGGTATTACCATCTTTATATCAGGAATGTCATGGGAATTGCACCACCTCTTATAAATTCTTGACGCAGTAATACTTCTTGCCATCATTGTTCGTTCCTCAGCTCCATGTTATTATAACCGGAATGCCGACAAGTGAACCGTGATGTGTGAAAGCAATATTCCTAGCAACTCCGTTGCTTGGTAGTTAATGGACAATACTCTCATTCTTAGTGTGCTGGTAATTAAATCACTATCCTAAGATTGATCGTGCTACCTAGTCCATATTTCCGGGTGCGCTCATCGACCAATGAGTTAGGACTGTGAATCCCTCGCTCCTTGATCATATCGTCTTGCCCTGAAAAGCAAGATTGTTCTCGAGCTTAATAACATATCGGTGGTTCGTGATTTTCCGAATATCTTCTTGGAGGTATCACCAGGCTGTCACCTGATCGCTATGTTGAGCTCGTGATCAAGTTGGTTTCTTGTAGCCACCCTCTTCTCCAGGAATCTGTGTTGGATACCCCTGAGCTAGTTGGTTAAGCTTAATAACAACTTGGAGAGTTGGAAGATAAAAGCTTAATAACAACTAAGGGATATCTTGTATTTGTGTTGAAGAAAGATAATACCTTCATCGATTGATCCACGTGATCAATTGTCAGCGCTATTGCCTTATCAATCCCTTGATTTGAGTGTGGGCTATCGTCAAATCAAATCAGAACCAACGATGTTCGTAATGTTGTCTTACTCTTGGTTGACACCTCGAGCATACACCATTACATCTTTTGGTCTGACCAATGCTATCACCGTGTTCATGATGGTGGAAGTCCAGTGATATGGAGATTCCGATGAGTTGCTGTTAAGCCCACCAGCATCATTTTCACTCCCCCATGATTCACGTTGAACATTACACTAGTGTTGGAAACTTTATAACCATTGCCCTCATGTCCCGATCATGAAGCATATGTCCGGTTGAAAGATGTGACTTCCTCTAATTCATGTGCATCTGATGTATGTTGCCGCCGTGAATTCGAGAAAGTTTTTTTTTGCTTCCTCTGGAATCATCCCAAGTCAGTCATGCATGTGCGAAGTATTCTATGGTCTGATAGACTGATCATCTACATTCTATACGTATTCCTAGCACACCAAGCCACTGATTGATTTGTTCAAGGAGAAGAAGTTTCTTCTTAAGAGTTAGACCTACGCAAGGACTTTGATATCCTCATTGATGGTTCCCCCTGAACTCGGTAGTGTTTCATTTTAAGACTACCACGTGACCATGCTTGTCTAGGACAACGTGTTCACATGCTTGTAGCAGAACCGGCTCATGTTTTGGAGCTTACTACCGTAGTTCATTCCCCTGAGAATCTCGCAACGTCGTCTCGTCGATTGTGTTGCAAACCTTCATTTTCCTTTCTAGACTCGATGAGTCTGGAATATCCTGACACCAACCAGATCTGAATCTCAGGCAGATATGATGGTTGGACCATTTTCCAAGAACTATAATATTGGTCTCTCGATAACCGGTAAAGTGGATGTTGTGGCCAACACATCCAGCCGGAAGACCTATTATTGTAGTATCTCGTTTGAAGAAAGTTGGCCACCTTCCCATGAGGATTTCGTAGGATTTACCTCAGTAGTTAATCCTTACGGATTCTTGTGCTCCCGAAGTCCAATCTTTTACTTGATGTTCTATATATCAAACCATATCTATGAATGGGATACACTAGCACATCAAGGAGAACATTAGAAGCGGAGTGCTATATGTCTCTCGGTCGATCATCCAGATTTTGTTTCCTTGGCCTCGCTAAGGTGAAATCTGAGAAAGTGTTATCTTCCTTTGCATCTGCATCACCCATCACCATTCACCATGGTGGTATGTTGTGTTGCCAGGATCCTTGACACGGATATTGGTAAAACCTTGATGAATATGGAGATGCTCAAGTTCTTGAGAGCACGCGCAAGCACCAGCTTTTACCGTTGGCATTAACTGGGATTTGCTTCCAGTTTCCTCGGTTATGTTATAACCTTTTCAAACAGTGGACTCACTCTCGACTATTGAGTTCTACCGCAGTTACCAGAATCATTCCCAACATTTGCATTTTGTTCCCAGCTTGCACCTTAGTAGTTGTTGTTTAGGATCATCTTCAAAAGTGGACTTACCATGGGTCTCATCCATTTCCGATGATAAGCAAAAAGCATCCATTGTGTTGTCTTCAACAAGATAGTCGACATCATCCATTCTAGTCGGAGTATGCCATTCTTCGAACTTCTTCAAACGATCGTTGTGATTGCCTTAGGCTGGTATAGAGAGTTTCAATGATCTTTGTATCAAAAGTAATTCTTTTTACCACTTAAGGGAATAGTTCTTCGAGTCACCTTCCCCGAGGTGCCCCGTTTCGGAATCATGGCAATTTCCCTTGCTACTTTGAAACCCTCGTCAAATTGTTTCTTCTGTCGCTCCTGATGCAAGTTTTCCCTCTCAGCTCCAGAGATGTTTCTATGTCTCATCCCATGAGTTGATCTTGTGATCATCAAGATGATCCTAAGTTGCTCGAACCTCAAGAAGATTGATTCTTCTAAATTTTCCCTTTCTTCTTGTTGTCATGTTGGATGTAGTTCTCAAAACAAGACGTCAAGATCAATGTGATGCAATATATCGGTATCTTCGAGAAGGGCAGTTCGATCGAGAAGACTGTGATAGTTTTGTGACCCCTCTGTCTTCTTACTTCACTTCTTGAATCTCGGGACGAGATTCTTGTTTAGTGGGGGTGAGTTGTCACAACCCTAGAAATGTTCTTGTAATTAGTGGCATTGCATCCATGCATCATTTTCAACATCTATTAATTTTGAAATGGGGACTGATAAACCCTAGCAGCAAGTGAAATACAACTAGGGTCAAATTAAATCTTTTCCATCTACCCAAAATGGTTTTTAGAAAAGTTCATCAATTTTGGAATGGGTGAAAACTTCTTCCAAAAATGATGCACACATTTCTAGGACATGTCTGGATTTTGGAGTTAATTCATACGTATTTGAATTTGGACAATTAAATGCTATATAATATCTTAAATGTCCAAATAATTCTGAACTTAAGTGAGGGCTTTTGGAAATATTCCATACAGAGCCCACAATTATTTTCAGGGTTTTTGAAAATGCCTTAGCATTTTAATTAAGTCAAAACAATTACAGACAAATAGAAAATAGAAACTAAATAAAAGAGAGAGAGAAGGAAATAAACCTGGCGCCACCTGGGCCTCACCTGTGCTGGCCCAGCCCACCTGGCCCCCCTCCCCTGTCGTCTTCCTCCTTTGCGAGGAGGATGGGCATGTGCCCGCGGTGCGCCAGCACGCGCACGGCCACCGACGGCCACCTCCTGCTTGCCGCTTTCCCCCTCGACGCCCTTTGGACGCCATGTAGCCTCCCGAGTCCCTCTCTCACTCTCTCCCGTGCTCCTCCCCCTCCTCTGGCTCTCTCCCTCGCACCACCGAACGCGGCCGCCGCCGCCGACGAGAACCACCACGGCCACAGCTACCCCCTCGCCCCTCGGTTGTGCCCACGAGTTCCGCGACGTCGTCCTCGACCCCCTCACCGAACCACGTTCCGCCGGAAGCCCTGCAGCATCGCCTTCGAGCTCTTCTTCAACCTTCGGCCGCCGGCGACCTCGTCTTCGATTCGCCGCCGTCCGTGCTTCCCTGGCCCCGACTTCAACTTTGTTCGACCCCTCTATGAGCCTCCGTCGTTTCCCCCTTGTTTTCCCTCTCCAACCCTTCCTATAGTCATGCTTTTCGCCGGAGACCGAACCGCTCCGCCGCCGAGCCTCTCGCCGCCATGGCCACAGCCGCCGCAACCTCCAACCGAGCACACCCACGTGCTCACCGCGCCGCGTAGGTGCCGTAGGAGCCAAGCACGCCACCCCACGGGCACCGTAGCCCCGCTTCCGAGTGCACCCGTACTCCGGCCGCCGCCACGAGCTCGATTCCGGCGAGCTCGCTCCACCCCAGCTCCTCCCACTTGCCCCACTAGATGCGCGCGAGCCCCAGCTACGCATAGGACCAAACCGCGGTCGATTTGGTCGCCTCTGGTAGATTTCCGAAGCCCTCCGCCGTCTCTGCCGTCGCCGGCGATGAGCCGTTGATCTGTCGGCGGGTTTGACCCAGCTTGACCGGGGTTTGACTTTCCCCTGACTCACTGACATGTGGGCCCCAGGCCACTAACTAAACTAGGATTAGTATTAGTTTAACACAAACTAACTTTAGTTAGTTAACTAACTACTGACCAGTGGGTCCCACTGGTCAGGTTTGACCTGGCCAGCCACAGTTGACCTGATGACGTCACACTTACGTCATGCTGACGCAGTAAAACCCTTTTTTGGATTTTAAATAAATCTAAATGATTTATTTATTTCAGAAAATGCCTAAAACTTCTAAAAATCATAGAAAATAATCTATAACTCAGAATGAAATAATTTATATATGAAAAATTATCAGAAAAATTCAAGGAATCTGTTTATGGCATTTTCATGCATGTTTGAACAATGTTTGTCCCCTATTTTGGACAAAACAAATAAATGGCATTTAATAAAGCACATATGGAGTTTGAATTTTAACCTAGTGTTCAAACCAACTCCATTTAACTTGTTGCTAGTTGCATTAGGCCAATCAACAGCATATTGCCATTTCACATTCATGCATCATATTTTTGCATGGCATTGATTGTGTCCTTCCTTGGTTGCCGGTGACCGTCCCCTCTCAGACGACGATGTTTCCGACGACGTGATCGATGACACCGATGAAGAACTATATTGTCTTCAGAATTGGCAGGCAAGCAAAAACCCCTTGTTCATTCTGATACAAGCCCACTCTCTCGCTCCTGCTCTCTTTTACTGCATTAGGAAAACAATGATTCAACTGTTACATGTTGCGGTAGTTGAACCCCTTTCCTTTGCATGACCTGTCATTGCCACAGTAAATAGATGAAACCCACTAGCATGAGTAGGAGTTGTTTGAGCCCTGATGTCCCTACTCATTCATGTTTGCTTGTCATGCCTGCTATTGCTTAGAGTTGTGTCAGGTCTGATTCATCGGGGATGAATTGGAAAGTTGTGAACATGTCCTACTGTGTGTGAGCTAAGTGTGTGAACACGATTTGGTAAAGGTAGCGGTGAGAGGCCATGTAGGAGTACATGGTGGGTTGTCTCATTGAAACCATTCTCAGGAACTGAGTTCTGTGTTTGTGATCCATGAAACAGTTACTACCACACATTGGGCCCTGAAATATGACCCCGCTCGACTTACTAACCCCTCTTGTCCTTTGTCCAGGAGTAGCAACTAGTTTCTGGTGTTTATAGGATATGTGTTGGCGGCCGTGCGTAGAGCTGACCCTAGGGGTGGGCTATGATGCGGTAGATACACCGTGGCACGGTGTACCGGGCGCCCGTTTGGTGTCTTGGGAATCCTGCACACATCATTTGGGGCTGTGAGCGAAACTCCGGCCGGATCTCCTAGCGGATGGAACCCGAATAGGCGATAAACCTGGACTAGAGACTTGTGCGGTTAGTCAGGTCGTGGTCTACACCCACGTCGGCTTTCGCTTGAAGTCTGCCGAGCACATGTCGTGTGCAGACGCTAAGTGGTGGAAACATGTGTGACGAAGTACACCCCTGCAGGGTATAAAACTATTCGAATAGCCGCGTCCGCGGTAAAGGACTTCTGGGTTGCCTATAACAGTTCATAGACAAGTGAAAGTGGATACTCTAAAATGCGCAAGATAAGCATGAGTGCTATGGATGGCGTTCTCGTAGGGAGATGGGAGCGGATCCATAGTGGTGTATTGATATGGTGAATATGTGGACTCGTGCGCCACCTAAAAAAGAGTTACTTGTAGTCGTAGTTTAAGATAGCCACCAAGTCAAAGCTGGCTTGCTGCAGTTAAACTCCACCACCCCCCTGTTGATACCGATGCATATGTAGCTAGTTTTGATGTAAGTCTCGCTGAGTACTTTTGTACTCACGTTTGCTTAATTTATGTTTTGGAGAGAGATTTCAGTCTCGCTAGCAGTTTCGCGTGGACTTCGATGTTTAGCTTGATACCTCAGCTACGATCCTGTGCCCTCGGCAGGATCTGGTAGAAAGTCAGACTTCTCAACCTTTTTCATTCGTAGATGTCTGTACTCAGACATGTTAAGCTTACGCATGTGCTTGATTTGTATGCTGTGATTGTTGGGTCATCAGACCCATGTTTGTAATATCTCGCTCCTCGGAGCCTAAGGAATAAATACATGAGTTGTAGAGTTATGTTGTGATGCCATGTAGTATTTACACATATCGAGCATATTGTGTGTATGATTGAAATGCTTGGTATGTGTGGGATCCGACAATCTAGTTGTTTATCCTTGGCAGCCTCTCTTATGGGGAAATGTAGTCTAGTGCTTCCATGAGCCATATTAGTCCGCTATAGCCCGGTTCACCGTAGTCCTGTTAGCCCAGCACTACTGCTCAGGACACTTGACTGGCCGGCATGTGTTTCACTTCGTTCTTGTGTCTGTCCCTTCGGGGAAATGTCACGCGGTGACATCCGGAGTCCTGCCTAGCCTGCTACAGCCCGGGTTCCCGGAGTCCTATTAGCCCAGTGCTACAGCCCGGATTCACACGCTGCTGACCGACATGCTCGATGTGATTCATGTATGCCTGTCCCCATAGGTTGGTGCCGTTTTGGGTTCACGACTAGCCATGTCGGCCCGGGTTCCCGGTCATATGGATGCTAGCGACACTATCATATATGTAAGCCAAAAGGCACAAACGGTCCCGGGCCATGGTAAGGCGACACCCGTAGGAATACCGTGCGCTAGGCTGCAAAGTGATATGAAGTGTTACCGGCTAGATCGATGTGACTTGGAATCGGGGTCCTGACACCCGGCCCAGGAACAAGAATACCTAGTGCAGCTTCTTTAGGAGGGAGGGCCACATATTATCTATCTTCTTTAGTTTCTCATCGTTGATGGTGGCGGTTGTCCGTATGATGCAGCCTATTTGATTGCCGTAGCACGCGCGCGCTTCCACGGGCTCTTTTGGCTCAGAAATGTCGTCGTCCACCTCCGTGACCACCAGTCTAGTAGTCATGAGCTGGTTTGGTCGTCGTTGCCTCTTTGCTTTCGGTTCCATACCGGCTCCGCTAGTCTTGATGTAGGTCTCAGTCTCAGCGCCGCTCTCGATGCCGGTCTCAGTCTCCGATGCGACATGTGGGCCCGGCAAGAACAACGGTTGATTGCCAGCAAGGTTCAAAAATTGATCTGCCGCCCGATAGACGTCGTCCCAATCACAAGATCCTTGTCCTTCATCGTTGCTAGCCATGTTTTCTACGATTAAATCTAGTCAATTGATTCTAGACCTAATAAAATGAATAATGACATAAAAAGGCCTATGTTTTGCAGGAACGTTGACTCCTTCCCGGTTCGGCAAATCCTGGGCACTCAATATGTCCTAGTTTGTATTACAAGTCATGCCGAAATTCACGGAAAATTTCGGCATGAACTTTGGTAAAAAGTGGAAAAATTGAGCACCTGTAATTTTCCGGAACGGAAATGAATCAACATTCTGGCAAAACATAGGCCACTCGGCTTCATTCCCTAGAAACAAGAAAAGGCCACTTGGGCACAATCGAACCACTTCAATGAAAAGATATAACATGACCACTTCAATGAAAAGATATAATCAACAATAAAAGTCTAGGAAGGGATCATCTTTAAAATAAAACTTGCCTAAATTCTTTTCCTAGAAAAATAGTGGTATTTTCAAAAATCAAAGACCTTTGCAAAATGACCTCACTACACACTTCTCTGCCTAGGAAAGAACCCAAATTCTGTCTATTCCTCTCTCTCACACACACATTATTTTCTCTAACCCTCCTCTGCCTAGGATAGAACCCAATTAAATTGCGAAGGAACTCCATTTCTCTAACCCTTCTGACCTAATGCTCTAAAATAAATTTTTGCTCTAGCCTAGCAAACTGTAACACCCATGATGCGGCTATATCTCCCACGTGTCGAGGCATGACTTAGAGGCATAACTGCATGGTGGTTTAGTCGCAAGTGGGGTAATCTTCACACAACCCCATGTACTGAATAAGAATGGGATAAAGAGTTGGCTTACAATCGCCACTTCACACAAATAACACGTTAAACAAACATCATCCAGAGTATAATCAAGGTCCGACTACGGAACAAAAATAAAATAAGAAAACCCCAAATGCTAGATCCCCGATCGTCCCAACTGGGCACCACTACTGATCATCCGGAAAAGACACATAACAACGACCAAGATCTTCATCGACCTCCCAATTGAGCTTGGTTGCATCACCTGCACTGGCATCATCGGCACCTCCAACAGTTTGGAAGTATTTGTGAGTCACGAGGACTCAACAATCTCACATCCGCGAGATCAAGACTATTTAAGCTTATGGGTAGGAGAAGGTAGTGAGGTGGAGCTGCAGCAAGCACTAAGCATATATGGTGGCTAACATACGCAAATAAGAGCGAGAAGAGAAGCAACACAATGGCCAAGAAGCTAGAAGTGATCAAGAAGTGATCCTGAAACTACTTACATTCAAGCATAACACAAGACCGTGTTCACTTCCCGGATTCCATCGAAAAGATACCATCATGGCTACACACGCTGTTGATGCATTTTAATTAAGTCAAGTGTAAAGTTCTCTACAACCGGATATTAACAAATTCCCATCTGCTACATAAACATGGGCATGGCTCTCGAAAGTTTATAACCTGCAGGGGTGTCCCAACTTAGCCCATCACAAGCTCTCACGGTCAACGAAGGATATTCCTTCTCCCGGAAAGACCCGATCAGTCTCGGAATCCCGGTTACAAGACATTTCGACGATGGCAAAACAAGATCATCAAAGCCGCCCGATGTGCCAACAAATCCCGATAGGAGTCGCATGTATCTCATTCTCATGGCACACCGGATGGGTCAAACGTGGGGTTGGCATCGACCCTTGTTGCCCAGGGGGCGCCGGACATCGCCCAGGTTGGACCAACATTCGGAGGAGCACTGACCCTGGGGTTAAAACAAAGATGACCCTTGAGTCTGCAGAACCCAAGGGAAAAATGTTTAGGTGGCAAGTGTTAAAACCAAGGTTGGGCCTTGGTGGAGGAGTTTTATTCAAAGCGAACTATCAAGGGATTCCCATAACACCCAGCCGCGTAAGGAACGAAAAATCAAGGAACATAACACCGGTATGATGGAAACTAGGGCGGCAAGAGTGGAACAAAACACCAGGCATAAGGCCGAGCCTTCCACCCTTTACCAAGTATATAGATGCATTAATTAAAATAGGAGATATTGTGATATCCCAACATATGCATGTTCCAACATGGAACAAACTTCAACTTCACCTGCAACTAGCAACGCTGTAAGAGGGGCTGAGCAAAAGCGGTAATATAGCCAAACAACGGTTTGCTAGGAGGTGGGTTCGAGGCTTGACATGGCAATATGGGAGGCAAGATATAACAAGTGGTAGGTAGCGCAACATAATGATAGAGCGAACAACTAGCAAGCAAAGATAGAGGTGATTTCGAGGGTATGGTCATCTTGCCTGAGATCCCGCGAGGAAGGAGAACGAGTCCAAGAAGAAGACAAACAAACATAGTCGAACGGATCCTCACAACTCCGGGACGAAACCGAAGCTAACGAGAGAAGCAACCCGGAAAGAAGCAGGCAACATAGTAAACAACCATCACATAAACATGGCATGACGCACAACCAAATATGATGCATGTCCGATTTAAAGAAACATGGCATGGCAAAATGCACAAACAATACTACAAATTAAGTGGAGCTCAATATGCAACGAGTTGCATATTGACGAAACACCACATTCATATATTTAGTTCTCTCCCGGTTATGTACCCAACAAAAATAAATGTTCTTAACATGGCAAGAGGGTGTAGCATAAATAAACTAACTATTTAGGCAAGTTTAAATAAGGCCGGAAACGCCAAACAACAATTCCGGTATATCCTCATGTGCATTAGCAATTTAATGCAACAACAATTTTAAACATTTTAAATGTTTTTATCATGATGCGGATGACATGTTCAAGTTTATGCAATTTTAGGAAAATATTGACATGAGCATATTATTAAGAATTTGTCATCATGGCAGAAACGTAAGGGGTGCCACGGCAACGAATCCGAAAATGATGCCACGACAAGATATCGGTTCTGGTAGCTCATGGAGATATCGATGCAAAAGGAAAAGTGACAGGAGCGTGTCATACAAGGATGGTGGGGTGCTCCTGGATACCTGGTTCCCACATGTCGGTGACAAGGAAAAAGAGGGGCAACATGCACCGACAGTTCGGACTCGAGGCGGACAAGGGTGCATCACATACATCAAAAGCATTCATCCACGGGGTCATCGGCTCGGCGGTTATACCTTCGAAGTGCGCAGTTCGGGATGGTTCGGGTTTGAAGGGATGTAGACGGAAGTAGTTGTACAATTGGTCCACGGCGAGGGTAGTGGAAGTAGTGGTACATGACGACGGTAGAGGTACTCGCGATAGTCGTACACGAGTCTTGTGACCCACGGTTCTTCGGGGAGCGGTAGTTGTACACGGTTCATAGACGTTCATAGTCATGGCGAGGAACTTGACGAAACCCAAGGCGACGGTAGTTGTACATGGTCCACGAGTCGTCGATCGTTCGGGGTCTGACTTGTGGTTCTTACCGACATGAAGGGGTACTTGGTGTTTTCGTGTAGCCGGACTTGAGGGGCACTGACATCGTTGTACTTGGCGTTAATGGGTACTTGACAAGGATGAAACGAAAAACAACGGTTGTGGTACATGGCATCCAGGGGCTTCGCGGGTCATCCTGTACTTGGCGTTCGGTGTTGTGGTCGTTACGGCGCCGTATGTCGTGGTACTTGGCGATCTTGATGAATCCAAGGGTCTCGGTGGAGGCCATGGTACTCCCCGATGGCATCGAGGTGGTATAGCAGCAGCAGCGTGCAGGCGCTGTACATCCATGATGGATACCATGGTTGTGAGGAGGGGCTCTGGCACGGGACCAGTAGCAAGGCACGTACAAACATCAGGAGGAGCACGAGCGCGTGAGGAGGCCCTGCCTGGCGGCTATGGATGCGAACGAGGGGGAGGCTCACGAGGAACTCCGGCGAGGAAGGAGACGGTGCGCTGGACGAGGGGTCGCTGGACTTGGCGATTCCCGACGGCGGTGATCTCTGGGGCTGATGCAGGGGACTCGGGCAGGAGGCCGAGCGCTGTGGACGCGGAGGAGGCAAGACAAGCGTGGCGGCGACCTGGCCTCGCCGGACAGAGAGGCACCAAGGGAGGTGAGCCGGAGAAGGAGGGACGACGAGGTGGAGGCTAGGTCGTTGGACGAGACGGCAAGGCAGTGGGATGGAGCTCCGGTAGTGGGATGGCGACGCTGTCCCACGGCTCGAGCGAGAGGAGGGATCGGGTGCGATGCGCTGCCCCTCTGCGTGCTATGAAGGCGGCACAGGAGGGAGACGAGTGGGAGAAGGAAAGGGGATCGAGCCGAGGCCCCTGGTGATGCTGAGGGAAAGAGGGAAGGGAGCGAGATGGTGATCAGCAAGGGAGAGGGTTAGGGTTAGGTAGCGGTTGGGCCTAGGTTATATGTTAGTTGGGCCTGAGAGGATGGGCCTAGGCGGGCCATCCTGGCTGCTGGGCTAGCTGCCATGCATAGAAAGAGAGGGAGAGATAAAAGAGTTGGGGCTCGACAGAAAAGAAAGGTTCTCCTTTTTTTTATTTCCAGCACAAGAAGGGATAAAAAGGAAGGTAACAAATTTATTCAAAGTGTCAAATAAATTCGACTAAAGCTGGAATTTGGCATGCTGCTACTAGGACATATATCAAAGCACCACAACTAGAATTGGAGTGAGCAAGATTGCATGGTTTCAATTCAAAAGCATTTGAATTTAATTCAAATGGTTTGAACAAGGGGTAGGATTTTGAAGTGCCCAAAAATGTTCGGATTTTTGGAGGAACCTCGGTAAATGGGAAGAGAATTTTGGGCAAGGTTTTGAAGTCAAGCTTGAACTAGAAAAGACATGGGGAATCTTTTCATGTTTGTTTATGCGTGATTCCCAAAAACGGAACATTTTATAATAGCTCCCTATATATTAGGAGGGTATGTTTTAAAAAGAAACCACCATGTGAGTTCCCTCAATTTAAATGGATCAGAAATACATGCAATTTATTTAAGTGAGTTTGGTTAGCTTTGAGAAAATGATGACATGATGCAATGCAAAATATGCAAAGAGGAATGCAAGAAGCAAAACAAATCACATGATGAATGTCGGAAACCATGGAAGTCATGTGGAGCTCCGGTCTTGGGGCGTTACAACACTCCATTATTACATGAGGATCTCGTCCTGAGATCTAGGATGGCACCGGAGGGAAGCGGAAGAGGAAAAGAAGAGGTAAAACTAAGTTGCTTCTTCGACAAACAAGTGAAACCATGAACCTTGAGAGGTTGAACAAATTGAAAGAAGAATACAATGGAGATGAATGGATTTGAAAACACTCTGTTAGAAAAGAGGAACAAGGAACATTGCAAAAAACCTTGAGGTTAATTGCCAAGATAGATATTGAAACCACTCCGGTTAAAACAAGATAGAGAATGAATAAGAATGATATAATTTGGTCAGCACTCCGACTAAGAAGGGAGGCAAAACTTGATAAGATGAGAGGACTTGAATGGATGACACGACACTCCGGTTGAATGCATAAGCAAAGGAAAGAACAAGATCTTCGCAAAAATGAGGTGATGAGTGGAGAGAGCACATCACAATGCCTCCGAAAGAAATGAAAGAATGGAATGAAAGGAACGGAGAAGAGAAAACATCCTCTCCCACAAATAAATTGGAAAAGCATCCTTAAGAAGAAGGGTTGAACAGAGTTGTTGGGAAATCAACAAAAAAATAATAAGCTTGTAGTGCGCTTATGCAAAACGTCTCAAAATTATGAGGTGAAATTCTGCCACTAACGGAAACAATAGATTGGATTGATATCAACAAAGTGACGAGAAACATATTTCACCGGGAGGATAAATGAAGAACTTAGGTCATTTATAAGCACCATAAATAGCAACAATTCTTAGGGAAAGCTTTAGGTCAAATATAACCCAAGATAACTCCAATGAAGAGACTGATGGGTTGCAAGGGATCTCATGCACGAATTGAAAATAATGGGTCTAAAATATGTCATTCCGGAGAACTTGTGAATCATGAAACACGACGGGAAATTGTCAAGAATGACATAACACCACCTCAAAAGATAAGGTTGAAAGAATTGCACTTCGGAATGGAAGATGAAGAATACTTGAGCTCCTCTGAAAAGAATCTCGATGAACACTTCGAGAAGGAATTAAATGCTTGATGAACCATCATGTAGAGCCTCCATAAAGAACTCCAGTAAATAAAAGGATAACGAAAAGAAAGAGAAGTTGAAAACATGAGCTGAAGACTTGCAATGATTTGGATTAATCTTAATGGTGATATAGTTGAGAGATCTTGGAAATCCGGGAAAAGAATGAAGCACTTGAACCTATTACTCATCATGAACAAACTCCAAATGAATGAATCCATCATTTGGATGAAGCAATAATAAGAATTATGTTATGCATATCCTTCACCAATTTAAATTGATGACAAGCAACGGATTCGGCATACTACTTATTCTCGTGGAAAGGATTAAGATAGATATAGCGCAAACTTGAGAAAAGACTTCAACGAACCACCGTTAGGATTTGAAAGAACGAATGAATTGATATGATAACCAAGGAATAAAACTCTTGAATGAACCACCATAAGAATTGAAAATGAAAGTAGCAAAGGCATAAATCACCGGGCAGAATTAGAAAAACGAAAGAAGATACTTGAGGGGATTTGATACCTGAGAACGAAGAGATCATGGACAGATTAGAGGATATTTGAACGATGCACCGGTCGGTAGAATTTGAGAATGAGACCTGAAAGTTGGAATGAATACTTCTGAGATGATGGGCTCCGGGGAATCAAACTAAAAAGACTCCTGAATTTCTCCGGATGGGTGAAAAGAATTCTCACAATCGAAAACAATTATGAGAGGATGGCATGAAGCTAGAACCATGAATCTTCAAGAGAACAGATATGATTGAAAGAGAAACTCTTCTTCGGTCTTGAAATCTGAGAATGACGACGAGAAACACCATCAAGAATTGTTTAGACACTTTGGGAGAATCAAAAGAGAAGAGGTTGAGTCAATGATGAAAAGAATTTGACCGATCTTGAAGAAATGCATATGACTGATGATAATTCATTCTTACATCAAACTTGGAGAAGAATTTGAGAGTAACTCCAGGAAAATAGAAGAGTCAGGTAAGATCCTGGGAAATACCTGTGAGTTAGGGCCCACTCAAAAGATACACTGTTGAACGATTACTTGAAAGGGAGATTGCACCGATTGAATTAAATGGCTTGAATGAGCTAACAACCTCGAATTAGTTTAAACGGATTGAGGATGGAAGCATGAATCTCTTGAGATATCCTTAGCACTCCGAAACAAATGAATAATGAGAAGTGAACTATTACGAGGTGCACCGGTATGAGAAAACATTTGAAACAAGGAAATGATAGGATCGACAAAGCTTGACTTGAATCCATCAAAGAAGAAAGAAAACGAATAAAGAAGAACTTGAGGCTCCGTTAGTATCTTCCTGAGAATCACCGGATAAGAACATTGACGGAAAATAATGGAGAGACTTCGCATCAATAAAATGACACTTGATTAAAAAATATGAGTACATGAAGAAAAAGGGTGGGAGGGCAGGAAAAACAAAGGCAACTTGGGGATGGATGAAACGAACAGCGTTGGGAAAACTGAGAGGTGATCTTGCGAATGTTGAAATGATCGGATCCACTTGAATAGAAGCACACCGGTTGAGAAGAAATTGAGATGAAAAACTTGATGATCAAGAAGTATTAGTATTCCCATAAATATATGAGAACACCATTTAGTAAAAGTATGGAACCAACACTTAGACTTCGAAGCAACTCAAATACCACAACTCAAAAACAAAAGTAAGATTGGCTTGGAAAATTAGCCGAAAACAAACATATGATAGACCCCATATCATATCATGTGTCTGTTGGAAAGATATCCCATGTGATACTTGAATTCCCACTTGTAAACTCCTGAACCTTTATAGTTATGCGATCTTGTGTTGGGGATACAGGGGAAGCATAATATCTCACCCAAACTAACAATCCCTACATCCAGCTGTGTCCATCCTTCAACACGTAACCAAGAAACCTTCGGAAATCGTGTACCTCAACCTTCGAAAAGCATTCCTTATACGAGTTATGGACATACTCCCAAACTCCCACCCCAGTACTAGGTGGTGTCGTGGTTATCTCACCAACAACTGCATAAAAGAGATTTTCGATGTCGGCGAAACTAAGGTATTCCAGAACTGCAACGATAAAACTATGACCACAACACCTCGGAGCTCAACTCCCCGGGACACTGCCACAACCCCTAAATGTCACGAGGCACCAAGAACAATGTTCTCATCACAAGAATATCAGAACAATTCCAAGATACCCGCGTGATTGTAATTTTTTTTGTGAAATTTAAGGAGCGAAAAGTCAAAACTTCTACATCATGAGGCCTCACCAGAGCGACGAAGGGACTGAGGAGTAAAAAGAATCCTACTCTTCGATATATATAATCCTAAGACTCAAAACATTTTGTTCTAGACTAAACAACGCCATCGATTCGATCAAGCAGGGGGCTCCTAAGTCGAGGATGGCTCTGATTACCAACTTGTAACGCCCACGATGCGGCTATATCTCCCACGTGTCGAGGCACAACTTAGAGGCATAACCGCATGGTGGTTTAGTCGCAAGTGGGGTAATCTTCACACAGTCCCATGTAATGAATAAGAAAGGGATAAAGAGTTGGTTTACAATCGCCACTTCACGCAAATAACAAGTTAAACAAACATCATCCAGAGTACAATCAAGGTCCGATTACAAAACCAAAATAAAAGAAGACAACCCCAAATACTATATCCCCGATCGTTCCAACTGGGCAGCACTACTGATCATCCGGAAAAGACACATAACAACGACCAAGATCTTCATCGTGCTCCCACTTGAGCATGGTTGTGTCACCTGCACTGGCATCATCGGCACCTGCAACTGTTTGCAAGTATCTATGGGTCAAGAGGACTCAGCAATCTCACACCCGTGAGATCAAGACTATTTAAGCTTATGGGTAGCTGTAGGTAGTGAGGTGGAGCTGCAACAAGCACTAATTATATATGGTGTCTAACATACGCAAATAAGAGCGAGAAGCTAGAAGTGATCCCGAAACTACTTATGTTCAAACATAACACAAGACCGTGTTCACTTCCCGGACTCCGTCGAAAAGAGACCATCACGGCTACACACGCGGTTGATGCATTTTAATTAAGTCAAGTGTCAAGTTCTCTATAACCGGATATTAACAAATTCCCATCTGAGGAGGGGCTCTGGCACGAGACCAGCAACGAGCCACGCACAAACATCAGGAGGAGCACGGGCGTGTGAGGAGGCCCTTCCTGGTGGCTGTGGATGCGAACAAGGGGGTGGCTCACGAGGAATTTCGGCGAGGAAGGAGACGGCGCACTGGACGAGGGGTCGCCGGACCTGGCGATTCCCGTCGGTGGTGATCTCCGGGGCTGATGCAGGGGACATGGGCACGAGGCCGAGCGCTGCAGGCGCGGAGGACGCAAGACATGCGCGGCGGCGACCTCGGCTCGCCGGACAGCGGGGCACCAAGGGAGGCGAGCTGGAGAAGGAAGGACGATGAGGTGGAGGAATGGCTGCTGGACGAGATGGCAAGGCGGTGGGATGGAGCTCCAGCAGTGGGACGGCGACGCTGTCCCGCTGCTCGAGCGAGAGGTGGGATCGGGCGCGATGCACCGCCCCTCTGCATGCTGTGAAGGCGGCGTAGGAGGGAGACGAGTGGGAGAAGGAAAGGGGATCGAGCCGAGGCCCTTGGCGGTGCTGAGGGAACGAGGGAAGGGAGCGAGATGGCGATCGGCAGGGAGAGGGTTAGGGTTAGGTAGCGGCTAGTCCTAGGTTATAGGTTAAGTGGGCCTGTGAGGATGGGCCTGGGTGGGCCGGCCTGGCTACTGGGCTAGCTGTCATACATAGAAAGTGAGGGAGAGAGAAAAGAGTTGGGGCCCGACAGAAAAAAGAAAGGTTCTCCTTTTTTTTATTTCTAGCACAAGAAGGGAAAAAAGGAAGGCAACAAATTTATTTAAAGTGTCAAATAAATTCGAATCAAGCTGGAATTTGGCATGCGGCTACTAGGACACATATCTAAGCACCACAACTAGAATTGGAGTGAGAAAGATTGCAAGGTTTCAATTCAAAAGCATTTGAATTTAATTCAAATGGTTTGAACAATGGGTAGGATTTTGAAGTGCCCAAAAATGTTCAGATTTTTGGAGGAACCTCGGTAAATGGGAAGTGAATTTTGGGCAAGGTTTTGAAGTCAAGCTTGAACTAGAAAAGACATGGGGAATATTTGTAAGTGTGTTTTTGGGTGATTCTAAAAAATGTAATATTTGATAATAGCTCCCTAAATATCTGGAGGGTATGTTTTAAAGAGAAACCACCATGTGAGATCCCTCAATTTAAATGGATCAGAAATCCATGCAATTTATCTAAGTGAGTTTAGTTAGCTTTGAGAAAATGATGGCATGATGGCATGATGCAATGCAAAAAATGCAAAGAGGAATGCAACAAGCAAAACAAATCACATGACGAATCTCGAAAACCATGGAAGGCATCTGGAGCACCGGTCTTGGGCCGTTACACGAACCTAGTTAACCTAGCTTGTTAACCTAACGAACATAATTAACCTAGCTATTTAACCTAGTTAGTTAACCTAGCTAGTTAACCTAGTTTACCTAGATAATTAACCTAATTAAACTAGTTAACCTAGCTAGTTCTCTATCAAACCCCTAAATAAATGTTTGCACTAACCTAGATAATTAACCTAATTAAACTAGTTAACCTAACTAGTTCTCTGTCAAAGCCCTAACTATTTTTTTGCAATAACCTAGATAATTAAACTAATTAAATTAGTTAACATAGCTAGCTAGTTCCCGGTCCAATGTTTGTGCTATGCATGAGAGAGAGGAGGGTGGGGGCTTACAGAGGCAGGGGCGTCTAGGGTGGCTTCGGTGGCGCTGAGGCCGGCTCTGGTGGGGTTGATGAGGCCGCGCGGCTCCGGTGGCGTTCGGGGTGGCTCCGGTGGCGTCAATGGCCTGCGGCTCTGGTGGCTCCGCGGGCGTCGACGTCGGGAGGAGACGGCAGTGAAGTGGGGCGACAGCGAATTGGGGAGACGGCGGCGAAGTGGGGCGAGGGATTTGGGGGAGAAGTGGTGGCTGGGGGGAGGGAAATAGCTTTTGGGTTAAGTCAAACTTAGCGGTAGCGTGTTTATTGAAAACGCGCTATAGCTAAGTTAGCTATAGAGATTTTTACTAACGCGCTACTACTATAGCTATGTATTTTCCTTTTCTTTTCTTATTTCCTTTTCTCTTTCCATAGCAGGGGTCTAAAAACTGCGCTGCTGCAATATTATCTATAGCGCCTCTTACGGACAGATGCTTCTGCTATGCCTTTCTCCTTTTTTCCTTTTTCATTTATTTTTATTTACATTTTATTTTTTCCTTTCTCCTTTTTATATTTATTTTATTTTCATTTTCTTTTCTTTTTGTTTTTCATTTTATTTTCTATTCATTAGCAGTAGCGCCTTTCATAGTAAACGCGCTAATACAATAGTCTTAGCGGTAGCGCGGTTTTTATAAGACTGCTACTACTATGTGTAGCCTATCGGCTTAGTAGTGGGAATTTTAGTAGTAGCGCTTTTATAGGGAGACGTGCTACTACTACATTTGTATCTGTAGCGCGGTTATCCTGCACGTGCTACTACTATGTAGCACTAGCACCCTTTTTTAACAAGCACTACTGCTAATGTTCTCTGTATATGGTTTTCCCTAGTAGTGTAGGCTTTCTGGACGGTCATGGATTGGATGATATTTATCATGTAATCGAGTTAGTTTTGTTAGGGTTTGATCCCTAGTATCCATAATGTTCAGAGATTGATGTTGCTATGACTTTGCTATACTTAATGCTTGTCACTAGGGCCTGAGTGCCATGATTTCCGATCTAAACCTATTTGTGTTTTCATGAATATATTTGTGTTCTTGATCCTATCTTGCAACTTGTAGACACCTATTATGAGTTATGATTGGCATACCCCAAGGTGACAATAATTGGGATTCTTTCCGGTGATTACCGTAGTTTGAGGAGTTCATGTATTAACTAAGTGCTAATGCTTTGGTCCGGTTCTCTATTAAAAGGAGTCCGTAATATCCCTTAGTTTCCATTAGGACACAGCTGCCACGGGATGGTAGGACAAAAGATGTCATGCAAGTTCTTTTCCATAAACACGTATGACTATATACGGAATACATGCCTACATTATATTGATGAATTGGAGCTAGTTGTGTGTCACCCTAGGTTATGACTACAACATGATGAATATCATCTGACACAATTATTATTGTCGATCCATTGCCTACGAGCTCTTCACATATTGATCTTTGATAAGTTACGTTCATTGCTACTGTTGTTACAATCACTACAAAACTGCTACTATTACTTGCCACCATTACTGTTACATCCATATTACTTTGCTACAAAATACTTTCTACAGATATTAAGTCTTTCAGGTGTGGTTGAATTGACAACTCATCTGCTAATACTTGAGAATATTCTTTGGCTCGCCTTGTGTTGAATCAATAAATTTGGGTTGAATACTCTACCCTCGAAAACTGTTGCGATCCCCTATACTTGTGGGTTATCAAGACATTTGTGGCGCCTTTGCTGGGGAGCATAGCTCTATTTTCTGAGTCACTTGGGATTTATATCTGTTGATCACTATGAGGAATTTGAAAGATACTAGAACTATGATTTTTCCCTCTACTACGATGGGAGTTAAGGAACTACCATCTAGCTCTACACTTGATTCACCTTCTGTTTTGAGTAAACTTGTGACACCTACACCTACTATTGATTCTGATATGTCGCACGTTATTGATGATGCTACTTCTGCTATCAATGGTGCTTATGATGCTACTAGTTTGCTTGATAAAACTGTGCCATTGGGTGAATTTCTTGATGAACGACTTACTAGAGCTAGAACTATTGAGTATGCTGAAGATGATGATATTTCTGAAACTGATGAAATTTTTGAAACTGAACACTTTGAAACACCTATTAGACCTAGTTATCCTAGATATGAATTACCTATTATGCATGAGGGTTATGTTATGGATGGAGAGGTAGCTAGGGACTTTCTTGCTTGCAAGGATAGAGATGATCTTAAGAACTTATTATGCAAGTGGAAAGAAAAATCTTTGAATGCTAGAATGCAATATGATCCTGAGTTTGCTACTTCACATATCTATCTTACTGATAAGGATTATTAATTCTCTATCGACGCTCAGTTAATTACTTTGGTTGAATCTAATCCTTTCCATGGTTATGAATCTGAAGCTGTTCTGGCACACCTTACTAAATTGAATGACATAGCCACCCTATTTGCTCATGAGTAAAAAAGTCGCTATTACTATATTCTTAAGTTGTTTCCTTTCTCGTTAAAGGGTGATGCTAAGATATGGTTTAATTGTCTTTGAGGTAGTCCTGGATTAGGGGGTCTCCGGACAGCCAGACTATATCCTTTGGCTGGACTGTTGGACTATGAAGATACAAGATTGAAGACTTCGTCTCGTGTCCGGGTGGGACTCTACTTAGGCAATATGGATATGTATATCTCCTCCTTTGTAACCGACCTTGTGTAACCCTAGCCCCCTCCGGTGTCTATATAAACCGGAGGGTTTTAGTCCGTAGGACAACATACAATCATACCATAGGCTAGCCTCTAGGGTTTAGCCTCTCCGATCTCGTGGTAGATCAACTCTTGTAATACTCATATCATCAAGAATAAATCAAGCAGGACGTAGGGTTTTACCTCCATCAAGAGGGCCCGAACCTGGGTAAAACAACGTGTCCGCTGCCTCCTGTTACCATCCGTCTTAGACACACAGTTTGGGACCCCCTACCCGAGATCCGCCGGTTTTGACACCGACATTGGTGCTTTCATTGAGTTCCTCTGTGTCGTCGCCGTTAGGCTTGATGGCTCCTACTATCATCGATAGCGATGCAGTCCAGGGTGAGACTTTTCTCCTCGGACAGATCTTTGTGTTCGGCGGCTTCGCACTGCGGGCTAACTCGCTTGGCCATCTGGAGCAGATCGAAAGTTACGCCCCTGGCCACCAGGTCAGGTTTGGAAGCTTAAACTACACGGCCGATATCCGCGGAGACTTGATCTTCGACGGATTCGAGCCCCTGCCTTGTGCGCCGCGCGGTCATGATGAGTACGATTTAGCTCTACCATCGGACAATGTTCGAGAAATCGCACCGGGAGCCGCTCCGACCCCCAATTCGGAGCCAGTTTGGCCATCCGTGGACGGGTGGATAGACCCCGCCACGGAGGCCGTATCCTTTGCGGCGATCGAGCCAGATATCGACCTTACCCTTCACGAGATCCGTGTTTCCAAACTGCCGGATTCTTCTCCGGACACGGAATCCGAACGGCCTAGGCCCGTTCTTGTCGAATCCGATTGGGCGCCGATCATGGACTTTACCTCCGCGGATATTTTCCGCTACTCGCCCTTTGGTGACATACTGAACTCATTAAGGTCTCTCTCCTTGTCAGGAGAGTCCTGGCCGAACTACGTCCAGCAGGATTGGGATGCGGATGACGAAGAAATTTTCCGCCCACCCACCACCCAATTAGTAGCCACTATCGATGAGTTAACCGATATGCTCGACTTTGACTCCGAAGGCATCGACAGTATTGACGACAATGCGGGAGGCAAAGAGGAACCATTTCCCACAGGGCACTGGACGCCCACTTCATCACATGAGGTATACATGGTGGACACACCTAAAGAAAATAACTACGAGGAACGGAAGGGCTTAGCGAAGGGTTGTTCCCTCGAGAAGCAGTCAAAGCGGCAGCGTAAACGCTGCTCCAAATCCTGCCTCGGCAGAAATAACGATCACATAGACCCAGCGTTAGAGCAGGGTGAACCATTGCCCGATCACGGCAACACAGAAAATCAAGCCGAACAACCCAACCCCGTCGAAGATAACAGTCCTGACGACATCACACCGGACAGGTGCCAGGAGCAACATAATGCCCACCAAATGCTTGTTGCCACGGCGAGGAGTCTGAAAAAACAGAAGCAAAGGCTCAAGGCTGCACAAGACACACTCAAAATGAAATGGAGTGAAGTACTCAACACTGCAGCGAAATACGGCAGTAATCGCCACACCAAGAGCTATCCGAAGCGAAAGATGCTACCTGAATTTGATGAGGAGGCCTTAGATCATCCACAACTAAAAAAATAAAACGGCCATCCGGTCGGCTAGACGACCTCATAGCCAACATAAAGCGGCAATCGACGCTGCACATACACCAGTAAGCGATCCGCATAAGGGCTCGCATCAAAAGGACGGTGCAGCCAGATCCATCTATGGATCATGCAGGCGTGCTCCAACATATAATGCAACACAACAAACATCCGAACACCACGGTACACCCAAATACAGGGGTGCCACACACCCTCTATGTTTCACCGACGAGGTGCTGGATCATGAATTTCCAGAGGGATTCAAACCCGTAAACATAGTGGCGTACGACAGAACAACAGACCCTGGGGTCTGGATTGAGGACTACATCCTCCATATCCATATGGCTCGAGGAGATGATCTCCACGCCATCAAGTACTTACCCCTCAAGCTCAAAGGGCCAGCTCGGCACTGGCTTAAAAACCTCCCCGAAAACTCCATCGGAAGCTGGGAAGAGCTCGAAGACGCCTTTCGGGCAAATTTTCAAGGGACATATGTCCGACCACCGCATGCAGACGATTTAAGTCATATAACTCAACAGCCCGGTGAGTCAGCCCGAAAACTTTGGAACAGGTTCCTCACTAAAAAGAACCAAATATTTGACTGTCCGGACGCCGAAGCCTTAGCAGCCTTCAAGCATAGCGTTCGAGACGAATGGCTTGCTAGACACCTCGGTCAAGAAAAGCCGAGAACAATGGCAGCATTAACAAGCCTCATGACCCGTTTTTGCGCGGGCGAGGACACCTGGTTAGCCTGATGTAGCACCAGCGACCCAAGTACATCCGATGTCAGGGATGGAAACGGGAAATCACGACGCAGCAAGAATAAGCGCCAGAATAAAGAAGACAGCCGGAAGAGCACGGCGGTAAATGCCGGATTTAGAAGCTCTCGGCCAGGGCAGCAAAAGCCGCCCTCCAAAGGCAACAAAGACAAATTGTCCAGCCTAAAAAAAATTTGGACCAAATATGTCAGATCCATAGCACCCCTCATAAACCTGCAAATAATACCCACAGAGAATGTTGGGTCTTCAAATAGTACGGCAAGCTCAACACCGAACACAAGGGGCAGGACACACCAAGTGAAGATCAGGACGAGCCTCGCAAGCAAAGCACAGGGGCACAGAAGAAATTCCCACCAGAAGCCAAAACAGTCAACGTGTTACACGTGATAAAAGGGAGAGACAAAGCGGCACCTTTAGAGGAACATGCCCCAGGGCCTATCACCGCGGAGCTCTGCCACTGGTCGTCCCAACCGATCACCTTCGACCATCGGGATTACTCGGAAAGTATCCGACATGCAGGATGGGCTGCCTTGGTATTAGATCCAATAATTGACGGATACCACTTCACCCGAGTCCTGATGGACGGCGGCAGCAGTTTAAATCTGATATATCAAGACACAGTCCACAAAATGGGGATAGACCCAACAAAAATTTGCCGCAGCAATGCTACCTTTAAAGGAGTAACGCCAGGCCCGGAGGCTCACTGCAGGGGCTCCCTGCTACTAGAGGTTATATTCGGCTTCCCCTATAACTTCCGCATCGAAAATCTAACTGTCCACGTAGCTCCGTTCCAAAGTGGCTATCAAGCACTACTCGGACGCAAAGCTTTCGCTCGATTTAACGCAATACCGCATTACGCTTCCCTCAAGCTCAAGATGCCCGGTCCATGCGGCATCATTATAGTAAATGGAAATATTGAGTGCTGCTTACGCGCCGAAGACGGTGCGGCTGCCTTGGCCGCCGCACACTAAACGGCCTCACCAACTCAAGCATTTGACAGGGTGTTAAGACCACAGACATGGCTAGACGAGTCCGGCTCAGCTATATGTAATTAATACAGGTTTGATGGCTATACCCCTATTACAATACAAGGGGCTCAACGCACGCGCAAAAGTGGCAACAAGGCTCACCTTTACTCATTTTCAACTATATATTGTTTATTTAGTATAACTTAACTTTTGCATGGCAACATTTCAACTAAGTTCCTCTCTTTTTCAGATGACCATCGTGCTACACCCGTCCAGGATATGGCACAATAGAGACACAGGCTCAGACGTGCAACAGGGACCCATCCCAAGGATTGTTTGTAGATTAAGACCGTGCGTAAACCTTTTTTACTGTCTCTTGTTGATTTACATCCCTTGGATTCTCATTACAACCGAGAAGGATGCTGACGTCTTGGCATGTGGCCACGCCAGAATAATGCACGTACCTGGACACCAGGGGCTTATTACAAAGGGTAGTGTTTAGACCCGGTTTACACCATAAAGACTGAATACCTTAGGGAGTGTTCGGTGTCGCGAGTTTGGCCTTATATGCATCACCTCCAAATCATGTCTTTGGTCAAATGTTGGGTTTGCCTGGCTCATGTGTTTTGCTGCCTTACGTTCCGCTCTATCGGCTAAGGCGGCACCAGGAGAACTACTACGATTGTGCCCTGGTTCATCCAGATGAGCACCTCAGTAGAGAAAGCCGAAAACTGGCTGTCATGATATAGCGTGAGACTGGTCAACCACTCGATGACCTATTGGAATCTTCAGGATTCCTCCGCATTAACAAAGGGCCATTTCCCGGCCAGGCATGTACGCACCCCGAATCCGGACGAGTGCGGAGCCACCAGGGGCTATATGGTAGCCCCACTGTCAAACTCCTATGGCTAAGTGAAAGTGTTAAAGCATTATAGTCCGGTTGCCTAGTTCGATGCGCTATCACCTCCTTATCAGGACGAAGACGTTGGATTAAGTGTGAATATGCATCTTCTGCGAACACCCCCCGCATTATATGCATGGGGGCTGAAGCCGATGACTGCAATCTTTCAGGTTATATACATGTATACATGAACAGCCGCACAGGAGGCATCACAATACATTCGGGAAAAAGTATAAATACAGCCTTGATAAATTCAATAAAATGTTGTTTTTACAATGGGAATACATGTCACTCAAACATAACATTCTTCGAGCACTGGGCCTCTACCGTACGAGCGCCCTCAAGAACTTCTTCAAAATAGTGCTGGGCAGCCACTCGGCCTATGGCCGAACCCTACGCCATGACAGTAGTGGCATCCATCTCCACCCAATATGTTTTGACACGGGCAAGGGCCATCCGTGAGCCTTCTATGCACGCCGACCTCTTTATCGCATTAATGCGCGGCACCACACCAAGGAACTGCTGCACCAAGCTCAAATAGTTGTTCGGCTTTGCCCTTTCCGGCCACAGATGATCCACGAGAGACCTCATGGCGAGTCCAGACAATCTATTGAGTTCGGCCCATTCGGCAAGCTGATCAGTCAATGGAAGAGGACGCTCTGGAACGTTAAATTGCGACCAAAACAGCTTGTCCACTTCACGATCTGTCTGATCTCGGAAGTATTCGGCCGCATTGACAGCGCTCGCCGCTAAGTCCAGATATGCGTCGCCCGAACTCCACAGCCGATCCAGAGGGGCATACCGTGGATCACCGAACTTCCTGCGCAACATAAAGGGCTTCCCAGCCACAATGTCCCCGGCTTCACGTAGTTCCTCCTTCTTTGCTCTCACTTTAGAGAGGGTGTCTTTGGTCGCCATTGTGGCCTTTTAAAGGTCCGTAGCCTTCGCCTGGTTTTCTTCCTCAAGAAACTGGCAACGGTCGGCAGTGTCTTTTAACTTCACAGCCATTTCGGCCATTTTCTCTTTGCTCTCGCCATGAACGGCCTTCTCGGCTTTCAACTCTTCACCACCTTCAAAGCGGCCGCATTACTACTCCTTGCTTGCTCCTTGGCTCGGGCAAGCTCCGCCCGCAGGGCCTCCATAGTAGCAGCTCCATCTGCAGTCACAACATATTAAAGATACTTGCATCACGCTGCTCTTACTATGTGACATTCACTATAAATATCACCTACCCTCTACCTAGTCAAGCCGCTTGTTAACAAGCTCCATGTCGGCATCCGCCGCATCCAGTCGCCGTATTAATTCGGCAACCCCACCAGTCCGGCTAGCCACCGGAGCTTTAGACACCTGCACATAATGGCAGTCTGGTCATTACCTGGGACTACGATCCTCTGTTCGCCATCGTTCTCGACGACAACCAGAGTCTCAAGAGCTACTATCTACACAGGGCGCACCTAAAAATGTGTGGTACTACCACAAACGCATATCATTCCACGTACCTCAAAGCCCATCAGTACACTCATAAAGGCTTCATGCAACCCATTTTCGGCGGACGAAATCCTTTCAATCACCGTACTCATTAATGTACGGTGCTCTTCTGAGATAGTGGCTCGCTCTAGCAGACCCTTCAGTACGTCCGACCGCATACCAAGTGGTGCCGGACTCTCTTTATTGCTCTCTTCAAGAGCCGGATACTGAGGGCTTCGGGTGACCATGGGATTACCTTCTGGCCTTGCCGGATCCGGAGAAACTCTCCGTGACGACACTTC
This sequence comes from Triticum dicoccoides, assembly GCF_002162155.2. Classification (NCBI taxonomy): domain Eukaryota; kingdom Viridiplantae; phylum Streptophyta; class Magnoliopsida; order Poales; family Poaceae; genus Triticum; species Triticum dicoccoides. The sequence goes on from NC_041390.1 coordinate 367,461,814, forward strand.
AAGGTCGCCCTCTTCTTGAGCCAGGGAGTCCGGAGGAGGCGTTTCGCTCTCCATCATCTCCGGAAGAAGATCCCCCGAAGACGAGCTCTGCTAAGAAGGGCTCAGATCCGAACTGCAAGATAGATGATTCGGTTATCTTCCTCAGAAGTAAGGTAGTATATCTTCACTATTAAGTACTTTTTGATTACTTACAGCTTGTTAGAGGGCTGATCCCCGCACGGACTTTGTGCAGCAAGATCTCCCTCTGAGGCGGGACCCTCTAGTGGAGTTTTCTTCTCCCATTTGGAAACCTTGGTTTCCGGGTCATCAGAGGTAGTCCTCTTCCTCCCCCGGGGCGAGGGAATGTTAGATTCCTTCCCTTGGTTATCCTCCCTCACGAAGGCGCCCGTTCCCTCGGTTGGAATAGGTAGCGCTGGGGGCCTTCTTTCGCCCTCTTTATTCCCCCCTTCATCTTCCTTTGAGGGCACTAGGCAAGGTGCTGGCTCGAGCATCTTCTCCAGCACCGGATTGGAAGTGGGGCCAAACACTGGATCATCTTCGCCTTTGTTATCCAGTCCTTGTCAAAAAGCGATTCTTGAGAATGGCATCATGATAAATGAAAGACAGTGTGTTCGGTGGGAGGATTACTTACTTGGGCCGCGGTGCGGTTGCTGCTCAGGCCCACGTCCTCGGAGGTGTCCGGACACTCTATTTGGGGTCCGAAGAATGACTTGTACATCTCCTCGTGCGTCAGGCCGAGGAAATTCTGAATAGTGTGTGGTCCTTCTGGGTTGAATTCCCACAAGCGGAGGGGCCGGCGTTTGCAAGGCTAGACTTGACGAACTAGCATGACTTGCACTACCATAACTAAACTAAAATCTCCCTCGAAGAGATCCCGGATGCGGCTCTACAATATGGGCACATCCTTGGCTGGACCCTAGCTCAGCCCCCTGCTGATCCATGACATCAGTTTGGTGGAGGGCCCGAGCGAAAGGTGGGAGAAGCTACCCACTTGGCACTTCTAGGAACGGTGATGTAGAACCACTCCCGTTGCCATAATCCGGACACCTCTGGAAAGGAACCTTTTGGCCACGGAGCTCCGGCAATCTTGCTCATTAATGCACCCCACACGTTGCATACTGCCCTTCAACCGTCTTCGGCTTCACATCAAAGGTCTTGAGCCATAGGCCAAAGTGAGGGGTAATGCGGAGGAAGGCCTCACATACAACAATAAATGCCGAGATGTGGATAAAGGAATCCAGGGCTAGATCATGGAAATCAAGCCCGTAATAGAACATCAAACCCCTTACGAAGTGATCCAGAGTGAGGCCTAGTCCTCGAAGGAAGTGAGGGATGAACATGACGTCTTCATTGGGTTCAGGAGTAGGGACGACCTGCCCTCGGGCGGGCAGCCGATGTGAGACTTCGGCGGTCAGGTATCTTGCCTCCCTCAACTTCTTGATATCCTCTTCCGTAACGGAGGAGGGCATCCACCGGCCCTGGAGGCTGGATCCGGACATGATTGAAGATCCGAAGCACCTGACCTAGGCTTTGAGTGTTAGAACTCGAGGCGGGGGAGGGATTCGATTGAGCATTGGAGGAAAAAAGTAAAAGCCTTGACCCTTTATAAAGAGGGTGAATATCAAGCGTCCTCCTCGTGGCCGTTTGCGACTTACCTAAAATCTAGGAGTCCTAGGCGTGGTTGGGTTACCCATGACCGTATTGATGGGAATCCCGTAATAATGGGGACACGATCTCTGCTTTGACAAGACGTGTCAAGAAACTGCATCGCGTTATGTGCGGGGCTAGCTAAAGGAAACGGTTCGAATAATTACCGGGCCATGGCATAATGCCATGTTGCCAAAACGTGTCAGCAGATTAGATTTGTGGAAATTTTATTCTCTCTACGGTGGTATGTGGAACTTATTTTGCAGGGTCGGACACTATCCTTGTATTCAAATTCTTCTGTGGTGTATTCAGAGGAGGAACCCACCTTGCAATGCCGAAGACAACACTGCACGCCGGACTCATTGAGGGAGACCTGGTTTAATGGGTGTCCGGATGGCCGTACTATACCTTCAGCCGGCCTCCTGGACTATGAAGATACAAGATTGAAGACTTCGTCCCGTGTCTGCAAGGGACTTTCCTTGGCGTGGAAGGCAAGCTTGGCGATACGGATATGTAGATCTCCTACCATTGTAACCAACTTTGTGTAACCCCAACCCTCTCCGGTGTCTATATAAACCGAAGGGTTTTAGTCCGTAGGACAACATACAGAACAACAATCATACCATAGGCTAGCTTCTAGGGTTTAGCCTCTCCGATCTCGTGGTAGATCTACTCTTGTAATACCCATATCATCAATATTAATCAAGCAGGACGTAGGGTTTTACCTCCATCAAGAGGGCCCGAACCTGGGTAAAACTTCGTGTTCCTTGCCTCCAGTTACCATTCGGCCTAGACGCATAGTTCGGGACCCCCTACCCGAGATCCGCCGGTTTTGACACCGACATTGGTGCTTTCATTGATAGTTCCTCTGTGTCGTCGCCGTTAGGCTTGATGGCTCCTACGATCATCAATAGCGATGCAGCCAGGGTGAGACCTTCCTCCCCGGACAGATCTTCGTCTTCGGCGGCTTCGCACTACGGGCCAATTCACTTGGCCATCTGGAGCAGATCAAAACCTATGCCCCTGGCCGTCAGGTCAGATTTGGAAGTTTAAACTACACGGTTGACATCCGCGGGGACTTGATCTTCGACGGATTCGAGCCACTGCCGAGCGCGCCGCACTGTCACGACGAGCATGATCTAGCTCTGCCGCCGAACAGTGCCCTAGAGGCCGCACCCGCATCGGCTCCGACCCTTAATTCGGAGCCAACTGCGCCGATCGAGGATGTGTGGTTGGACGCCGCCTCGGGGGCTGCGATCCCAACGATGATCGAGCCAAACACCAGCCCCACACTCCGCGAGACTCGTGACTCCAAGGAGCCGGACTCCTCTCCGGACTTCGAACCATCCGCGCCCCTGCCGATCGAATACGATTGGGCGCCGATCATGGAGTTTACTGCCGCGGACATCTTTCAGCACTCGCCTTTCGGCGATATTTTGAAGACACTAAAGTCTCTCTCTTTATCAGGAGAGCCTTGGCCGGACCACGGTCAGCAAGGTTGGGATACAGACGATGAAGAAATTCAAAGCACACCCACCACCCACTTTGTAGCCACTATCGATGATTTAACCGACATGCTCGACTTCGACTCCGAAGACATCGACAGTATGGACGCCGATGCAGGAGACGATGAAGAACCAGCGCCTATTGGGCCCTGGAAAGCCACCTCGTCATATGACATATACATGGTGGACTACCCAAAAGAAGGAGATGGCGATGGAATAGCGGAGGATGACCCCTCCAAGAAACTGCCTAAGCGTCAGCGTCAGCGGCGCCGCTCGAAATCCCGCCAAAGCAAATACGGTGATTCCAGCACGGGAGATAATAATACTCCAGAGAGTGCTGAAGAAAACCACCTCCAGCAAGATTCAGCATGAGAGGATGGAGAAGCCAGCCCTCATGAGAGAGCGGCAGACAGACAGGTCGAGGACGATAATTGTATGCCTCCCTCCGAAGACGAGGCAAGCCTCGACGATGACGAATTCATCGTGCCAGAGGATCCCGTCGAGCAAGAGCGTTTTCAACACAGACTTATGGCCACGGCAAGAAGCCTCAAGAAAAAACAGCAACAGCTTAGAGCTGATCAAGATTTGCTAGTCGACAGATGGACTGAAGTCCTTGCGGCCGAAGAGCATAAACTCGAACGCCCCTCAAAGCGCAGGGTGCTACCCCGATTAGAGGAGGAAGCACTCAAACCTACATCACCAGCACTTGATACGGCTGACCGGCCACCTCGTGGCCGCGACAGAGAGGCCTCTCGGCCCTCCACTCAAGCCACACCCCGTACCAAGGCACGAGAAAATGCGCCAGACCTGCGAGATATGTTGGAGGACAAGGCAAGGCAAACAAGATCGATCTACGGATCGCGTGGGCGCCCCACGACTCGAGACGGTAACCTTCATGCCGGACACAAATCCGGTAGGGCCGAACACAGTATACAAAGCTCATTGGAGCTACATCGTGATATAGCCCAGTACGGAGGTGCCGCACACCCACTATGCTTCACAGACGAAGTAATGGATCATCAAATCCCCGAGGGTTTCAAACCCGTAAACATCGAATCATATGATGGCACAACAGATCCTGCGGTATGGATCGAGGATTATCTCCTGCATATCCACATGGCCCGCGGCAATGATCTCCACGCCATCAAATACCTCCCACTCAAGCTTAAAGGAGCAGCTCGGCATTGCCTTAACAGCTTGCCAGCAGGATCAATCGGTTGTTGGGAGGACCTGGAAGCCGCATTCCTCGACAATTTCCAGGGCACCTATGTGCGACCACCATACGCCGATGACCTAAGCCATGTAATTTAGCAACCAGAGGAATCGGCCAGGCAATTCTGGACACGGTTTGTAACAAAGAAAAATCAAATAGTCAACTGTTTGAATGCAGAGGCCCTAGCAGCCTTAAAGCACAATATCCGTGACGAGTGGCTTGCCCGGCACCTTGGACAGGAAAAGCCAAAATCTATGGAAGCACTCACGACACTCATGACCCGCTTTTGCACGGGAGAAGACAGTTGGCTTGCTCGTAGCAACAATATTACCAAGAACCCTGGTAATTCGGATACCAGGGACACTAGTGGCAGGTCGCATCGCAACAAGCAGAAGTGCCGCATTAACGGCGACAATGCCGAGGATATGGCAGTTAATGCCGGATTCAGAGGCTATAAATCCGTTCAGTGGAAAAAGGCATTCAATAGAAATCCTAGGGGCCCGTCCAGTTTGGACCGAATACTCGACCGCTTGTGCCAGATACATGGCACCCCCGAAAAGCCGGCCAATCACACCAACAGGGATTGTTGGGTGTTCAAGCAGGCAGGCAAGTTAAATGCTGAAAATAAAGACACGGGGCTGCATAGCGATGACGACGAAGAGCCCCGGCCACTGAACAATAGTGGACAGAAGGGTTTTCCCCCACAAGTGCGGATGGGGAACATGATATACACAACCCACATCCCCAAGAGGGAGCGGAAGCGCGCGTTAAGGGACGTATACGCGGTAGAGCCAGTCGCCCCAAAGTTCAACCCATGGTCCTCCTGCCCGATCACCTTTGATCGAAGGGACCATCCCACTAGCACCCGTCATGGCGGATTCACCGCATTGGTTCTAGACCCAATCATTGACGGATTTCATCTCACTAGAGTCCTTATGGACGGCGGCAGCAGCCTGAACCTGCTTTACCAGGATACTGTGCGGAAAATGGCCATAGATCCCTCGAGGATTAAGCCCACCAAAACGACCTTTAAAGGCGTAATACCAGGTGTAGAGGCCAGTTGTACAGGCTCAGTCACACTTGAAGTGGTCTTCGGATCTCCGGATAATTTCCGAAGCAAGGAGTTAATCTTCGACATAGTCCCATTCGCAGTGGCTATCACGCACTGCTCGGGCGAACCGCATTCGGAAGTTCAATGCGGTACCGCACTATGCATACCTTAAGCTCAAGATGCCAGGACCTCGAGGAGTAATTACGGTCAATGGAAACACCGAACGCTCTCTCCGAACGGAGGAGCACACAGTGGCCCTTGCCGCGGAAGTACAAAGCAGCCTCTCCAGGCAGTTCTCTAGTCCGGCCATTAAACGTCCGGACACCGTCAAGCGCGCCCGATGTAACTTACAACAAGACCGCCTGGCACGTTCTGAGCAGGCGTAGCAATGCGGCCCCAACCCCAGCCCTCGCAAAAATGCGACACCGGTACTTTGCTTACATAACTACGCTCTAGAAATACCATGGGTATAGGGGGAGGGGCACCATCACGGCACGCCTGAAACACGTCTTAAACCGCACCAGGGGCTGCCAATTTTTTCATTTTCTCTTACTTTCAGGACTCCACTCTTCGGAAGGCCTGTTCGGTAGTTCAATTACCGCACAAGCGATGCAAGAACCAGGGAAGCAGACAAGCCATGCCGCATTACGGAACTCCCAGGTGGTTTCTATCACGAGCAGTATACCTGTTTCAGATACCATTCTGCAGCCTGCCCCTGGAATGGACATGTTAAATTGTCCAACCTTTTGCTTATCGAATTATTTGTATCGTTCTGCTTTGATCGCAACCCTTTTTAATAAACAATGCATAGATTTTGTCTCTCTTTGCATTACCGTTTTTTTTACAAATATATGTTCGTTAACGACATGTTGCACCCGTACACTTTGGTACGGCCAAAATATGCCACGGGCTTTAGTACCCCTCAATATGGTGTGAGAAGTCTGAACACTTTAACAAGTGCGGCACCCCGAACTTATAGCATTATATGCATCGGCTCCGAATCATTTCTTGGGTCAATAGTTGGGTTTGCCCGGCTCCTATGTTTTGGTTCCTTACGTTCCGCTATATCAGCTAAGGTAGCACTAGGAGAACTACTGCGATTGTGCCCCAGTTGAGCTGGGTCGAGCACCTCATTAGAGAAAGCTAAAACTGACTGTCATGATGAAGCGAGAGCTGGTCACTGTTCGAGAGGTTTTTTGAGTCCCTAAAGACTTATGACGCTTAGAGCGATGAGTCGGCTCTGTCCGGCCAAGGCGTGGATAGCACTCCGAAATCGGTCTTCCGAATACCAGGGGCTTCGCCGAAATTTAAAATTATAGAATTCTATGGCTAAGTGAGAGTGTTCACGCATTATAGTCCGATTGCCTTGTTCGTTGTGCTGAGCGCCTCCCTCGAAGGACCCAAACATGGGAAAAAGAGCGCTCAGGTTTATCCCCGAACAACCCAGCACTAGCGGCACGGGGGCAGAAGCCGACGACTCGCCATCTCTCAAAATTGATAAACAGCCGCACATAAGGTAATATTTTAAATTCCAACAGCATTGCTTAGCCCATATGAACAAGTTTTCAGCGCACAGGACAAAACGAGCGAGTTTTACTCAAAAATTACATGCCTGGAACATTCATCCGCCACAAGGCGGGCACCCTTCAGAACATCCGTATAATAATTCTCGGGCCTACGATGCTCTTTCCCCGGCGGTGGCCCGTCCTTCACAAGCTTCTCAGCATCCAGCTTGCCCCAGTGCACCTTAGCACGGGCAAGGGCCCTACGGGCACCTTCAATGCAGACGGAGCGCTTGATGACTTCGAGCCTTGGACAGGCCCCCACCAGCCGCCACACCAGCCCGAAATAGCTCCCAGGCAGAGCCTCTCCAGGCCACAGCCAAACTATGAGGCCCTTCATGGCCTATTCGGCCACCTTGTGGAGCTCGACCAGTTGCTTTAGCTGGTCGCTCGGGGCACGGGGTTTCCGGCCTCAGCATACTGAGACCAGAACACCTTCTTTGTCGAGCTGCCCTCCTCGGCTCGATAGAATGCGGCGGCATCGGACACGCTACGGGGAAGATATGTGAATGCTCCTAGAGAGCTCCGGATTCGGGTAAGTAACAAGTAACTCACGCTTATGTGTTTGCTTTGCATAAAGAATGCCTTACCCGCTGCTATCTTTTTCACCGCATCCAACTCCTGGAGGGTCTTCTGGGATTCGGCCTTGGCAGACTTGGCATTTTCAATAGACATCGCGAGCTCGAACGCTCGCGTCTTTGAGTCAAGCTCCAAACTCTCATGTTTTTTCATGAGAGCCTGGAGCTCTTGCTGCACCTTGCCAACCTGGGCCTCATACTTCTCCCGCTCGGTGCTCTCCGTGGCCACCCTCTTCTCGGCCTCGACCAGCGCTTGCTTAAGGGTCACCACCTCTGACGTGGCCCCTACAATAGCCACGATAATCCTATCATTTTTTGCAATTGCACCTTTTTTTTATATATTTAAACAAGGTATTTCTTACCTTCCTTGTCCTCAAGCTGCTTCTTGGCATGCCCGAGCTCTTGCTTGGACTGCTCGAGGTTCTGCTTTAGCGTGTCCACTTCCGCAGTCAGTGCGGCGGACGCTAGCAGAGAAGCCTGCATACGCATATTGACTCCTTTTTGTTAGACTCCTGTGAATTCTATTTGATCCTCTCTTCGGCTTTTCTTCCCAAACGCCAAACAGAGCATTAGTGGCTACTGTCTATGCGGTAATATTATTTACACATTCTTTACTTACCTCAAAGCCTGTTTAAAGGCTAGTACAAGCTTCAGTCAGTCCACTCTTGGCGGACTGAACCTTCTGGACCACCGAACTCATAATGGTGCGGTGCTCCTCGTCGATGGAGGCGCCTTTGAGCACTTCCAATAGATTGTCCGGCGCCTCCGGTTGGACGGGGGTCACCGGCACGGTGGGCTTGCTCCTCTTGGAAGGAGGTCGCCCGCTGGACTCTGGAACCTTTGAAGGTTCCGGAGCGGTGTCTGGCCTAGAGCCGGACTCGAAGCCCTGGGGGGTTTTATCCCCTTTACTCCTGGAGTCCGAGAGGTCACCTTGCGGCGCCTCCAGGACCACCTCCTCCTGGCTTGGAACCTGTTGGGACAACACTTCGGCGTCGTCCGTAGGCCGGGGGGAGGAAGCCATCGGAAGCGAATTCACATCCGACGAGTCCAGTGAACCGCTCGACAACGCGTCGAGCCGGTCTTTGGGTGGGCACGGGAGGATCCGGCGGATGAGCATGACCTAGACTACGTTGACAAGCTTGAGCTGCTTGTCCACTAGGGTTTGGATGCATGTTTGCAGTCCAGTCACCTCTCCTTTGCTGCCCCATGACAGTCCCGTCTCTTTCCAGGACGTGAGCCGCGTTGGGGGTCCGGACCGAAACTCGGGGGCTGCGACCCACTCAGGGTCGCGTGGCTCGGTGATGTAAAACCACCCCGATTGCCACCCCTTCAAGGTCTCCACAAAGGAGCCCTCGAGCCATAAGACGTTGGGCATATTGCCCACCATGTGTCAGGACCCCGACTCGATGCCACATCGATCTAGCATGTAACACCTCATATCGCTTTGCGGCCTCACGCACGGTATCCCCACGGGTGTCGCCTTACCTTTGCCCGGGACCGTTTGCGCATTTTGGCACACGTATATGATGGTGTCGCTAGCATCCATATGATAAAGAGCCCGGGCTGACATGGCTAGTCGTAAACCCAAAGTGGCACTAACTTACAGGGACAGGCATCCATGACCCAGCATCGAACGTGTCGGTCATCAGCGAGTGAATCCAGGCTGTAGCACTGGGCTAACAGGACTCCGGTGAACCGGGCTGTAGCGGGCTAGCAGGACTCCGGTATTCATCGCGTGACATTTCCCCGAAGGGACAGACACAGGATCGAAGAAGGACACATGCCGGCCAGCCTAAGTGTTCCGGAGCAGTAGCGAGCTACCAGGGCTCAGTGGAAGCACTAGGAGACATTTCCCGGTAAGAGAGGCTACTAAGGATAAACAACTAGATAGTCAGATCCCACACATAGCAATACACATTACACGTACGCATAACATGCAAGTATGTGCTGTACAACATGGCATCACAGCATAACTCAACAATCATATAGATAAAGGCTCAGAAGAGCCATCACAGCATTATTACAAACAGGGGTCACATGACCCAACAGTCAGAGCAATCAAGCAACAAGCGGAAGCATTACATGTCTGGGTATAGACATCTACAAATGGAGAAGGCTGAAGAGCCTGACTATCTACAACATCCGATCAAGATTGTAGCTGAGATACTAGCTACTAGTCGGAGTCCATGAGAACCCTAGTAAGACCGAAGTCTCCGCTGCAAAACATAAAATAAAGCAACATGAGTACAAAGGTACTCAGCAAGACTTACATCAGATCCTATCATACATGCATCTGTATCAAGAGGTAATGTGGGGTTTAGTTGCAGCAAGCCAGCTTTGACTCTGTGGCTATCCTATTCTACGACTACCAGAAACTCTTGAGGTGAAACAACGTACACGAGTCCACTAATCACCATACAATACACTACTATGGATTCATCCCCGTCTCCCTACGAGAAGGCCATCCATAGCACTCACACTTGTCTTGAGCATTTTAGAGTATCCACTTCAAGTTGTCTATGTACCATGTAAGCATCCAAGAAGTCCATAACCGCGGACCCGGCTATTCGAATAGATCATGTTAACCCTGCAGGGGTGTACTTCTTCACACACGCTCTCGCCACTTACCGCCATGTACACGTCATGTATCTCGGCAACCTTCAAGCGGAAGCCTGGCGAGGGTGTCGGCCACGACCTGACTAACCACACAAGACTCTAGCCCAGGTTTATCGCCTATTCGGGTTCCATCCGCAAGGAGATCCGGCCGGGGTGTCGCTCACGGCCCCAAACGATGTGAGCAGGGTTCCCGAG
>NC_041390.1:367473365-367545182 GCF_002162155.2 Triticum dicoccoides
GTCAACTGGGCTGGTCCGGGTCAAACCTGACGTGTGGGACCCACACGTCAGTGACAGGGGGGTTAAACAGGGGTTAATTTAGTTTAATTAAAAGGTTAGGAGGCACCGGGGCCCACTGTCAGTGTCAGGGGGGGGGGTTAGTTAACGGTGATTAGCACTAACCTAATCACCTGACGGGCCGGCCCCACATGGCAGGGCTCAGGCGACGGGGCTCGCCGCCGGTGACCTCTGGACGCGGCGGAGTCCGCGCCACAGGCCACGGGGACGGCGTCTGAGAGCACCGGGGCGTAGCCCGGGCTCTCACGCATCTGGTGGGACAGGTGGGAGGAGCGGGGAAGGCCGGAGCTCGCCGGAGCAAGGCTCGCAGCGGCGGCTGGAGCTCGGCAACTTGCGGCCGCGGCGTTGTGGTGCATGGCAGTGGAAGCGGAGGGCTCCTACGGCCTCCTGGCGTCACCAGGAACACGGTGACGCGCGCGGAAGTGACCGGCTTGGGCTCGTGCCACCGTGGCGCCATGGCCGGCGGCGAGGAGCTTACGGGCGCAGTGGCGAGCTAGCTAGACGGGGCAAACGGACACGGGGAGGAGGGGGTTCAGTGCGGGGGCTCACCGCGGAACTAGCGAGCGCGAGGGCGAGGTCGGGGATGCCCGGTAGCTCCCGAATCGCTGGCGAGGATCCACGGCGACCGGAGGCGAATTTGGCGACGGCGACGGCTCCACGGGGTGCTCCGTCTTGCGTGGCTCGACGAGGAGGTAGAGGGGGTCGCGGCGGATCTGGGGAGCGTGTCGGGAAGGCGTGGGAGAGGCGGTGGCTACGGTGATGCCCGTCGGCGGCGGCGGTGGTTCTCGGGTGAGAGAGAGAGAGCAGGGGGAGAGGAGGAGGGAGAGAGTGAGAGGGCGGTCGGGGCTGCGTGGCGTCGTTCGGGGCGTTCCAGGCGACGAGGAGGAAGCAGGAGGTGGCCAGGGGAAGCAGGAGGTGGAGGCGCGGCGGTGCGCGCGCGTCGGCACGCGCCGTTCCCCTGTCGGGGAGGAAGACGACAGAGGAGGGGGGCCAGGTGGGCTGGGCCGCCTGCTGGCTGGGCCGGCCTGCTGCGGCTGGGCTGCACTGGGGAAGCCCCAGGTAAGCCCCTCCTTCTTTTATTTCTGTTTTCTATTTTTTTCTGACATTTGTTTTGATTTAATAAAATACTAAATCAATTTATTACCTTATGCCAATTTTTGCAGGAGCTAGATATATTATTCCAGAGCTCCCTTATAAATGACATAATTTTTGGACCATATTTCATATATATAGAAATATATTTCCAATGCAAATATTTACCGAATTAATCCAAATGGCCAAAATAAATATCCATGAGCTCCTAAAAATATTGTTTTGATTTTTATCTCTGTCCAATATTTTCAGAGGGCAACATGAGCATTTTCTTGGACCCTTTTGGAGAAATTTTTATTTGGGTCATTTTCAAAAATGATTCTGAGGGTTCCACCAATCCTCATTTCAAATTTAAATGAAATTTAAATATGATGCACAAATAGCTAGCTAGTCTAAGTCATACCAGACTAGGGATGTGACAACTCGCCCCCACTTGAAAGAATCTCGTCTCGAGATTCAGGGGTCGACGGAAAGAAAGCGGGGTACTCCAGTCGAAGACGATCTTCTCGCTCCCAAGTAGCTTCTCTCTCAGAATGATGAGACCACTGAACTTTGAGAAACTTGATGTTCTGACGTCGAGTGACACGCTCTGCTTGATCAAGAATGCGAACCGGGTACTCTCGGTATGTGAGGTTATCTTGGAGATCAAGCGTTTCGTGGTCCACTCCACGGATAGGATCCGAGAAGCAACGCCTGAGTTGAGAGACGTGGAAGACATCATGAACTCGAGAAAGATATGGGGGTAGTTCCAATTGGTAGGCAACCTCTCCTCGTTTAGCGAGAATGCGAAAGGGACCAATGTAACGAGGAGCCAACTTGCCCTTGATACCGAAACGATGGGTACCCTTCAAAGGAGTAACCCGAAGGTAAGCTTGGTCGCCAATTTCATAAGTCATATCCTTATGATGACGATCGTACTGGCTTTTCTGACGAGACTGGGCTGTTTTCAGATTCTCACGAATGATGCGAACTTGCTCTTCTGCCTCCTGGATCATGTCCGGTCCAAAGAATTGTCTTTCACCGGTTTCTGACCAGTTCAAAGGTGTTCGACATCTTCATCCATAGAGAACCTCAAAAGGAGCTTTCTTGAGGCTGGATTGGTAGCTATTGTTATAAGCAAACTCGGCGAAAGGAAGACATTTCTCCCAATCCATACTGAATGAGATAACGCAAGCTCTGAGCATGTCTTCGAGAATTTGATTGACCCGTTCCACCTGACCACTCGACTGAGGGTGGAAAGCGGTACTGAAGGAAAGATGGGTTCCCATGGCAGTTTGGAAACTCTCCCAGAAATGAGAAGTGAAAAGACTGCCACGGTCTGAGTTAATCTCTAGTGGAACACCATGGAGTGACACTATTCGAGAAATATATAAGTCAGTGAGCTGACTAGCAGTGATATTTTCTCGAACAGGAAGGAAGTGAGCCACTTTGGAAAGACGATCAACGACTACGAAGATAGCGTTATTCCCTCTCTTGGTCCTGGGAAAGCCGGTGATGAAGTCCATACCAACTTTATCCCATTTCCATTCAGGAATAGCTAAAGGCTGAAGGGTGCCAGCAGGCCTTTGATGCTCTGCCTTAACGCGACGACAAACGTCACAGTTAGCAATAAACTGAGCGATTTCTCTCTTCATCCTAGTCCACCAGAACCTCTGGCGTAGGTCCTGATACATCTTAGTACTACCGGGATGAATCGTGAGAGGAGATTCATGCGCCTCCTTAAGAATCAATTGCCGAAGATGTTGCTTCTTGGGAACCACCAAGCGATTCTCAAAGAAAACAACACCACGATCATCCATAGAGAAACATCCACCAACTCCCTTTTTAATGTTTCTCTTGATCCGGGTAATCCCCGTATCATGTTTCTGGGCTTCAATGATAAGATCCACAAGGGTAGATTTCGCCACCAAGGTAGAAAGGAATCCGTGAGGAGCAATGTGAAGATTAAGCTTACAGAATTCCTCATGGAGAAGTGGTTGGCCTTGCTGCAACATGAGATTGTTGCAATAGGATTTACGACTTAGAGCATCAGCCATGACATTGGCTTTGCCTGGGGTGTAGGTAATCCCCAGATCATAATCTGTGATCAACTCCAACCAACGTCTTTGCCTAAGGTTCAGATCCGGTTGGGTGAAGATATACTTGAGACTCTGGTGATCGGTGTAGATCTCGCAACGTTTACCAAGGAGATAATGTCGCCAGGTCTTGAGTGCATAGACTACGGCTGCAAGCTCTAGATCATGTGTAGGATAATTCTCCTCATGTGGATGCAACTGTTGAGATGCATAGGCAATCACATGACGATCCTGCATAAGAATGCAACCTTGTCCCTGTCGTGAGGCATCGCAGTAGATAATAAAGTCTTTAGTGAAATCCGGTGGCACAAGTATGGGAGCAGAAGTCAGGCGTCTTTTCAGTTCCTGAAAACTGTACTCACACTGTGGGGACCACTCGAACTTTTTATCTTTCTTGAGAAGTTCCGTGAGGGGTTTGGCTACTTTGGAGAAGTTTTCAACAAAGCGGCGACAATAGCTGGCTAGGCCAAGGAAACTCCTAACTTGTTTGACTGTTTCAGGTGGAGTCCAATCGAGAACGGCTTGAACTCTCTCGGGATTGACAGCAATGCCCTTACCAGAGATTACGTGACCTAAGTAGGTCACTTCTGACAACCAAAATTCACACTTGGAGAACTTGGCATAAAGGCGGTGCTCTCTGAGTTTTTCTAAAACAAGTCTAAGATGTTCGGCATGCTCTTCCTCGTTCTTCGAGTAAATAAGAATATCATCGAGGTAAACCACGACGAACTTATCTAAGTACTCCATGAAGATCGAGTTCATCAAGCGGGAGAATGTGGCTGGGGCGTTGGTTAGGCCGAAGGACATGACGGTGTACTCGTACAGGCCATAACGAGTGACAAAAGCTGTCTTGGGAATGTCCCCGTTTCTGATTTTGATTTGGTGGTATCCTAACCTTAAATCCATCTTGGAGAAGACTGAGGATCCAGCGAGCTGATCATACAGGTCGTTGATCCTGGGAAGCGGATACTTGTTCTTTATCGTGACCAAATTAACGGGACGATAATCTACAACCATCCGGTCCGTACCGTCTTTCTTCTTGACAAAGAGGACGGGGCAAACCCAAGGAGAAGAACTAGGACAGATGAAACCCTTTTTCAAGGACTCATCGAGTTGTTTCTTAAGCTCGGCTAGTTCTAAGGGTGCCATCTCGTAAGGTCTCCGGGAGATTGGAGCTGTTCATGGGATAAGATCTATGACAAACTCTACATCTCTGTCAGGTGGAACACCTGGCAGTTCCTCTGGAAAGACATCCGGAAAGTCACGGACTACCGGAATATCTTCAAGGTCTGGAAGAGGGCTGGCATTAAGAGAATAGAGCTGACGCTTTGCAACTCTAGTGGAGACGATGACTATCTTGCCAGATGGGTGTGTAAGTTGAACAGATCTTGTGTAACAATCAATCTTGGCATGATGAGCTGTCATCCAGTCCATACCCAAGATGATGTTAATATCTGAAGACTTGAGGGCTACAAGTGATGCAAGGAATACAAGTCTGTCAACAAGGATTTCGTTACCATGGCTTACACTAGAGGTTTGCCATTTGGATCCAGGAGTTTGGATGACTAGCGGAGTTGGCATATCACAAAATGACAGATTGTGCAGGTTAGCATAGCTTTCAGAAATGAAGGAGTGAGATGCTCCAGTATCGAATAGAACTGATGCTGGGTGACAATTGACAAGGAGTGTGCCAAGAACGACATCTGGATCATCATGAGCGTCTTTAGCTGAGACGTGATGCACACGTCCATGTTTAGTGGGGGCTGACTTGACACTGATCATCTTGCGTGATGGCTTAATACAGCCAACAGTCTTCTCGGGCTGGGGTGGAGCATAACTAGTCTGAGAGCAGTCACGTGCATAGTGTCCTGGCTTCCCGCATGTGAAGCAAGTCCCTGAGGTTGGACGGGGACCCGCACTAACAAGCAGTCTACCAGTAGGCCTGGGTGGAACATATGACTGAGCTGGGGGAGGCACCACATGAGATGACCTCGGTGTATAACCGGAAGGAAGAGCGGAGTTTGGAACCCAAATCCGGCGTTTCTGGGAACTAGGACCGGAGGAAGATCCCAAATCACGGGTGTGCTTACGAGACTCCTCGTAAGTGAGCTGAGCTGTCTCTGCATTAATGGCCTTGTTCACAAGGGCTTGGAATGTATCACAATGATGCAGGTGGATATCACGACGCAACTTGGGGTTGAGACCCTTTCGGAACCTAGCCTGCTTCTTGGCGTCCGTGGACACTTCTTCTGTGGCATAACGGGCGAGGTTCTCGAACTCTCTACTATAAGCATCAACAGCCATCTTATTCTGGGTGAAACTACAGAACTCTTCTCTCTTGCGATCAATGAGGGCCTGGGGAATGTGATGCTCGCGAAAAGCCTCAGTGAAATCCTTCCAGGTAGGAATCTGGCCGGCTGGAAGCAAAGTCTCATAGTTCTGCCACCAAAGACTAGCAGGACCTTCCAGGTGGTATATGGCATAAGTGACCTTGTCATCTTCAGCTACGCTCACGGAACGCAGCTTATGGGTGATGCTACGGAGCCAGTCATCTGCATCGAGTGGCTCGATGGAATGATGAAAGGTAGGTGGGTGCAAACGAATGAAGTCATGAATGGTAGCAGACCCTTTGAACTGATGTGCGCTGTTCTCCTCGATACGTGCCAACAAGCGGTTGGACTCACGCTTGTTCCTCTCCATTTCTAACATGAACTATGTCAACGAAGGCTGGTCAGGAGGATCCTCATTCCTACCATCTCCGTGGTTCTGGCTACGAGCGACGGAACTTCGCTTAGCTGATGACATCCTGAGAAACGAAACCAAGGACAGAATCAACATTAACTATAGAATGTAGAATGTAGGACAAGGAATTAGTATCTCTCGAACTCCTAGGGAAATTTCGGCAGCATAACGACAGTAAAATGCTCAGAATGAGACATCCTACTAAAAATGGGGTGGTAACATACTCATCAGTATTGCTCAAGGTTCTGAGATCATACTAAGCAGACTACACCGGAAATACTCAAAACTGGGATATGACTCTAATCAACCAATCCTATGGAACTACGGAGTAGTAACACGTGATCCTGATAGACGGAAGAGAAGCCTAGTTCCTTAACCCCGGAGGAAGATAGGAGGACTCAGATCAGAAGGTCATGAAGTAAAGGAGTAAAAGAGCCTTACGTTCCATCCCACAATCAATTCCCTTACATAACTAAAGAATTTCTAGACTCAACTTCGACCAGTATGGCTTGGTAAACCTACAGGCAGTCAGGCTCTGATACCAACGCTGTCAGGACCCCGACTCGATGCCACATCGATCTAGCATGTAACACCTCATATCGCTTTGCGGCCTCACGCACGGTATCCCCACGGGTGTCGCCTTACCTTTGCCCGGGACCGTTTGCGCATTTTGGCACACGTATATGATGGTGTCGCTAGCATCCATATGATAAAGAGCCCGGGCTGACATGGCTAGTCGTAAACCCAAAGTGGCACTAACTTACAGGGACAGGCATCCATGACCCAGCATCGAACGTGTCGGTCATCAGCGAGTGAATCCAGGCTGTAGCACTGGGCTAACAGGACTCCGGTGAACCGGGCTGTAGCGGGCTAGCAGGACTCCGGTATTCATCGCGTGACATTTCCCCGAAGGGACAGACACAGGATCGAAGAAGGACACATGCCGGCCAGCCTAAGTGTTCCGGAGCAGTAGCAAGCTACCAGGGCTCAGTGGAAGCACTAGGAGACATTTCCCGGTAAGAGACGCTACTAAGGATAAACAACTAGATAGTCAGATCCCACACATAGCAATACACATTACACGTACGCATAACATGCAAGTATGTGCTGTACAACATGGCATCACAGCATAACTCAACAATCATATAGATAAAGGCTCAGAAGAGCCATCACAGCATTATTACAAACAGGGGTCACATGACCCAACAGTCAGAGCAATCAAGCAACAAGCGGAAGCATTACATGTCTGGGTACAGACATCTACAAATGGAAAAGGCTGAAGAGCCTGACTATCTACAACATCCGATCAAGATCGTAGCTGAGGTACTAGCTACTAGTCGGAGTCCATGAGAACCCTAGTAAGACCGAAGTCTCCGCTGCAAAACATAAAATAAAGCAACATGAGTACAAAGGTACTCAGCAAGACTTACATCAGATCCTATCATACATGCATCTGTATCAAGAGGTAATGTGGGGTTTAGTTGCAGCAAGCCAGCTTTGACTCTGTGGCTATCCTGTTCTACGACTACCAGAAACTCTTGAGGTGAAACAACGTACACGAGTCCACTAATCACCATACAATACACTACTATGGATTCATCCCCGTCTCCCTACGAGAAGGCCATCCATAGCACTCACACTTGTCTTGAGCATTTTAGAGTATCCACTTCAAGTTGTCTATGTACCATGTAAGCATCCAAGAAGTCCATAACCGTGGACCCGGCTATTCGAATAGATCATGTTAACCCTGCAGGGGTGTACTTCTTCACACACGCTCTCGCCACTTACCGCCATGTACACGTCATGTATCTCGGCAACCTTCAAGCGGAAGCCTGGCGAGGGTGTCGGCCACGACCTGACTAACCACACAAGACTCTAGCCCAGGTTTATCGC
The DNA here is from genome assembly GCF_002162155.2 of Triticum dicoccoides. Lineage (NCBI taxonomy): Eukaryota > Viridiplantae > Streptophyta > Magnoliopsida > Poales > Poaceae > Triticum > Triticum dicoccoides. The sequence continues at coordinate 367,481,225 of NC_041390.1, forward strand.
CTATTCGGGTTCCATCCGCAAGGAGATCCGGCCGGGGTGTCGCTCACGGCCCCAAACGATGTGAGCAGGGTTCCCGAGCCCACCAACCGGGTGCCACTCGGTACACCGTGCCACGTGTGCCTAGTCTGTCCCAAGCCCACCCTGCCAGGTGCCACTTGGTAGAAAAATAGCACTACCTACAAACACCAGAAACTAATTGCGACTCCTGGACAGAGACCAAGTTGGTTAATAAGTCGAGAGGGGTCGAGTTACCGGAACCCAATGTGTGGTAGTATCGAGTCATTGGACAACATACACAGAACTCAGTGCTTAAGGACGGTTCCAGTGAGACAACCCACCATGTACTCCTACATGGCCTCTCACCGCTACCTTTTACCAAATCGTGTTCACACACTTCACTCTCAGCATCAGAACATATCGTGACACTCCAATTCATTCCCAATGAATCAGACCTGACACAACTCTAAGCAATAGCAGGCATAGCATGGTAGGAACACATCAGTGGCTTCAATCAACTCCTACACATGCTAGTGGGTTTCAACTATTTACTGTGGCAATGACAGGTCATGCAGAGGAATGGGTTCAACTACCGCAGCACAATGTAGCAGATGAACCGTTGTTGTCCTAATGCAATAACTGAGAGCAAGAGCGAGAGAGTAGGGTTTTATCGAAATGAACAAGGGGGTTTGCTTGCCTGGTAAATCAACAAGGAAGGCACTGCTTCATAGACAGGTACCCTGGAACGTCTCCGGAGCAGGACCTATCGAGAAGGAATGGTGCCGGCAATCAAAACACAATCATATGCAACAATATGATGCATGAGCATGGCATGTAGATGTGATGCTGTTTGAGCTAATGCAACTAGTAAACATTTGGTTTGAAGTCCATTTGAACCAAAGGTTCAAATGCATTACTAAATTAAGTCTCTTATATATGCCATAACGTGTTTTCCCATAATCAGCATGTATAAGTTGGTTTTTCATGCATGAAACTAGTACAGATGGAAAGATTGCATTTTTCTGATAATTTTTCATATATAAATTATTTTAATCTGAGCTACGGTTGAATTGTTATGAATTTTTGAAGTTTAAATCAATTTCTGGAATTTTCTAATTAAATTAAATCCAGAAACTATATATTGCGTCAGCATTGAGTAAGCATGACGTCAGCAGTCAACTGGGCTGGTCCGGGTCAAACCTGACGTGTGGGACCCACACGTTAGTGACAGGGGGGTTAAACAGGGATTAATTTAGTTTAATTAAAAGGTTAGGGGGCACCGGGGCCCACTGTCAGTGTCAGGGGGGGTTAGTTAACGGTGATTAGCACTAAGCTAATCACCTGACGGGCCGGCCCCACATGGCAGGGCTCAGGCGACGGGGCTCGCCGCCGGCGACCTCTGGACGCGGCGGAGTCCGTGCCACAGGCCACGGGGACGGCGTCTGAGAGCATCGGGGCGTAGCCCGGGCTCTCGCGCATCTGGTGGGACAGGTGGGAGGAGCGAGGAAGGCCGGAGCTCGCCGGAGCAAGGCTCGCGGCGGCGGCCGGAGCTCGGCAACTTGCGGCCGCGGTGTTGTGGTGCACGGCAGTGGAAGCGGAGGGCTCCTACGGCCTCCTGGCGTCACCAGGAACACGGTGACGCGCGCGGAAGTGACCGGCTTGGGCTCGTGCCACCATGGCGCCATGGCCGGCGGCGAGGAGCTTACGGGCCCGGTGGTGAGCTAGCTAGACGGGGCAAACGGACACGGGGAGGAGGGGGTTCGGTGCGGGGGCTCACCGCGGAACTAGCGAGCGCGAGGGCGAGGTCGGGGATGCCCGGTAGCTCCCGAATCGCCGGCGAGGATCCACGGCGACCGGAGGCGAATTTGGCGACGGCGACGGCTCCACGGGGTGCTCCGTCTTGCGTGGCTCGACGAGGAGGTAGAGGGGGTCGCGGCGGATCTGGGGAGCGTGTCGGGAAGGCGTGGGAGAGGCGGTGGCTACGGTGATGCCCGTCAGCAGCGGCGGTGGTTCTCGGGTGAGAGAGAGAGAGCAGGGGGAGAGGAGGAGGGAGAGAGTGAGAGGGCGGTCGGGGCTGCGTGGCGTCGTTCGGGGCGTTCCAGGCGACGAGGAGGAAGCAGGAGGTGGCCAGGGGAAGCAGGAGGTGGAGGCGCGGCGGTGCGCGCGCGTCGGCACGCGCCGTTCCCCTGTCGGGGAGGAAGACGACAGAGGAGGGGGGCCAGGTGGGCTGGGCCGCCTGCTGGCTGGGCCGGCCTGCTGCGGCTGGGCTGCACAGGGGAAGCCCCAGGTAAGCCCCTCCTTCTTTTATTTCTGTTTTCTATTTTTTTCTGACATTTGTTTTGATTTAATAAAATACTAAATCAATTTATTACCTTATGCCAATTTTTGCAGGAGCTAGATATATTATTCCAGAGCTCCCTTATAAATGACATAATTTTTGGACCATATTTCATATATATAGAAATATATTTCCAATGCAAATATTTACCGAATTAATCCAAATGGCCAAAATAAATATCTATGAGCTCCTAAAAATATTGTTTTGATTTTTATCTCTGTCCAATATTTTCAGAGGGCAACATGAGCATTTTCTTGGACCCTTTTGGAGAAATTTTTATTTGGGTCATTTTCAAAAATGATTCTGAGGGTTCCACCAATCCTCATTTCAAATTTAAATGAAATTTAAATATGATGCACAAATAGCTAGCTAGTCTAAGTCATACCAGACTAGGGATGTGACACCATGGCACCTCCGCACTCCGCCTGGTTGCCGCGCACCACCTTCGGCTTGACATTGAAAGTCTTGAGCCATAGGCCGAAATGGGGGCAGATGCAGAGGAAAGCCTCACACATGACGATAAACGCCGAGATGTTGAGGATGAAATTCGGGGCCAGATCATGGAAATCCAGGCCATAGTAGAACATGAGTCCTCGGACGAATGGGTGGATAGGAAAGTCTAGTCCGCGGAGGGAAGTGGGGAAGGAACACTACCCTCTCATGGAGCCTTGGGGTGGGGAGGAGCTTCCCCTCTTCGGGAAGCCGGTACGCGATGTCGTTAGACAAGTATCCGGCCTTCCTCAGTTTTTTGATGTGTCCCTCCGTGACAGAGGAGACCATCCACTTGCCTCCCACTCCGGACATGGCTGGAGAAGGTTGAGGTGGGGAATGTGGACTTGGGCGCTGTAGCTGATGTGCGCGAAAATGGATAGGCAAAGGAAGAAGAAGGCGTAGGTGAAAAGGTGGATCCTTATCCCCTTATATGGGTGGACGCAACTACGTGTCCCCACCAGCCTGGTAAAACTCACTTATCTCCAAGCGTCGTAATCAATGGCGCGGTTGGGTTACCCACGCCTGTATTGATGAGAATCCCGGAATAAGGGGACACGATCTCTGCTTTAACAAGACGTGCCAAGGAAACTGCCTCGTATGACGCGCTGAGGTGGGATAATAAAACGATTCGAATAAAGGCTTGGCCGTGGTGCGTCACACTATGGAATATGTCAGCAGATTAGATTTGTGTAAATATTATTCTCTCTATGGCAATATGTGGAAACTTATTTCGCAGAGCCAGACACTGTCTTTGTGTTCAAAATCTTCTATGAAGTACTTGGAGGAGGAACCCGCCTTGCAATGCCGAAGACAATCTGTGCGCCGGACTCGTCGTCATTGAAGCCTGGTTCAGGGGCTACTAAGGGAGTCCTGGATTAGGGGGTGTCCGGATGGCCGGACTATACCTTCAGCCGGACTCCTGGACTATGAAGATACAAGATTGAAGACTTCGTCCCATGTCCGGAAGGGACTTTCCTTGGCGTGGAAGGCAAGCTTGGCGATACGGATATGTAGATCTCCTACAGTTGTAACCGACTTTGTGTAACCCTAACCCTCTCCGGTGTCTATATAAACCGGAGGGTTTTAGTCCGTAGGACAACATACAGAACAACAATCATACCATAGGCTAGCTTCTAGGGTTTAGCCTCTCCGATCTCGTGGTAGATCTACTCTTGTAATACCCATATCATCAATATTAATCAAGCAGGACGTAGGGTTTTACCTCCATCAAGAGGGCCCGAACCTGGGTAAAACTTCGTGCCCCTTGCCTCCTGTTACCATCCGGCCTAGACGCACAGTTTGGGACCCCCTACCCGAGATCCGCCGGTTTTGACACCGACACTCATCGTCATTGAAGCCTGGTTCAGGGGCTACTGAGGGAGTCCTGGATTAGGGGGCTCCAGACAGCCGGTCTATATCCTTTGGCCGGACTGTTGGACTATGAAGATACAAGATTGATGACTTCGTCTCGTGTCCGGATGGGACTCTACTTGGCGTGGAAGGCAAGCTAGGAAATACGGATATGTATATCTCCTCCTTTGTAGCCGACCTTGTGTAACCCTAGCCCCCTCCGGTGTATATATAAACCGGAGTGTTTTAGTCCGTAGGACAACATACAATCATACCATAGGCTAGCTTCTAGGGTTTAGCCTCTCCGATCTCGTGGTACATCAACTCTTGTAATACTCATATCATCAAGAATAAATCAAGCAGGACATAGGGTTTTACCTCCATAAAGAGGGCCCGAACCTGGGTAAAACATCGTGTCCCCTGCCTCCTGTTACCATCCGCCTCAGACGCACAGTTCGGGACCCCCTACCCGAGATCCGCCGGTTTTGACACCGACAGTCTTGCTCCTGGTTGTGTGCGTAGTCCCTAGGATATGATTTACTACTTCTCAGAAAAATATTTCCCTGCTCATTAGAAACAAGCTGCTTTACAGGAAATATTTAACTTTGTGCAAATTGAAGAAGACAGTCTCCCACATGCTTGGGGGAGGCTTATCCAAATACTTAATTCTTTGCATGATCATCCTCTCAAGAAAAATTAAATACATGATATCTTTTATAATGGACTAACCGATGCTTCTAGGGACCACCTAGATAGTTATGTTCATTGTGTTTTCAGGGAACGAACTATTAAACAAGCTGAAGTGCTATTGAATAATATACTAAGTAATGGTAATGATTGGACTCTTCCTGAGCCACCTCCTAAGACAACTCCGAAGAAGAGAGGTATTCTATTTCTATGTCCCGAAGATATGCAATAGGCAAGGAAATCTATGAAGGAAAAAAGGTATTAAAGCTGAAGATGTTAAGAATTTACCACCTGTTGAAGAAATACATGGTCTTGATAACCCGACACAGGTAGTAGAGGTAAATTCTATCTATAGTTTTGATGAAGGTGATATTCCTCATAATAAGTCTGCTAGTCAATGCTTGGATGAATTTGATAACTTTATTATTAAACAAGAAAACTTCAATGCATATGTTAGTGGGCAATTGAAACATAATGCTTATATGCTTGACTGCTTGGGTGACTATAGGTGTAGAACTGTTAATGATATTAAGATTATTAGTAAGCATGCTTCCATGGTAAAAACTAAAGTAGAACAAGATCTCAAGGCACAAAATGACTTGTTGAATGAGTTGAATAATAAGAACAATGATAACGCTATTAGAGTTATGACTAGAGGAGGTAAAATGACTCAGGAACCTTTTTAACTTCAGGGTCATCCTAAGGGAGTGGAACAAGACTCTCAAAGAATTAATACTGATGCACCAAGTCCTTCTAAAAAGAAAAAGAAAGATGATATAACTTTGCGTGTTTCTAGTGAACCTGTTATAGACACACCTGAGAATCCAAATGATATTTCTATTTCTGATGCTAAAACACAATCGGTTGATGAACATGAACCTAGTGATAATGTTAATGATAATGATGTGGAGATAGAACTTGCTGTTGATCTTGGTAACCCAGAACCTAAAAATAAAAGTTATTATAAGAGAGACTTCATTGGTAGGAAACATGGTAAATAAAGAGAACCATGGGTTCGGGAACCCATGCCCTTTCCTCCTAAACCATCCAAGTAAAAGGATGATGAGGATTTTGAGCGCTTTGTTGAAATGCTTAGACCTGTCTTTTTGCATAAGCGTTTGAGTGGTATTCTGAAAATGTCTCCTTATGCCAAGTATATGAAAGATATTGTTACAAATAAAAGAAAGATACCGGAATTTGAAACTTCCTCCATCCTTGCTAATTAAACTTTTAAAGGTGGAAGACCAAAGAAACTAGGAGATCCAGGAATACCAACTGAAATGTTAAAACTGGTTTATGTGATCTTGGAGCAAGTGTTAGTGTTATGCCTTTCACTTTATATCATAGACTTGATTTGAATAAGTTGACACCAACTAAAATCTCTTTGCAAATGGCCGATAAATCAACTGCTATACCCATTGGTATTTTTAGGACGTACATGTCATAGTTGCAAACGTTACTATCTTAATGGACTTCGTTATTCTTGATATTCCCAAGGACGACAGTATGTCAATCATCATTGGTAGACCTTTTTTGAATACTGCAGGAGCTGTTATTGATTGCAACAAGGGCAATGTCACTTTTCATGTTAATGACAATGAGCATACAGTACATTTTCCGAAGAAACAACCTCAAGTTAATAGTATCAATTCTATTCGAAAATTTTCAACGATTACTATTGGAAGTTTTGAATTCCCTATTCCTACTGTCAAAAACAAATATGATATTCTTAGTGTTGGGGACATGCATATCCACATTGAGGTAACCTAGTGTTATACGAAAGTTCTCCGTTTTCATGTCATTCGGAAGAAGTTTGTTAATAAGACTTGATCAACCTTGTTAATGGATTCGTTTTGATGGGCACGAGATGGATGCATTTAGTAAACACAACTTTCTGTACACAATTTTTACTTTATTTTATTTAGAATAAATAAAGCAAAAATTCTGTTATTCTTCTATTTTCTGAATATCCATGCAATAAAAAATGTTCCAAAAATAAAAGTTCTCCAAATGCCCTGAAAATTTGGTATGATTTTTTCTAGATTATTTTAGAATTTTAGGCAATGAATACACACTAGGGTGTAGCACCTGTGGGCCACAAGCCCACAGGGCGCGCCCACCCCCCTGGGCGCACCTAGATGACTTGTGGGTCCCATGTGGGTCCCCCTCACTTATTCTAGCACCCATTCACTTCGTCTTCCTCTAGAAAAAATCCCACCATTGCTTAACCCCATGTTCTTTCTTATTTAGCTCCCATTTTCGACCTCCTTGCACGGAACTCTATTTCTGAAGCTGTTTTGGGGATTTGTTCATCGGTATGAGACTCCTACAATGGTCCAATTAGTTTTTGTTCTAGTGCTTTATATATTGCAATTTTTTTCTGCTGCGGTGACCTTGTTCTTGAGCTTGCATGTCAAATTTATAAGATCCAAAGTATTTTTCATGCATGATATAGCCTCCAGGCACTTGTGGGAGTAGTTGCTACCAATCTTGTTGAGTTTTGTTCATTTTTGTTCTGAGTCACTAAAAATTTCAGAAATTTTCAAAGAAATGGAAAGAAATGATGAAGAGATGGTTAAGGGGTTCTTCAAGCAAGAATTCGAATGAAAATGAGAATGAGGAGAAGAAGAAGCCCAAGTACGATCTTTCGCATGCGGCGAAGGTTCAGCCATGTGAATGGCCAATCGATGTATTCTTGAGGGCGGCCGGAATTTATGATGATTTTTATTTGGCAGAGAATGCAGGCATCACCGACTTCCTCCAAGATAAGTGTAAACAATACCTTTTGCTCACTAACACCTTCGTGCAAAAATTTCATTTCTATGTGGTCACCACCCATGGTAGAGTTTTGTTTATATGATGAGCATAAGGAGATGACGCTTTATGATTTTTGTGAGGTTTGCAAATTACCTTATGAGGGCAGCACCAGTGAACCACGTCCTAGAGACGTGGAAGACTTTATTGATGAAACTATGGTAGGGGAAGAGAGAGGGGTGACAGAAGCGAGAGTGGCTAGCTTATATTTTCCTGTTTTATGCTATTATTCACTATTTGCGGGGAGATTTTTGATTGGTCATGGGGAGAGTGGAGGACTTAGTGCCTCGGACCTTGCTATTTTGCGCCATGCTTTATATTGTGATAGAAATTTTAGTTTGGGCGCTATTGTTGCTTGTCGGTTAAACACAAATCGCATGAAGGGCCCCATCTTTGGAGGTATCTACACCTTCTGCCTCTCTATACTCTTGGAGATACCTATCAGGCATGATGAGGAGGAGGAGATGCTGCTACCCACTAGTTATTTGAACTACAACAGTATGGTAGCGGATGATTTTATTTAGAAAGATCAGGAGAAGAGGCTCCTCTACAACCTAGTATTTAGCCAGGATACTTGTGAGACTATATTACTGCCTGCTTCTTCTTTGTTCGACATTCCTTCAAGAAAGTACACTACTATGCCTGAGGACATCTACATATTTCGGGTTCTTCCACAACCCCCAGTACCTCAGCCAGCACCAGTTCCTGATCCGTATCAGGAGCCTTTTTCTTAGTTGGAGCCACATGACCTCACCAACCAGTGGAACTCTCAGGACCCTCCAGAGTATCAAGGAGAGGGTTATTTCGAGTCGTGGCCCTAGACCAACTTAGGCCAAAATCCGAAGCTTGGGGGAGTACGCATTTCTCACCGACATTACATTCATGTTCACACACTCCTTTTAGTTGTCGGTGTTGATACTTTTTCATTGTATTATACATGTTAGTTTATTTTTCTTGCTTTCTTCTTGTGTGTTTGACAAACTTTGAGAAAATCCAAAAAATTAGTTATCGCTTCTTTTTAGTTTTCTCTCTAGTTTATTTAGTAGTAGTAATTAAAGAAAACCCAAAAAGATTTCTTGTTCTTCTTTTGCTTGTTTTTTTTGACACAAAGACTGTAAGGGAACCCCCTACAGTATAATTGGTGCAACAAACCCAAATTGCAAGTACCATGCCTTGAACCTGGGTGGGTGGGAAGGCATCAGCCCCTTCCCACCACTAGGTTATGCCTTAGTCTGCTTGTTGGGAGCTTTCCCATGTAAATAGTTTTTCTCGTTCTTGTTTTCCTTTCTTCAGAAAAAACAAAAACTCAAAAAAACATTTCAGTGTGTTTCTTTGAAATTCTTTTTCCTTTCTTTGGCTATTAGGGAGAAGACCACGATGAAAATGTTGAGTGGCTCTCATATGCATTATTGTTGATCTAACAAAGGGACCATATTACCTTGTCTTCTCTGTTTGAATAAATGTTTGCAGATTCCAGTTTAGTCCAATGCATGTGCGCTCTTATTATTATTCACACCATTAAGTCCTGCAAATGAAAGGCAATAATGACGATATATGATGAAATGATTGAGATGGAGAAAAGCTCGTATGAACTTGACCTATTTTGTTTTTGTAAATATGATTAGCTCATCTTTCTTGATTTAGCCCATTATGAATGAAACATGCTTGCAATGACAATTAGAGATTATAGCTTCTCATGCCATGCTTAATTAGCTAGGAGTTCGTAATGGTTTACCTTGTGTGCCAACATGCTTTTAAAATAGTTATGATGTAGTATGATAGGATGGTATCCTCCTTTGAATGATTTAAGTGGCTGGACTTGGCACATGTAGTTGAAACAAAAACAACATAGCCTCCACGATATTTATGTTCATGGTGATTTATATCCTACTCATGCTTGCACTCAATGTTGGTTAATCTCAATGCATGTTTATGACCGTTGTCGCTCTCTAGTTGGTCGCTCCCCAATCTTTTGCTAGCCTTCACTTGTACTAAGAGGGAACACTTCTTGTGCATCCACTTCCATAAACCCAAAGTTGTTCCATATGATTCCACCATACCTACCTATATGCGGTATTTACCTGTCGTTCCATGTAAATTTGCATCTGCCAAACTCTAAACCTTCAAATAATAATTTGTTTTGTATGCTCGAATCGCTCATGTAGCGACTAGGGGCTGTCAGTATCTTCCACGCTAGGTGGGTTATTCTCATGGTGAGTGTTTTTTCACTTGTCATTCACGAGAAATTGGCTGGTAATCAAGATGCCCAGTTCCATGCTCAAAATCAAATCAAAATATAAATATCAAACAAAACTACCACATGACTTTTGTTGGTATGGACAGTACCCGTTGTTTCAGATCAACCGTGCAGTGTGCTTTTTGGTGGAGGGGAAATAAAAACTTTACCATTCTGTTGGGGAACCGCCTATAATTTATCTATCATGGAAGATACCGAGATCTCTTGGTTGTTATGTTGAAAATGAAAGCATATAGCTCAAAATTATATTCATCTCTGTTTTAAAAGATCGAGCTCTAGAACCTCTGCAAATCCCTGCTTCCCTCTATGAAGGGCCTATCTATTTACTTTTATTGCCGAGTCATCATCCTCTTATAAAAAGCACCAGCTAGAGAGCACCACTGTCATTTACATGCTTTGTTATCAATTGATATTGATTATGAGTGTGACTAGATCTCTTTTTCCATGGATTATAATGTCTAGTCAGTCCTTGATCTTTAGGGGTGCCCCGCATTTATGTTTTGCGGTCTCAGAAAGTTCTAGCGAGATACCATTTTGTCATATTGTATCATGTTTTTTTGAAAAAGTGTTGTCATCTGAGATTTTTTATTATTGCTCGCTAGTAGATTATGCCATTGATATGAGTAAATGTGGGACCTAAATGTTATTGTGAATATGGTTAGTTCATAATCTTTGCTGAAACCTGAATACTGGCTAGACATATTTGCAACAACAAGATCAAACAGAGTTTGTAAAAGTTTTTCTTTGTCACTTTCAGTTTGTTAACTAAATGTCTTGAGGACAAGCAATGGGTTAAGCTTGGGGGAGTTGATATGTCTCCATCATATATACTTTTCCAAACTCTTTTGCCCTTGTTTTGGACCATAATTTGCATGATTTGAATGGAACTAACCCGAGCTGACGTTGTTTTCAGCAGAATTGCAATGGTGTTATATTTGTGCAGAAATAAAAGTTCTTGTATTGACCTGAAAATTTACCGAGAATACTTTTGGCATATATAAATAATATTGGCGCAAGAATCAACTAGAGGGGGGCCACCCAGAGGCCACAAGCCCAAGGGGCGCGCCCACCCCCTTAGGCATGACCTGCAGGCTTGTGGGCCCTTTGGATCTCCTCTAACCCTAATTCCAACTCTATAAGTACCTATTCGCGGAGAAAAAATAAGGGAGAAGGATTCATTGTGTTTTATGATACGGAGCCGCCGCCACCTCATGTTCTTCAACGGGAGGGCTGATTTGGAGTATCTTCAGGGCTTCGAAGAGTGGGATTTGTCGCCATCATCATCACCAAGCTTCCTCCATCACCAATTTCATGATACTCATTGCTATGTGTGAGTAATTCCATCATAGGCTTGCTGGACGGTGATGGGTTGGATGAGATTGATCATGTAATCGAGTTAGTTTTGTTAGGGTTTGATCCCTAGTTTCCACTATGTTCTGAGATTGATGTTGCTATGACTTTGCTATTCTTAATGCTTGTCACTAGGGCTCGAGTGCCATGATTTCAGATATGAACCTATTATGTTTTCATGAATATAGTTGTGTGCTTGATCCTATCATGCAAGTTGTACACACCTATTATGAGTTATGATCCGCATACCCCAAAGTGACAATAATTGGGATTCTTTCCGGTGATTACCGTAGTTTGAGGAGTTCATGTATTCACCTAGTGCTAATGCTATGGTTCGGTTCTTTATTAAAAGGAGGCCTTAATATCCCTTAGCTTCCATTCGCACGCTTCTTCCACGGGAGTGTAGGACAAAAGATGTCATGCAAGTTATTTTCCGTAAGCATGTATGACTATATATAGAATACATGCCTAAATTATATTGATGAATTGGAGCTAGTTCTGTCTCACCCTAGGTTATGACTACTACATATGATGAATATCATCCAACACAATTATCATTACCCTCGAAAACTGATGCGACCCCCTATACTTGTGGGTGATCACACCACAGCAGCAAAAATTTGCAATAAATAAAGCATAGAACAAAAACTAATTGGACCATTGGAGGAGTCACATACTGATGAACAACTCCCCAAAACTGTTTTCGAAACGGAGTTCCAAGCAAGGAGATCGAAAAAAAAGCAATATGAGCAAGAACACGGGTTTGAGCAATGGTGGGATTTTTTCTGGAGGAAGGCGAAGTTGATGGGTGCTGGAATAAGTGAAGGGGCAACCACATGGGACCCACAAGCCCTCTAGGTGCGCCCAAGGGGGTGGGTGTGCCCTGGGGGCTTGTGGCCCACTGGTGCAACCCCTAGTGTGTTTTCAATGCCGAAAATTCCAAAATATTCTACAAAAAATCATACTAAATTTTCAAGGCATTTGGAGAACTTTTATTTTCGAGACAATTTTTATTGCATGGATAATTCAAAAAACACGTGAATAATAATATTCTTGCTTTATTTAATTTAAATAACAGAAAGTAGAAAGTGGGTACATATAGTTGTGTTTACTAAATTCATCCATCTCATGTCCATCAAAATGAATCCATTAACAAGGTTGATCAAGTCTTATTACCAAACCTCTTCTGAATGACATGAAAATGGAGAACTTTCGTATAACACTAGGTTACCTAAACCGGGATATGCATGTCCCCAATAATAAGAATAACATATTTTTTTGACAGTAGGAATAGGGAATTCAAAACCTCCAATAGTAATTATTTAAATTTTCCCAATAGAGTTGATACTATTCACTTGAGGTTGTTTCTTCGAAAAGTGTACCGTATGCTCATTACCATTAATATGAAAAGTGACATTGCCCTTGTTGCAATCAATAACAGCCCCTGCAGTATTCAAAAAGGTTCTACCAAGGATGATCGAGATAATGTCATGTCGGTGAAACAAACCCCTGGATCCATTGCCAGACTATGCACAGGCACGAGAACAAGATTACAACACCAAGATCAGAGTGGAGCACTAGGAATCGATTCTTCAAAGGACCAACGTGCAGCGCAAGAAGACCAAGAGTAGCCAGGAGAGCAGGATATTGGTAATGGAAAAGCCTCCCTTGACGGATGGGGTCACCCTCGGAAGCAAGCTTCCAAGACGCCCTGGCAGGGCCTTCCGGGGCTCGCAAAGGAAGAACCACCTCACCACGACGCACGTCATCAATCGGTGCGGTGTCAAGCTCCAAAGTGACTAGGTGGCTACTGTTCACCACATGGCAGCCACTTTCTACAGGAAAAACCTACAGGCGACACCTGTCCTGCGAAGTGTGAAGCGAGCAGATGCGAAGCTGGCAAAACAGCCCGACAGGGCCTACCGGGCAGGCTACAATGTGACATTGAGCGGCGCATTTAATGCGCTTTATCAGCCTGCGGAGTTAGGTATGATAGCACTATTTGCTATCTTATTAGTACATAATGACTGATTTGCCACAGTGGTGACCCCTTTGTCTAGAAAAGGAGGCCCAATGCAACCATAGAAAGGGTTAGCGAATCCACCACATCACACATTCATACTCGCATAGCCGTTTCGCCCTGAGGCAACCGTGCCGGGCAAGCGTGTTGCGTTCACCACCATTTTTTCCACCATCAATCCACCAAAGCAGGAGTAGGGTTTTATGCCTCATGGTGTCCTGAACCTGGGTAAAGATTGCCCATGTGATCTCTGTCGTGCTGCTCGACGCCCGTCTGCTCTTTGTGCAACATGCTATCCCCCCTCCGAACCAGCAAGGGACTCTTAGTACCATAGGGGGCCGTGGTTTCCCACAACATTTTTGGCGCGCCAGGTAGGGGGATCACTTGCACGAACCTGAAGGCATGAGCAGCGGGTCATCTTCATCGCCATCTTCATCATCTTGCGGCTCCATTGACTATGGCGCCCAAGAAGAAACCTGGTGCTTCAGCTAACCTGTTCACCTCGAAGGTTCTGCCGCCCGCAGTCACCAGCGCGCGGGGGCCGCGGAGGCACACAAGTATGTGGGCACTGCGGGGGACGCAGTCGACACAGGCGACAGCGTCACCACCACCCCTATGGCCGAAACAGGAGCAGGAGGCGCAGGAGGAGAGCAGCATCAGCAGCATCCCGGTGACCATGCTCCATGAGGTACAAGCGAAGGGGTTATTCCATCTGAACCTCTTCCCCTTGCCGAAGGGCACAACCACAGTGGTGGCACTAGTACTGGGGGAATCACCACCGTCCGGCCGCCCCCACCATGGGTGCTACCATAAGGCGCGTGCAACCCCCGAGACGGGTTGACCCAACCATTGTGCCCAACGGAGCCACTGCCCCACAAGTGCCTTCTCCACATCACAGTGCCATCCAAGTGGCTGGCTCGCAACAGTGAGGGCGTGAAGCGGTCACCATCGGCACCATCAGAAGCCGGGCGATGATACGATCTGCCTTGTCATCACCGATGCCAAGCTCCGTTACGTAGGCCATGGCACGTGCCAAGCTGCTGTTGAGGTGTCCGCCGGCGGCTGATCAGACGGATGAATGGAGAGCCACCATTGAGAGCCTGATTGGCTTCGCAAAGGCTGGGGGCTTGCTGCGGGCTGGTCCATCACGGCCTCCCCAAGCGATGACAACGGCTCGCGCTGCTGGTCGTATGGAAGGGGCCACCCACATGGTGCAGTCCCCACCAAGGCAACCAGCGCGGGCGCGGCAGAATCCAGAACCTGACGTCATCTTGTTGGCCTCTTCCGACCCTTGAGCACGTCCAGGCCAACGGAGAGCATCAGAGGACAGGCGGAGGGGAGACGCACGCGTCATCGTCGAGTGATGCTGCGACGACCACCACTGTACCAATAGGTGCGATGGTTTCAACATCGACGAGCCTATGCTCAAGGGCGGCGGGTGCCTGCCTTTCGAGGTTGGGTGCCCCGCCTTTACACGTGAGCTACGGCAAGTCCATTGGCCATCCGCTCGTACGTTCAAGCCAGAGATACCACAGAAGTATGATGGAAGGCTGAACCCGGCAGAATTCTTGAGCATCTACACCATCGATGTTCAGGCTACTGGAGGAAGAGATGAAAAGGTGTTTGCCAACTACTTCCCTTTTGCACTCAAGTACAATGTGAGTTCTTGGCTGATGCAGTTGCCGGAGAACTCCAGTTCGTCATGGGCTGACCTGTGCCATGAGTTTATTGGCGCCTTCACTGGTGGCCATCAAGAACCAGGATGACCCAACGACTTGCGGCTTCTCCAACAGAAAGGAGAGACCCTCCGCAAGTATTTTTACAGATTCAGCAAAGTGCATAGGAATATCCCAAATATGCATCCAGTAGTTGTGATAGCTGCCTTCCAGTCCAATGTGCACAACCGCAAGATATGTTCCAAGATGAATG
This sequence comes from Triticum dicoccoides, assembly GCF_002162155.2. Lineage (NCBI taxonomy): Eukaryota > Viridiplantae > Streptophyta > Magnoliopsida > Poales > Poaceae > Triticum > Triticum dicoccoides. The sequence continues at coordinate 367,496,459 of NC_041390.1, forward strand.
TATGGTTGCCCAAGACTGTGAAGGATCTTTACACCTTGGTGGACAAGTGTGCGCAGATGGATGAGAGAAGGAAACCCCCTTGGGAGGAAGATTGCATCAACATCGACTCAGAGGATAATGATGAATCCACCAGTCAAAAGAAGAAGAGCAAGAAGCAAAACAAGAGACGCACGGATAAGGCATGAGACGCACGGATAAGGCATTGATGACTGTTGAGGGATCGGGCATGCTCAGTACCAGCAAGAAGGCTAAGGATGAAGCTCCCGGCAAGGAGGCTGCCGTGTGCGCTAACTGCCGGGAGGCTGCTGCAGCCGAGAAGGTTGGGGAAGGCGATGGGTCATACTGCAAGATCCATCGGACCAAAGGCCATGATCTCCAAGAGTGTCATCAGGTCGAGTAGCTTGTCAAGAGGCAGAGAGCCAAATATGAGAAGCGTGATAACGAGAAAGGTCAGAATGGTAATGGCGGTAAGGGTCGTGGTGGTGAAGCAAATCTTCCCGGCAAGGCCTTTCGGAACCAAGGAAAACCCGCCAGGGGACGAGAGAAGGAGGTTTGCAATGATGAGAGTGATGGAGGGGATGAAGAGGAAACCAGCGAGCAGGAATTCCAGAAGGCCACCGACGCCATGTGCATTGAAGGGGGTGCATCTTTGCACTCCTCTCACCGCCATCTTAAATGGTGGGCATGTGAGGTCAATGTTGTGGATCCAGCGGCGGAATCCCAGAAGCCGCTCAAATGGTAATGCATGCCCATCATCTTTCATGAAGAGGACCACCCCGACCACACCACTATGGTGGGATGTTTGCCATTGTTGGTCTCTCCAACAATTCGCAACCTCAAAGTCACAAAGATGTTGGTTGACAGCGGGACCGGGTTAAATCTGATTTCCCCAAAGGTTATCAGCAAACTTCAGATAGCAGAGAAAGAACTAAAGGTCACAGGCACATTTCAAGGAGTTAATCCCGGCATGAGTCATCCTAAGGGAAAGATCACGTTGCAAGTGACATTGGGGGGGCTGAACTATCGGACTGAGAAGGTTGTGTTTGATGTGGTCGACCTCCCCCTGCCATACAATGGGATCCTTGGATGCCTAGCCCTGGCAAAATTCATGGCGGCATCCCACTATGCCTACAACACCTTGAAGATGCCAGGGCCGGTAGGATTCATTTCTATCCCGTCAGATGAGAAGGACGCAATAATTTGTGTGGATAAGATGTATCGGGACGCAGTCACGGCAGAGGCCACAGTAGCGGCAGTTCCCTCCAAGGAAAAAAAGGGAAATAAGAAGGATAGCAGGGACACCAGAAAGGAATCTGGGAGCCATACCTCTTCGGAGTGCGCTGCGCCTTTTGATGACTTGCCGTAGAGTTCCAATAGAAGGGACCCAAGGTTGACGCACTGACAGTGTCCTGGACTAGGGGGTAGTCACCATGTCGTCTCCTGACCAGGTGGATCAGGCCGAGGACCCCCATAGCAGTTTACTCATGGTCCACTTCGGGCAGCCCATGCCACATACAAGGAATATTCCACAAGACTTGATGATCAAGACAAGGACTCCTCTCCACGGACGTATTCGACTAGGACTCTTCTAATCCTAGGCCTCTGTTACATTATATTAGCCGAGGCCACGCTAGTCGATAGATTATTATGACATTATTCATCATACCCTCAGGTTTTAGACCACAACATATGATCTCGAGGAGATCAACTCTGTACTTGATACTCCATCAATATAAACAAGAGTAGGATGTAGGGTTTTACCTCCATCAAGAGGGCCTGAACCAGGGTAAAACATTGTATCCTTCATTCCTATTACCATTGTTTCGAGAATCCACAGCTCGAGACCCCCTACCCTGAGATCTGCCGGTTTTGACAACGAAAATGGTGCTTTCATTGAGAGTTATGTTGTGTGATTGGCAAAAGATCAATAGCTCGCCTACATATCATCTCCGATATCGACTTCTTGGTCGCCGACTTGACTGGTCACCTTGGTTTGACCGAGGACTGTGCCCTGCCTCCAATCATCATGTTCGGACAAGGGCCTTCATCAAAATCAACTCCGATCTCTATCATGATCTTGGAGGAATCATCCATGGAGCTCGGGGGCTCAACGTCAACATTGCCCTCGGGGGACCGTGGTGTTTTTCCGAATAGTCAACTTGTATCCGCTATCACCACCTCCTCGACCATCGCTTGGACGATTCCTTTAGTGGAATTGTGGGGAATTGAGTCTACAACAACAATGTAAAATTTTGTCGCGTTTCGATGGAGCAATCTCCTCCGTTCTCCGATATATCGGAGCCCTGTCGAATCTAGACGGGAATCTGGACGAGTTTGGAGCGTGGTGTCCAGCATCTAGCTCGGACGTCCTTTGGAAGATCCAACCATTGATCGGCTGCAGAATTCCTATATCTACCACCCCTCAAAATTTCAGCACGATCCAATTGTTCAAACTCTGGCAAGCCTCCGATGAGCGCATCTATTTTCAGATCTGTTTTTTGCGCGAGAAGGAACCCGACTCGAGTTCATCTTTTTTTATGAACGGTATTTCGGATATCCTTTTTGAAGGAAGTTTTGTATGGGGTATTGTATTTTGTTCTCAAACATATCCCACTAATTTTAATGTCTTTTCCAATATAATCTTCACCATCGCGCCGGTGACAAACCAGCCCGACAACATTGCTGCATGGCTGCCGGCCTGCGCCACACGGATCATCGCTTCATCGACCGAGCCCAACCTTATCGGATCATCATCTTGGCAAGCCGAACAAGAGTTCGGGATCTTGAAGGCTAAATCATCACCAACATCATTGCCAGACATCGTTGCATGGTCACTTCAGCAAGCGGGCATCAACCGCGTCACAAGATCTGGCCTGCGTCGGCATCACCGCGCTATTACTTCTTCACACCTGAATTCGACCTCTACGTCCGAAGATCTGGAGTCAATTCCAGACGGACTCACCTCTCTTGTCCTGAATCCAGCTTCAAGTCTGAATGCGACTTCGGCATCCAAACACCAGGAGTCAACCCTGGTTGGGCTCGCCCCTCGCACCAGCGTACCAGAGGACAACTCCGAAGAAATCCCAGATACTAATACGGCCAACCAAGGCGATGTTCACCACGTCGACCTGCTTGGACACCTTGGCTAGCACGGTGCTGCAAACGTCACACTACCAACCTGCCCCGTCACCTAGACTAGATCGGGGGCTTCACCATCTCTTCATCAACCTACTCCGATCACTTCGGCATCACCAGCCGACCAGCTTCGTTATGTTAGCTGGACTGGGGGCTTCACCTCGCCACATCGACTGTGCGGCATGCCCACCTCATCAAGCTGAGCTCCTCGCTCAGCCAACTCGAGCTTGGGGGCTTGGACCTTGGCTAGGCTGCGAACTACGTCTTCATCCCGGCACGAGCTCGGACCTCGTGAAGAATACCGAGTACATTAACCAGCTAAGTCGCCTCCATGCTCAGTTTTTTCTTTCAATTTATTAAATCTTGTTCGGTTCAACCAAACATTATACTCATGTTAAGAATAAAGTTGTTTGTTCAAACATTGATTGTTGAACACTTCTTTTCTCGTCACCTCGGTCATGAGGGTTTTCGTCACCTCGGCTGCACTAGGGGCTTTGGCTCGTCACATCGACTGTGTGGCATCGCTACTTCATCAAGCCGAGCTCTTTGCTCAGACACCTCGGGATTGTCTTGGAGGCTGGGACCTCGACCGTCATCAATGCTGAACACATTAATTAGCTAAGTCGCTTTCAAGCTCAAAGTTTTTTTAATTTGTGTTCATTTCGACCATGCTCACGTGAGTTGTTTGTTATAAGAAACTCCCTTTAGCCATGTTAACTAGGGGCTCTTAAAATTTATATGAACCATTTTATAACAAATGTGTTTTCTTCTTGTTCGTTGCAAAGTCTTTTTCTATCACTCCTTCCTCGACTCGAGTATGTGGTCAATAGCCGGATAGCCTGGTTTCTCTATAAAGCCGCTCGAGTTTAGTTTGCTAAACTGGCTTGAGAAGCACTCCGCCTTAGGGATAGGAGGTTGAAGTCGAAGGGTGACCTAGTCGAAGTCTTGAGATCGGATGTGTCATGTTAAAGCACGACGGAAGCGCAAACTAATTTTAAGACCAATTTTCGGATTGGCACCAAAAAAGCTTGATTTAGTTCAGACGTAGAGTTTCTGCATAAGTTATTTGGTTTTTAAGCTTATGGCACTTTTGATATATTTGTGTGTTTTTCTTTTATGAGGCGGGACATCCTCTTGACCGAGGTACCCTGCCTAATAATCCAGCTTGGGAAATCTTTTTCGACCCATAGTTCGGCATTTTTCCTACCGACCTGCACCTCGGTGTTGGGTCCGAGCATAAATCCTGCGGTACACCACCAGACACTTTTTAAGCATCAACAATATCAACGGGGGGTTGCGACTTGAGCTGAACCCACCAAAAGCCAAGGTAATTGGAGGAGTCCTCGGCAAAATGTTCTCGGATATTACTTTATATGCATCGGTTTCGAATTGTGTCTTCGGTCAATAGTTTGGTTGCCCGGCTCCTGTGCTTGCCTCCTACGTTCCACTTTGTTTGGCTAGGTGCGCAAAGGGAGAACCACTACGATTGTGCTTCCAGCTAGCATGGTTAAGTGCCTCAGTGGAGAAAGCCGAAAACTGATTGTCACAATAAGTGTAAACTGGTCAGCGATCCGATGAGTATGTTAAACTATAAGATAGATAGAGGTCACCCCGTGTTAAATGACGGGCCATTCTTAACATTGACCGCAGAGTTTACGACTTAACCTCGGCTATCTTTGAACATTAACCGGGGGCTATTAACTGGCCTCCCAACTTTAAGCTCCTATGACTAAGTGAGAGTTATAAAGCCCGCATATCTGATTGCCTCGTTTCCGCTAACACAACTGCCTTTGGGCACCGAGACGTCAGCTAAGGGTTGTTTTGTTATTGTGGAAACAACCTGCATAGCATCTTCAAGGGGGTGGAAGCCGACGATGGGCCACTTTCGTCTGATAAACGGTCGCAACAGAGTTAAAATAAACATATCATCAGCATTTGTATTCAGTATGCAAGCGTTGCCTTCCGTAATTATCATTATAATGCCATAAATATTCATCAATTTGACTTAAGATTTTGGCCAAGCAAGGTTGCCTGGCTCCTGTGCATACCCCTATGTTCTCGATCGTTCGGCAAGGTGTTAAAGGTAGCACCTCTGTGATTGTTACTGCCGGGTCATCCGAGTTACTACCTCAGACTGGGTGAAGCCCAAAGCTAGCCATCTTAAAGGATATAATTGGTCGGCAACGACAGAGGTTAAAATTCAGGTGCACTAAAAACCACATAGTTGGGCGGAGGAGGGTGGAGTCATCCATCATTGCATTCCCCATCTTCTTCCTTTGTTCTCAGCTTCCACCGGCGATGCCGAAGAGAAGAGCCTGGGACTCACCCCGGGATCCTTATTGGGGTTATTGTTGCCTCATGGTGGTGCTAACGCTCGGGGAGTGAGCCTGGTCCTTGGCGTGGTGAATCTCTTGGTCTCTTCGAGGCTCAGCCAGGAGGCGCGGCTGAAGATCGTTGGTAATCCAAGCATTTCCCCACCCGGAGGTCTTGGGGCTGTTGTCGATGAGAGGTGCGCCTTCCTGCACACCAAGGAGGGGAGCGGCATGCCTCAAGCCCCCCGGTCATTCCAGCTGCTTGATGTTTCTCTGCTGGAGGCGTAGGACCGGAGTCTTGGCGCTTCCCGAGAGAAGCGGTGCTGAGGAGAAGGCGGGTGGCAGGGGGTCAGGTCAGAGTACGATGGCGTGGATGCCTTCACCTCCGACCGTCGACCTGCTGCCTTGTCTTTCCCCTCTTCCCCTCCCTCCCCGGCACTGTCATCACCAGCCTCTTCGGGTGATAGCCGGGAAGGGATGTTCTCTTGGTGCCTTCTCCTCGCCTCAAACAGTCTTCCGGCTGAGCTTTAGTGGATTACTCCACCGGCGCTCAAGCCGGGGCTTCTTGCTGGCTCTAGAGGCGGCGACCAGAAGGCGTCGCCCCATCCCCTGCACTCCTCTTCGCGGCCTCATCACTCCCGGTCTTGTCGGGCCGCTCCTGACGGGCCCTGATGGGACCGGGGTGGGATCCTGCTTGGGTTCTCCTTTTCTCGTGTTTTCCTCCTTCCACTACAGTGCATGAAGGAGGGAAAACGAAAAGAGAGGATCACGGGGCACTTATCTTTTTTCAATCTTAAATCTGTAGGAAATTGCCAAATTTTAATTCAAATAATGTAATCTCTCAAGTCCATCTTTGTGTTCGGTAATGCTTGTACTTGTATTAGCATATAAATGAAAAACATGAACCTTGCCGAGAACCCGTGCATGTGTATGTCCATGCAGAGGTGTAGTGCCTCTTTAATGAAAATACACGAGTTTTCCCCAGCAGGATATCCTGCTGGCACCTTGTTTGTCTGCCGGGGGACAGACAGAGGGGCCAGCCCCCCGCTAGCTCCTTTTTACCAAAGGCCACTACGACCAATCTGACTACAGCAACGTTTGAGTCATGGATGGGAGGACCTAAGTTTCAAAAGAGGGGCGAGGTTTTCTCATGCAAAGTTATAGCTTTACAGAACACTAATGGACAAGAGGTAAAACTTATCTGCTTGGCTTGCCGGGATCGTTGTGCCGTGCAATCTTCTCATCCCTTGTCAAAGCTAAGTTCACGACAGGAACCTGCAACTTCGTGTAGATGAGAAAGAATGCAGGATGCAATCCTATCTATATGCATATGCAAATGTTGATGAAATGCTTATGAAGTGATCTTGGTGTGCTCATGCATGCATCCAATCTTAGTTGGGGCCCCCCTACAACGCCTCTTTATTTTCTCTTGCATGGGGTCATCGCACCGGCTTTCTACAAGGGGTTACATGCAGCTGAGGCAAGTCTTATACAAAAGGGTGGCTGCCGGGCAGTGCCCGACAGCCTCGCGCCTTACGGGTAGTACTTGCGTAGATGCTCAATATTCCATGAGTTTGGCAGCTGAGTGCCATCTCCGGTCTCTAGACGGACTGCGCCGGGTTTGGTGACTCGTACCACCAGGTAAGGGCCTTCCCACTTCGGAGACAACTTGTTTGTACCCTTGGTGGACTGAACGCGCCTAAGGACAAGGTCACCTTCCTCAAAACACAGGGCATGAACCCTCTGGCTGTGATAGCGGCGCGGGGCTTGTTAGTAGTGTAGCACGCGTAGCAGCCTGGAGACGGTTCTCCTCTAGTAGCACAACGTCATCACGCTGGTGCTAATCTTGCGCTACTTCATCGTGGGTAAGCACTCAAGGGGATCCATAAATGAGTTCCGTGGGGATAACTGCTATCACGCCCAATATGCGATCCTATCCGAGAGGAACTCGAAGGTCCCACCAAGGATAGAGCCGCATATTGAAATGCTTTTGCAAGGTGGAAATCATTACATCATACCATTATATATTAGTTGGGGATATATAGAAAGGGCATACAACGCCACCAGAATACAACAAACATCATACATGAGAACAACATCCGACTATAGATGAAACACAAGCAGAAACTCAAACGACATCCAACCTGCTAGACTAGGCTGCCGACCAGGAACCTAACCCTCAATCACAGAAGATGCAGAAGAAGAACACCAAAATAAGTAAACATCGCTCTCACGTCATGATCATCGCATTACCTGTACTTGCAACTATTGTTGCAGTAAACTGTGAGCCACGAGGACTCAGTAATCCCATTACCACGGGTATCAAGACTAGCAAAGCTTAATGGGTATGGAAGGGATAAGTGCTGAGGTTGCAGCAAGCGGCTAAGCATTGTATGGTGACTAACTTACGAGTACAAGATTAAGATGAGAAACTATGCAACGGTCGCAAACTAGTAATGATCAAGAAGTGATCCTGAACTACTTACATTCAAACATAACCCAACCGTGTTCTCCTCTCGAACTTCCACGAAAAGATACAGTCACGGTTACACATGTGGTTGGTGTATTTTAATTGAGTTTACTTCAAGTCGACTACAACCAGATATTAACAAATTCCCATCTATCACATAACCACGGGCACGACTCTCAAAAGTTTAAACCCTGCAGGGGTGTCCCAACTTAGCCCATGACAAGCTAACGATCCGCGGAGACAATCCTCCATCGCTGGACCCTCCGATCAGACTCGGAATCCCGTTGCACAAGACATTTCTACAATGGTAAAACAAACCCAGCAAGACCTCCCGATGCACCGACCTAGCCTGATAGGAGTCGCACGTATCTCGTTCTCAGGGTACACAAGATGGGCCAGACGTCAGGTTGGCTGAGACCCTGGTTGCCCAGAGGGCACCGGACATCACGCGGTTTGGACCAACACTCATGAGGACCATTGGCCCGGGGATTGATTAAGAGTCCTCGGGTGCTAGCCCATCCCTAAGCAAGTTTTAGTTGTTATTAGGCAAATGGTAAAACCAATGTTGGGCCTTGCTGGAAGAGTTTTATTCAAAGCGAACTATCAAGAGGGGCCCATAAACCCTCATCGTGTTTGGGACACAAAATCAAGGAACATAACACCGGTATGACAGAAACTAGGGAAGCAAGAGTGGAACAAAACACCAGGAAAAAGGCCAAGCCTTCCACCCTTTACCAAGTATATAGATGCATTAATTAAATAAGAGATATTGTGATATCCCATGATACCGATGATATCCATGTCCCAACATGGAACAACCTACAACTCCACCTGCAACTAGCAACTCTATAAGAGGGGCTGAGCAAAGCGATGACATAGCCAAACAACGGTTTGCTGGGATGGTGGAAAAGGTTAGAGGCTATCATGGCAATTTGCGAGGCTTGATAAACAAGTGGTAGGTAGCGCGACATAGCGATAGCATAGAGACAACTAGCATAGCAAAGATAGTAGTGAGATCTAAGGTGACTTTCATATTGCCTGAAATCCCACTAGGAAGAAGATCGAGTCCATGAAGAAGACGAACCCACATAGTCGAACGAATCCTCACGATCGCAACGAGACAGGAACTATCGAGAAGAAGCACAACCGGAAAGAAGCAAACAACATGGTAAACACACAATACAAAACATGACAAGATGCTCAACCAAGTATGATGCATGACAATGCTATATGATGCTACTCATGGCAAGAGATGATGCATACAAGAACATCACATAAAAGCAAGTTTAAATGAGGCCGGAAACAACATATAACAACTCCGGTAAGTCCTCATATGTAAATTTCGAAATCGGACCAGATCTGAATAACATGTTAGTTGAAGTGGTTAAACAGCAAGTTAAAGTGCACCAAGATGATCTACGCATCTTTCTAGTCAAGTTATATATAAAGTTCATTTAATTCGGAGCTGCGACCTAGAAAATATGAGCAAAACAAGTTAAACATGGCATTGATGCAAAATGCTTACAAACACAATCACAAGCACTCCAAAACATGGATGCAACATGGCATGATGAAACTAAATGCAAAACCAAGCAAGTTTGATCTAGAGCATGCTCCAAATGGAACCACGGTTCAGTAGATACACTCAATACAAGTTTCAAACACAATCTACCCTAAACAGCAGCTAAGCACTTTGCAATCAAGGAAACAACATGCTACATGAAACATATGGACACAAACTTGACATGCACTCAATGTACAGATTACATGCTTCAAATAACATCAAGGTTCAGGTTCATAGGCATCAGTATTAACCCAACATGATCAAAGCAAAAGGCAACTTTATAACATAGATTATGACAGTGAAAAACGGGGCATACATGTGAGCAGGGATAACATGTTGACATGTTGGAGGCATGAAAAAACATGCTAAAATGCAAGATCATGGCAAACAAAAGAGTGGCATTAAATTAAAGTTTAAGCATAGCAAAACATGATTACTAAGCATCTCCATATAACCTCTAAATCAATTGCAATCATTAAGACAAGATTGAAAGTTATAACAGATTCTCAGACTTAGTGAAAAACAGACAAGGATTCGGGTCTGTTGGAACAAAACCGTTTGTTGCAATACATGTTGTTTCGTGGCGATAAGTACTTGTTGCCATGAAACGACATTCGTTGGCAGCCGTTGCGACTGGACACATGGTAATAGGTTATAACCACGAAAAAGGAATTGTGGTAATAAAGTGTGCTATTGCAACAACCATGCGGGAAGTTGCCACATGTTTTCCCGTGGCAACACTCACCTGATGCCACAATTTGATTTGTGGAGATAGCTTTAATGCAACATGTAACGAATTGTGGAGACTGATATCTTGTAGCAATAGACATTTGTGGCAACAACCTATGCCAACGACGGCCATTTCGTGGCGCAATACTCTTCCGTGGCAATAGTCAATTGTGGCAACAAACTATGGCAACAATCCTTGTTTTCGTGGCATTAGGCATGTTGCCACGACCCACTATACTTGTGGCAATAAACTATGGCAACAATCCTTGTTTTCGTGGCATTAGGCATGTTGCCATGACCCACTATACTTGTGGCAATAAACTATGGCAACAATCCTTGTTTTCGTGGCATTAGGCATGTTGCCACGACCCACCATACTTGTGGCAATAAACTATGGCAACAATCCTTATTTTCGTGGCATTAGGCATGTTGCCACGACCCACTACGCTTGTGGCATTACCTTATGGCAACAAATATTCGAATCGTCATAACAGGAAATTGCAACATACTTGTTTTTATGGTGATAAATAGGTATCACAACAGGTAAAAACTTTGTAGCAAGAAATTATTGCGACAATCTATACTTTCCGTGGCGATACTCTATTTGAACAAACTTACTTTGGTGGCGCCAAACTGTTATCGGTGGCGCCAAACTGTTATCGCATCGTGAAATTTTTTGTGGCGCCAAGCTATTATAACAATATAAAGTGCTCCGTTGCAACATCCTAGTGCAACAAAACAGAAAGGTGTAGCGAATGAGATATAACGCAACACAATATTTTTAGTGGTGCTAGCATGTGGCAACCGAAAGTGGGTTGTGGTAATAGTCTGTTGCAACCATAAAAAAATACATGATTTCGATTACAATATTCAAAACCATACGTATAATAGACAGATTCACAAAATTCATAATTCTCATAGCAAATATCCATCAAATGAAACTCAAATGTAATTTAGCCATCCTAATTAACTTCGAAGACTAAACTTCCCGTGATCTAGAGTCCAGTCCAGCTAGTTCTTTGGATCCTGCAATCAAGAAATAAAAACATTTCTAGTTAATTAGTCGAACATAACATACGTCATACAATTATTCCAGCCCCATTGTTAAAAACTATCGCCAGACTAACTGGACTAATACTGTGTCAGCAAGCATGTAACTAAGGGATCAGAACAACTGTACAAGTGTAAATATCTGAAGCATAACCACAAGTACATCTACTAAAAGCTTCTTTTTGAGAAAAAAACATTGCTTTTAACTTAACAGTGCAGGGCTGAATCACCCAAAGCACAGCCACAAGGGCTGGTACATCAGCCTCCCATTCCAAATAGTGGTTAGGTATAACATCCTACCAAGACTAGCAAGCTCATGAGCAACAGAGTTAGCGACGGCATACATTTATTTCATAATAAGAAAACCATAATTTGAGCGGGTACTTGGTATCCTCAATAACATCAGCATGGGCTGACAAGTCAACATTATTGATATTAAGTGCTTCCATCAGGAGTTGCGAGTCCGTTTAAAAAATGACCCTCACGACCCCCATATCAGCGGCAAGGGATACTACATGGGACATTGCAATGGACTCATCAGCGAAGGCATCATGCGCATGCTCATGACATCCTGCTCGTGCATACAGAATGGTGCCATCATCCGATTGCACATCTACTAAAAGCTTCTACTATTGATTTAAGTTATGACTAGATGTATAGTTTCAGTTAAGTTCATGTCCCTGGCTAGCACATATTCCTTTTCCGTTTAAGTTGTGACTCGATGCAGCAACAACACATGGTAAAAGAGAAGAATCAACTAGCTAATTATGAAGACCAATGACATATAAAATGCAGGTAAACATGAAGAGAAAGCAAGGTTGTGACTTACCATTGCTTTACACATTCAAGAATGCCTTGTTGCAGCTTGTATGAGCACATTTGAAGAAATAGTAGTTGGCCTTGAACCTGGAGTCTTATTAGGACTAGATCTCTGTAAAAGAATATTTTGCAAGTTTGAATTACTATTTTCTTTGTCAACCCTCTTCGTAGGCACCTGTAAATAGAAGTGCACTTTTAGCAATGCAATTAAGCAACATACATCTTACAAGGTCGGAAGCATATGACTGTAATCACCTGTTGGGTTCCCATCTGTTGGCTCAATACTACAAACTTTGCCATCATGTTTTTTTCAAATTCCAGTCTTGATGTTCGCTCCTCTTGCAACAATCTTTCCCTTTCAGCACACTCTTCTTATAACCTCTCCTCAAGTTGTTCTCTCTCAGCACGCTCCAAGTTAATCCTCTCTTGTGTGTTTGCTCGTTCAGCTTGTAGTTGATCTTCTAATTCGTTGACCTACTGGCTCAGCTGAGAGTTTCGCTCCTAGGTGGCTGCTGTAGCACGAGCTTGCTCTTCGATCTGGATACGAAACCTTTCAGAACCAGTTGAAGTTTTGGCAATGTATCCGTACCCACGAGGCTGCGATGACTTGCATTCCAGAGTGTCTTTGTAAGAGGTCTGGAAAATATTGTTTTTCTGCTCACTTGAAAGTGGACCTTCAGTTTCTTTGATTTTAACCTCTTGAAGTGCTTTGTCCTAAAATGGAAGGAACAATTATAGGTGCAGCATCAATATTGACACTATAAAAGATGAAACAAGAATAACACGGTCCAATGCATGAATAATCGCATCTGATGACAATACATGCCGAATGCACATCATTGACTAACTATAGAATAACCAAAAGTCAGTGTACTCACGTAAACTTTCTGGGAATCTGTGTTAGACCATGTTCCATCATTCGTGTGGGTGAGTTCCCACAGAGCAATACAATCTGGCTCTTCTCCAGTTTCCAAGTTTCTCTACAAGTAATATACCAATGAGATGCTTGAAACATGACACCATATTTAGGAGCGAGGCATACATATTTAGTTGGACTCATACCTTCTCAAAACTAACTTGCGAGTAAGATTTTGATCCGATTATGTGTTTTGTCTTCTGTTTCTTACGGTTATCAGCGTTCGTTTGGATGCGATCCTATCAATTCATTGAAACCAAATATAACCAGTGAGACTAGCCATTTCATCTTAACACATAATAGACAAACTGTGATCTTGGAGATAACCTGAAATTTTGAATCAGTGCCAAAGTACTCAATCATCCATTCCCACTCTTCTGGTTGCAAATCTTCCGGCAGATTAGCCAATCTAGCTGTATCTGTTTTGTATGCCTTGTAAGTGGAGCTTAGAGTTGATCGCAAGCCTCTATATTGCTCTTTCGCAATTTTGAGAACTTTTTCTTCTATTTCTGGTGTATCTTCCAGGTCCCATCTGTCCTGTAAAGCATACAGCAAATAAATATACATAAGTAGTGCATTATCGATGGTAAAATAAGATAACACATGTGAAAAAGGTTCTACGCACTATCATATCTGCAACAATGAGTCGATGAATGGTAGGGTGAATGTCCGACCACGTCCTCACTCCAATGAGTGGTAGCTTTATTTTCATTATGACTACCACGTCATCCTTGAACGAACAATAGTTCATTCCTACTGTACCACCCAATTTTTCAGAGAATGTAATATTTAGCTTTGCAGATCCATTGGCAAAACGCTTCTTAGATGCTTTAAAACCTTTTAGAACACCTCGCCCTTTCTTCTTCTGTCCACCAGCTTCTACAGCCCAAATCATACAAGAAAAATTGTATTACTCGGTATTAGATTGTACGAAATGATGACACAAATGTAAATGAAAGCAAGTACCATCCTGTAGTAGCGCACGGTTGCGGCGAGCATGGGATGGTCATTCAGCAAGGGAACACATGTCATTAACAGACACTGGAGTGTCAGATTGTTCTGGAGTTCTTGTCAAAGATTTAGCAGTCTTGAAGGTTTAGCTATTTAACCCACACCAAGATTTTATGCATTATAGCAAATGCTAAACAATTTACCAGATCTGGGTTGTCCATGTTGGTTTTTGTATGCCGTTATACTTTCCATCCTTGTTAAAAGAACATAGCCTTTCTTTACTGCACACAAAAACAATCTTGGGACTTAGCATTAACAAAGCATTGATGTTCTGCACCATTCAGATAGGTGATTATGAGGTAAGGATGTTGTGTACCAGGAGCATCCTCCGTAAAATTCATCATTGTGCCCTTGTGTAGGTAAACCAGACATAAAATTTTGAGTCAATTTAAGAAGAAGCACAATACATCTATTAAAAGTATAAATCTATGTTGATTATTCCAACTAGATAAGGTGCAACACGATATAAGAAAGCAATAAAAACAAAATATCTATTAAAAACTCATATTATAGTGGTCTGAATAACATGCAGAGGATGCACTAAACCTGAATCCTAGGTTCTCTTGACGTACGTTATTCAGAAGTATTAAGCATATGTCAATCACATGAAAGGCGATGTATCAGTGATAGGTTGTTCATGAAAATACTACTCTAAATCAATAGGAAAAAACATTTCCAATGTGACTCGTGTAAGACCAAATATCTATTAAAAATCATCTTATAGTAATCTGAATCAAATGCAATGCAGATGATGACTAAACCTGAATCCTCTGCTCTGTTGACGCACATATATCATCTAATATCTACATAGTGGTGCTCAAACAGCCAGTGGCGTACCGTGACAAGCTATAGGGCAGGCGGGGGGGGCAATTTTTAAACTGGCAGAAAAATATGCATAAAAACATATATGAATGACATGAATTTACAAGGTAATCGAACATATGGCAGTCATCTGATCGGCAGTCGTCGATTTGTCATCTTAACAACACAGGCTTTGTACATACAGATTACGTCTATACCTTTCAGTTAATGGATCTAATGCTCAAAAACCAATGTAGATAATAATTAAATTGGCAAGAGATGATCCATAGATGGGCTGCACCAAAACGCTTAGTAATTAGTAACAAAATACAGTTTTGGAGGGGGGGTCACGACCCCCTTTGGCCTCCACGAGGAAACAGAGCGAACCAGGAGCAGAGATGCCGGAGAGGCCTGAAAGCACGCTGGGGTCAGGTGATGGAGCAACCAGTGCCTGGCCACCACGTCACGACGCCGGCATGCACAGCCGAAACGGCTGCGGCCATGAACTGGGTCGGGAGGCCCCATCGAGCCCCAGTTCTAGGCCGAGGCGAGCTCCATGGCGGCCAGCCTCTAGGCCAAGGTGAGGCGCTCTGCCGACCCTCCAGGCCGCGAGTGCCTCCGCCGAGGCGGCCAAATCGAGGCGCGATGGGAAAATGCCACCGGCGGCGGCCATGTCCCTTGCCCAGACTTCTTTTCTACGACCAAGCGGCGAGCGAGGAGAGAAGGGGCAGCCCCTCTGAATGGATCGGGATCAAGAGAGCCGCACATCGAGGAGGTGCTCACGGGGGAGGGGGGTTTGATCCCGGACGGAGGCGGGCGGTGCAGAGGAGAGGGAGGAGGGGGAGATCGAGGGGAACTAGATTGTTTAGCGAGGGAGGAGATCGGGAGGACTAACCTGACGCCGTGCAGCTGTTGTGGTTCGCTCTGTTAACGCCGTCATGACACCGGCAGCACAGATGAACAGAGACGAGGGCTCAGATCCAATCGCCCGTGAAGACGCCGTGATTTGATCTACAATTGTATATTCGTGGGTTGTTATAAAGGCATTTAGCGGGATGCTAATTTTTTGGTGGGAACAAAGACACCAATTTGGGACTTTTAGCGGGAGGTTAAAAAATATTGGCGCAAACAAAAGTACACCTAAATTAGGTGGTGGGAAAGTAATTTTTTTGTTTTAAAAATATTTTTGGAGGAAATTTTCTAGATTGCAAATATATTTCGAGATGGAGGGAATACTAATATTTATTAGTAAGAAGTTATATCGTGGTGAAAAAAACACCAAATCCGAGAATTGTGAAGGGGTGATTCGACGCCCTCCCCTATAATGTTCTCGTCATTGATATTTGTATATTCGTCGTCATTTAAGAAAGCCAATTAACGAAAGAAAAAGAGTTTCCCTGTTTATATTGTAAAACAACCATCACATACATCGAAGCAACCGATACAAATGGATACCACACACACCCAAAGCAAGATACACGAATGCCGGGCACCGACACACAACCTCAACTACTAGCAAGCACCTATAAGATGTGCAAAAAAGGGATCTGCTTAGAGCCGACGGAGACCACCAGCACGAGGAGCGATCATCTTGGAAGATGTGCGACGGCCATGCCGGACCGAGATCTCCAGGACGATGCCTCCAGGAAGGGCACGACCACGAACGTCGCTACCGTCCGATCCGAAGATCAAGTTTTCACCCGAAATAAGATAGAATGAGTGGGAGGAACATGACATCCATAGATGCCTTCACCGTCAACCAGTGGACGGACTGGGTAGGTGATGTACCACACTGCTTCAACCCCTCCGCCACAACCCCGGTCCGCTAACCACCCGTAGCCAATTAGGAAGGTGTTGTTTCATCAATCTCCACTTAGGTTGGATATGTCAAAATTTTGTGCCTTGGTGAACTGTTGGTTAAAGCATCAGAAATTTGGCCAGCTCTGAACTACATGTCACAGAGACATCACGCGCCGCTCACTTTAAAACTATTAGGTTATACTCTTGTCTGAAAACATAAGTACTGAGGGGATGGGTAGATGAGACATTCGATCTATGTCAGTCTCGATCTTTAGATGGGGTCATCTCATCATCTTTCATTTTTACCGGACATAATCATCTCTTGGCTAGCGATCTCTCCCGTCGCCTGCGAGGGCGACTCGGGAGGGTCCTCCATGCCACAGTAGGTCCAACATAATCATGTTGCTCCTGTTTTAACGAAAATAATAGAGATTCAACTATGTCAATTATCAACCAAACAAATTTAGTTTTGAGAGTTACTTATTGGCATATCACACATTTGTTAAAATAAATGTATTCAGATAAGGCCAACACCTTGTCTCTTCTTTATGTATTCACTAGCAAACATGCCCGTGCGTTGTAACGGGAGGAAAAAAATCATCCCTCATGCACACATCGATGACATAAATAAATCTCTTAAAATATTTCATGGTGCCTAGTTTCCGCTATCTCTTTATGCCTCTATTGTCGTTACTCCTCAGTGATGCCCAATAATTATTGCATTAGGATGAAAATCACAAAATACATGTTAGTCCTCAACCTCTTCTGCTTCACATCCCTCCATGAAAGCAAGGAGGAAGAGCGGCGCAAGGCGGAGGAATTGGAGGAGGCGTACCAGGCACGCCTGTCGGAGGACGGAGAGCTCGGGAATGGAGCGCACGGTCTTGGAAGCTTTCGATGGAGCCGTGACCGGAGTCCACCCGGTCGTCGAGGGTGACCCGATCATCGGAGGCGAAGTTAGTGATCACATGGGTGGTGTAGGACGTTGATACGTGCCGATTGTTGGTCGACATATCCTACCTACACTACTTAAGTAGGCAAAATAATGCAACCAAATTACTATATAAATATCAATTTAATTTAAAAATGCAAAAACAATGAGATCATTTGGATTTGTGGTTTAAAAGTTGCAGATAATCAAAGTTTGGTTAATAGAATTACTATCTTCTTTCAAACAAAAAAAGAAGGCCACGTTAATCACATATTTCAGTAATTTTATTTTTTTGCATGGACATATTTCAGTAATATACGCTATCCGACCTTAAAAAGGTAATATACGGCAGAAGAGGTCACGCGCTGCACTAGACAGCGTGTCTGCCTGTCTGGTCACCCGGGCGATCGAAGCACGCAGTGGCACGACCCACTAGACGGGTCGTCTGATCCCATGCGCGGCTGAACCACAAACCAGAGGAGGGGATCGAAGGAAGG
Source organism: Triticum dicoccoides (assembly GCF_002162155.2). Lineage (NCBI taxonomy): Eukaryota > Viridiplantae > Streptophyta > Magnoliopsida > Poales > Poaceae > Triticum > Triticum dicoccoides. The sequence goes on from NC_041390.1 coordinate 367,514,494, forward strand.
GGGCGACTTCCTTTCTCTCGCCTCTAAACAAAAAAAAGATCGAAGCCAGAACAAACAGACAGGGGAGACACCAGATCGAACCAAGAAAAGAGAAAGGGGAGAGATCGGGTCAAACGAAGAGGTAGGTGAGAAGAGGGTTTCAGGAGGCTGGCGGCGGCGGCCTCTCCTCCCTGACGGCGCGCTTCACGGCGGGGGAGCTTGAATCCTCGGGGCCCCTTCCTGCCGCCCCTGACCGCCGCTGCTCCTCTCCAACATGCTGCCGATCTTCCCCAAGGATCCTCTTCTGCTTCTCTTCTTCAAAGATCACGCACAAGACCTCAAGCCTTTCACGCAGAAGATCTTTTCTAGTTGTAAATCTCTGAAACTATGTATTGTTTTGCTTTGATCTGCATATGACCCTGTGAATCATTGCATGGACATGGGTTTATTGGTGAAAAATTACTGTGAGAATACTTAGTATGCTACCCAGTGATCTTGAGTAGTTATGAGCGGCTGAATCCTGTTTCACTTGCTAGTACTTGGCTGTGTGTTTGATTAATCAGAATAGTACCAAAAATACAGTCCTATTTCTGAACCATTTACCTTTGCTGTCTACTATTTTTTTTTTGCTTTGATCCTGTGACTACTTATACTATGTTACATGATTAATACTCTCATAAGTGTCACAAACATGGAAGAAGATGCAGAAGAGCAGATGTTTTGCTTTGCCCCTTATGCTATGATCTTGAGCACAAGAGCAGATGATGATGCAGGTGGTGGACAAACAAAGCAAATGGCAAATTTTCTCGTCACTGTCTCTCTCTGAATTTTTGTTTTTGCATGATCTAGCCAACTACGAAACTGAACTTATTTACCCTCATGTCACATATACTACCATGTGACAGTAATACTATTTCTTCTTCCATCAACCAAATTTTGCTTTACAATGTATAGATAAATGTTTGCTTTACCATGTGACAGTAATACTGGTATGTATGTATCCCTGTTGTCTTGTCTTGTAATGCAGCTAGTGATGCTATTGACTGTAATGCAGCTACTAAAGCAGCTGTTATGTTTGTTTAATAGGACTGGCTTTACGGAGATAACGCAAAAATGACACGAGATAAGAGCTGGATGGAGAGGGAAAGAGGTTCTGTTGAGTGGCAAACTGGCATGAAGGATTTCTTGAATTTTTCCTTTGATGGTGCTCACCCAGACTCAACAGTCCCATGCCCATGTAGGAGATGTCTTAATATTGTTCCGAAAAGGAAAAAGGATGTTCATACTGACTTGCTGTTCAATGGGATGGATCCAACCTACACTCACTGGATATACCATGGTGAACAATCGGATGAGGGAAGCATGTCTGAAGATTCTGATAATGAAGATGCTGTACATGATGGTGCTGGGGTATGTGACATGCTCAATACTCTCATAAGGGGCACAAACATGCAAAACAATACAAACATTGGTGAAGGTGCGGGAGACATTCATGTGGATGCTTCCAGCGGTGAAGAAAGGAACCAGGAGCCAAATGCAACAGTCTAGGTCTTCTTCGAACTATTGAAAGAGGCAAAAAAGAGTTGTACCCAGGTTGCAAGGATTTCACGAAGCTATCTTTCATTGTGAAGCTTTACCAAATCAAGTGCGTGTCTGGGATGACCAATAGAGCATGTGACTTAGTTCTGCAGATGTTCACACAGGTGTTGCCAAAGGGTCACTGCATTCCTACTAATCTCGCTAAAGTAAGGAAGGTGATCCGAGATCTTGGGATGGACTACAAGAAGATACACGCGTGCGTTAATGATTGTGTGCTATTCCGTAATGAACATGCTGATGCAGAAGAATGCCCTGTCTGTCATGCATCTCAATGGAAATCTACTCCTGCTAGTGACGAAGACAATGCATCAAGTCATAAATCAAAGAAGCTAGTGCCACAGAAAGTTCTAAGGTATTTCCCGCTCATTCTAAGACTACAAAGGTTGTACATGACAGAACATATGTCATCACATATGAAATGGCATAAGGAGGGTCGGGTGGATGATGGCGTAATGAGGCATCCTGCAGATTCCAAGGCCTGGAAGCATTTTGATAAGAAATATTATAAGAAATTCTCAAAAGATGCTCGTAGTGTTCGGCTTGGTCTTGCTTCGGATGGATTCAACCCCTTTGGGCTCATGAGTATATCACACAGTACATGGCCTGTCATTCTTATTCCATATAACTTGCCACCTTGGATGTGTATGAAACAAGAAAATTGGATTATGTCAATGATTATTCCAGGACCAAAGTCACCAGGAAATAACATAGATGTGTACTTGCAGCCCTTGATTGATGAACTGAATGTTCTATGGGAGGATGGTGCTGAGACATATGATGCTGCAACTAAAAAAAATTTCCAGATGTATGCATGCTTGTTGTGGACCATTAGTGACTACCCAGCTTACGCAATGCTGAGTGGTTGGAGCACAAAAGGCAAGCTAGCATGCCCGTATTGTCACAAACATACAAATTTTATGGCTCAAGTATGGTCGAAAGCATTGCTACATGGGACACCAACGTTTTCTGCCCAGGACCCACAAATGGCGTCGAAACAAGTGTTTTTCAACAACAAGGCAGATAATAGAGAAGCTCCAGTGGCACTTACAGGTGAACAAGTTCTGCGGGAACTTGATAGCATTCATCATGCACCATTCGGACGGTCAAATAAGAGAAAGCAACCGGAAACTAGCAGCTGGCATAACTGGCGGAACAAAAGTGTATTTTTCCAGCTCCCATATTGGAAGAACTTGCTCGTAAGGCACAATTTGGATGTTATGCACATCGAGAAGAACATTTGTGACAGCATTGTGGGGACTTTGCTTGAGATGGATAAGAAATCAAAGGATGGTGTGAAGGCTCGTCTTGATTTATAGGACCTGAAAATTAGGAAGGACCAGCATCCAAAGCCTGGTAAGCATAAGTATGACATAAAGAAAGGTTGCTATACTTTAAAAAAGGAAGAAAAAATAATGCTCCTCAAGTTTCTGCAGAGCATTAAGATGCCTGATGGCTATGCTTCACACATTAAGCGATGTGTAGTCCTCGATCGGTGCAAGATTAGTGGACTCAAAACTCATGATTGTCATGTTATATTTCAGAAACTTCTTCCTATTGCATTGTGCAAGCTTTTGCCAGAGAATGTTGTAAACCCATTGCTTCAGCTGAGTAAATTCTTTTCTGATTTATGCTCCAAGGAGTTAAGGGATGAACATTTGGAGAGGTTGAGCAAAACAATTCCAGAAACTCTATGTCAGCTTGAGATGATCTTTCCACCAGCATTCTTTGATATTATGATGCATCTCCCAATTCATCTTGCTGAAGAGGCCCGATTGGGAGGGCCTGTCCTGTACAGATGGATGTATCCAATTGAGCGATACTTGCGTACGCTCAAAGGATATGTGCGTAACAAGGCTCAACCAGAAGGTTCTATTGCAGAGGGGTACATACTTGAAGAGTGCATGACTTTTTGCAGTCGATTCGTTGATGGAATGCCTACCAAGCTAAGTCAGTCCGAACGTCATGAAGACGGAGGTACAGATCAACCATCAACAGGAATTAGCATCATGAGTATAGTTGATTACTCCAAGAAAGGTTTTGTTTGTGAATCATTGTCTTTGGTTGAGATTAATCAAATGAGGCATTTCATAATAACAAACTATGAGGAAACCGCGCCATGGATTGAGTAAGGATACTTATGTATTTTATTTCACATCATGATATGCATTAATACTTTCCTATTCAACTAACAATCATTTCTCTTTGAAGTGAACATCTTGAGGAGCTGACAAGTAAAAATTCTCCTAATCCTGAAAGGCAGCACAAGGAAGAGTTTGTTGGCTGGTTTGAGAGACGGGTAAGTTTATTTCGCATTTTCACTAATGTTCCTCGTAATAACGTACCAATGTTGTACATTACACTCACACATATTCTATTCCATGAAACAGATCACAGAACTCCACAATGATGGGAAGGTCAGCAATCTTATTTATGCGCTAGCTAAAGGACCTGATCATCTAGCCCGTGTATACAATCGTACAGTTCTGAATGGATATTTCTTTCGGAATTCCTATATCGAGCAGGACTTGAGTACCCAAAATAGTGGCGTCATAGTCAAGGGCGATGCAACCACAGGCAATATTGATTATTATGGGGTGATCAAGAAAATCATATTTCTTGACTTTCCTCCTGATAAGGAGGTTGTTCTATTCCAGTGTGACTGGTTTGATGTGCCTCCTGCCAACATAACTGAGAGTAAGGGGTATAAGAAAAACAAATATGGAATTATTTACCTTGACACTACTCTACACCGATTCCAGGGAGACCCTTACATTCTAGGCCTCCAAGCTCAACAGGTTTTCTATGTGAGAGATGTGAAGAACCCTGATTGGGCAACTGTTATTAAAATGAATCCACGCAATTTGTTTGCTCCTTCTGTTTTAAATGGTGTAGGCCTTGATGAAGCTGTTGAAGCCGATGAAGGTGGTGACGCAGACGTACTGGATGTCGTCGATGCGGAAATTACAGTGCCAGAAATTACAATACCTGGAGAGATCACTAGTTGGTGCAGAAATGATGACGAAGGATCCAGCATTGATGTTTCAGTCATAGAAAATATAAAACCTTTTGAGTTTGAAGATGTCCAGTTCGAATCTGATGATGATACGGATGATGATGAGGCTTACGTAAATGATGGCCATGTTGCTCCTTTGGGACAAGAAGAATCAAATGATGACCAGGGGTTCTTTGTATAGTTTTTAATCTCTTGGTAAGGTGCTTTTCACATGTTTAAGCCATGAATATAAGTCCTTGAACTTTTTTTATGGTCACCTACGAGTAGTTTCTCTCCTGAAGTTTAATCTAATGTGAAACAGGTTCAAACAAGGCACCCCCTGCATAGTGTCATCGGTTGTTGCAAATGAGAACAAAAGCTAGTGCCTAGCACTAATAGTTTGGTGATGAAGAGAAGAGAAGAGTAGTTGATGTTCTTTTAGTGATGTTGCTATTTTGACAGTGATGCTATGTACACATTGTTGCTATGAACTTGTGGTTTTTAGTGTTGTCACTATTTTCATTACTTTGCCATCAACTTATGGTCTTTTGTGTGAACAAGTATGGCTGCTGAAACTTGTGTGCTTTCATGTTGAAACTTGTGTTATATATCTCGCTAAGATGGTTTGTTATATCCTACTAAAATGTTGTGTCTATATATAGTTCTTAAAACTGCATATGTTTTCCTACTGCAGGTGCCACTTGTTGTCACAATTGCAAAGGGACGGTGCATGTATGCATATTTTAACTCTCATGAGTACTTGTAGAAGGAGAATTGTACAATGCTGAAAGATGTTATTTGCATATGCAAAGTGGGATCATATCTTTTGAATGATTCCATTAGAATGAGGTTACTCCTTGACGAACTCGAACTTGAATCATTTTCTTTTTTTATCATGGTTGGAGATGTGGTGTAGCATGAACAGAAGCTAATGGACGTGTCAGCGAGCCCCGAGGGAGATGCCCCCTGCAACATGAAGAACACCATCTGGACAAAGGGGAGGTACACAGATGGCCAAGGATGAAAGGAGGCGTGCAAGTCCGTGTTTCACAGTTATCTCTTTCAGCACCAGCGATTAAATGTGCTTTGTTAGTTCTAGAGCCATGCTAGCTTTGTATGTTGTTCTTGCAGCCTCAACGAGCTAATTCTATTTAAAGCTAATGTTGTTCAATCCTTCTAATTTTGACTATGTGTTCTATCCTCTTAATTACTGTTATTCAGATTTTTTTTTTCTGTTGCCATTCAGATACAAATGTTATGAGATTTCAGGAATTTTGTCATATCTCCCAATCGCCTTAATTTTGTAAGTTGTGTTCTAATTCAATTTTGATTTTATTTTCAGAAATGCCTACTTTAAAGCTGTGTGAATCCATTTTTTCCTTTGAGTTTGCTATTGAGGTGACTTGGGAACCTTTTCTTTAACTTGGTGGATGTAGTTGTAGTGATGGAGACTTGCCTGAATGTTGCTTTCCTGGGCGTGAAGTGCCTTGAATTATCATAAATTCTGTATAAATGTACGTACCTGTCTGCACCTGATGGTGATCTGCTAAAGTTTTGTACTTTCGAGGTAAATTTGCTACATGGGAAGATTCCTCAATGGCAATAATATACCATGATAGTGATAATTGATATGCATCCTACGCTGAACAAGAGCAAGACAGAAAAGAATAAAATATTCTCTCCAAAGTAATTATGGATTGTTTTCAGTGATTTTCAATTCCAAGTAATAAAGAATATAAGGTTACAATTCATCACCTGAAAAACAGATCTGTGTAGTCATAGTAATGTCTTCTCCAATTGACCATACCCTTAAGAATTTGATGAAAATGGATATATCATCAAGAGCCTTGCAAGCAAATTTATCTACAACAGGAAACACACAATGATGACATATCAGATATTCCCAATCACTATATGAAATGTTTAATGTTCACTTCCCTTTGTAACGTTAGCTTATCTAGCAAATTTCTGTTATTCTATACATCTGATTGGCAAGTTTCAAATAGTACAGGAAAGAGATATCCAACTATAATTAGAGTAGGGATCGACACTAATTAAACCTCTTGACACGCTCATTTGAAAGTCAAGTATATTTATGCAGCAACACCTCATTACTCCTACAGAAGATACCATTACTGCTGCTCATAGGAAGAGATATTACACCATCAGTTGAGTTTAGCTAAATTTGCAGCTTTCGTTACAATGCATGAATCTTATTTATCTTGCTTCAACTGAAGTAAAAAAGAGAGGATGAAGTACCCGTCTTCCAGTCATCTGGCAAGCAACAGTCCAGTGCATATTGCATTGCAAACCTTGTTAGCAAGCATCATCGAGTGCCATTGTATCTTGAATAACACAATTGTACAGGGATCTTGAATAGAACATCAAACAGAGGCACATCTAATTGAAATTACATTGGCACATTAGTACACAGTAAACTGCACAGTATGAATTAAAATTTAATTGCAAAGGATAATCCAGAGAGTTGACATGAAGTAATGTCTAAGGACTAAGATCAAATCAGAATTAATCCTGATGGTCAATACAGAAATGAGAATTCATTTCACAAAAATATTGCTCATACCAGTGGAGGCATCGAACTGTGCCCAGATGTTTTTGCGCACCCACGCCCCGCTCCTTGTTGTCTTGTTGCGGGCCTCCGCGCTGGGTCGCCCGTGAGCATGCCGAGCTCGAGCCCATCCTTGGGCACTTGGGCCAACGGATTCGAAGGACGGAGAAGAGGACGGGCGTGGAAGTGTCGTGCCTACGACAGAGCCTAACGCTGGGATGCTCGCGAGCATGCCAGGCTCAGGGACCTCCTCGGCCACTTGGGCGACAGGATTCGTCGAAAAGGCGGGGAAAAGTAGGGGTTGCGAACCTCTGGTTGGCGGTGGGGAGAGGGAGCTGGCGACCAAGGAAGAATGGGGAACGACGGGGAGAAATGTCAGGGGCGGTGGGATTTTTTTTATTTTTTTACGTGAAGCGGTGGGAAGGTAGGTGACGGTCTCAGGGGCCTAACTGAGGAACCGGCTCCCTGTCCATTGATATGGGCCAGAAAATTACCAAAAGTCCAATCAATCCAGCCCAGCCGTTCGTCTGATGCCCAGCGCTCGGCTGAGTTTTTTTACCGGCTAATTAGCAATTGCGTTCTTGAATCGGAAACCAAGCTAGCTGCTAGGTAGGCAACGAATGAATCATATCCAAAATTGAAGTATTTGTAAAGGTGTAGTTAGATTTCAGTTGACTTTGACTAAGTTGAGTGATATTAGCATGTTTTTTTTTAAATCACCTTTTCATTTGGATTTATGTTTTCTAAATTTTAATACATTAATATATTTGTCATTTTTTCAATTGCGACTCAATTAACTATTTTTATCTCTCTAAAAAAATCCAATATTTTATAATCCCTCTAAAAATACATGAAGACGGAGGAGGATCCCAAAGATAAATATTACTTATGTACGTTAATATAAAACATTTTTCAGTTTAGTTTACAGAGGGCGTAGTACATAATGTTGTTTAGTTGTTGTTTTTAAAAAAATATGTAAAAAATTATAATAAATTTATGTGATCATGATTTTTTTCATGAAGACATATCTGTGGATCGTGTATTACACGCGCGCTTTCATTGTTGGGCATGAGACATATTTCAATGGCTCGCTAAAAAAAAGCCCACTAATAAGATTTAAAATAGACTATTATAATTATTATTAATTATAATACGTGCGTTGCATGTGCACGCTTAATAGTATATATAAGGACTCTTCTTTTGTACTCCCAAGAGTACATACTCCCATCTCCTAAGCGCAAGAGAAGATAAAACAGAACCGATGCATGCAACGACCACACACATGCATGTGTCTGATTGCTCCTAAAATTAAGGGATTCAATACCAGATGGCTAATCCGTCCATGTGCATGCACCATTGGACAAAAAAGAAAAGAATCCATGCAAGAAGAAAAGGGATATGTACTGTTTTTTGTTGAGTATATAGTACTTTTATCCGAACGAGTGTACTGTCCTTTTTTATTGAGTATACATTGTTTCTCTTTTGCGTGTACAGTATATACTGATTGGTTTCATTATATGCATATACTAGGTTTTTTTCATTTGGAATGAGTTATTAATTGCTTGTGAACAAAAGAGGTACTACTGGTATTATTGAGTATATACAAATGAGCGTGTACTGCCTTTATTTATAAGCATATACTGCTTTTTTTGGGCGGGGGTAGAGTATATACTGGTTGGTTGGTTTCATAATAGGCATATATACTGGGGTGTTCGCCAAAAACTGAAAGAAGTACACCTCACTTTTTTTCATGGAGTATAAACCATTTTTTCGTGACTGGAGATCCACAACTTTTTCCAAACAAAGTATATTCAATATTTTGCGATTGAGTATGTACCACATTTTAGAGATGGAGTATATGCACCCAGAACAAAAGTGATGGAGTATATACCACATTTTAGAGATGGAGTAACTAAAGTATGTGTCGGATTGTTTTTCGTGATAGAGTATATACCACTTCGTAGTGACCGAGTATATATCACGTTTTTGCCATGTAGTATATACTATTTTTTTTTGCGATGGAGAAAGTATATACCACAATGTGCATACCAGATCGACAATATATACCACATAACATGGATCGGGAGGAAGTATATACACCACTTGCCACTTGGTTTACAAAGGAGTATGTAAAACTACTATAGATAAGACTGATGTACAGATGAGCATGTAATACTAGTATTGTTCACTAAAAAGGTACTGTATCAAGTTCTAAAAAAAGGTACTGTATAATTAATGAAAACAGTATACTACAGGAAATAGTACACTACCAGAAACTGATATTTTTCTGTGAGCCCAAAACCGACAGGAAAATAGGGTGAACCGACAGGAAAAGTATTTCCCGTCGGTCACCCGTCAGGGATAACCGTCAGGGATAGCTTGACAGGGAAAGTAAACTATGTCTGTCAGTTGACTGACAGGAACTATATTCCTGTCGGGTTTCCTCATTTTCCTGACGGGTTTGGCCCTACAGGGTTATATAGGCGTCAGGTTTGGCCCTACGTAGCATGATTATTTAAAATCAAAAAAGTAGTATAGTTGCTTCAAATACTGATATTGTTCCACTGCAGAAATACAAAGACTCAAAATGTAAATATACGTGCATCACATTAGAGCACCATTCTATGATGCGTGATACAAATCATCCTATGATTGCAGTGTGGCGTTATCAGAATTGTCGACGAAGTCCCTTGTGTCTTGTAGCCTTGTAGGTGTAGCCGATCCGGGCGAAAACCTGATCTACTAGGAAGCAACGCCCTGCCAAGCGCCGGCTTGCGCGGCGCGTATAATACGATTCAGATCAGCTGTGTAGGTCAATCATGCCTGAGATATAAAGTAATTAGTCAAACAGGTGCACGCGGTCTCATCATACATGTATGCATGCACATGAATCAGCGAAGGTACCTTAGATCAATGCCGATGGGCGTGCATGTGCGCTCCATCTCTGGCCGCATGATACACAAACATCTTTTCGTCTTCTCGTGATACACGAACGTCAATTGCTAGTAGCAGATTCATCGACGCTGCTACAGATCTCGTCTCCGTCGTCGTTGTTGTTGGCCTCTCCATCGGTGCATCCCGTGTTCTCCGTAAAGCCGTCGTCGACTCGCGCAGACGGCCACATCTGGACTCCTTTGACCTTGGGAAATTTTATTAATCTGAGCGTGTAGGCAGCTTATCCTCCCTATAATTGTGTAACTAACTCAACTAATTAAAGTATAATTAACTATAGAGAATATCGTTGCAATATCCTGCTCCTTTTTGGCAACACTAGAGGATTGTTGCATTATGTTGTACATATTACCATGGATGCTCAATTTGTCGCAATATGTAATAGTTGTTGCAACGCAACGAAGATGAGGCAAAAGCCACCCTATTACAACCAATACATGCTTTGTTGCAATATGAAGCCATGTTTTTTGCAGCAGTATCTATGAGTAGCGCCACAAGGCAGAATTGTTGCAATATATGTCTAAATATAGCCACAAAGATGTACTTTGTTGCAATACCTATCCCTTATTGCAACAAGATGACACATTCACGCAACGGGACGGAACTGTCGCAATAGCACTATCATATTGCAACGGCGATGCAGCTTGTGGCAATACATGGCTTCTATTGCAACAAAATGAGTACTTAGCGCGATGAAACAAAATTATGGCAATATGTAGATCCTATTACCACAAACTGGAATTTTGTGGTAATATAGCATTTTATTGCAACAAAAGATAGTTGTAGCAATAATTTTTTGTTGCAATAGACCGGAATCCTTGTAGTGGGTAAAACTTATGTGTTTGGCTTGCCGGGGATCGCTGTGCCGTGCAATCTTCTCGTCCCTTGTCGAAGCTAAGTTCACGACAGGAGCTTGCAACTTTGTGTAGATGAGAAAGAATGCAGGATGCAATCCTATCTATATGCATATGCAAATATTGATGAAATGCTTATGAAGTGATCTTGGTGTGCTCATGCATGCATCCAATCTTAGTTGGGCCCCCCTACAACGCCTCTTTATTTTCTCTTGCATGGGGTCATCGCACCGGCTTTCTACAAGGGATTACATGCAGCTGAGGCAACGCTTATACAAAAGGGTGGCTGTCGGGCAGTGCCCGGCAGCCTCGCGCCTTACGGGTAGTACTTGCGTAGATGCTCAATATTCCATGAGTTTGGCAGCTGAGTGCCATCTCCGGTCTCTAGACGGACTGTGCCGGTTTGGTGACTCGTACCACCAGGTAAGGGCCTTCCCACTTCGAAGACAACTTGTTTGTACCCTTGGTGGACTGAACGCGCCTAAGGACAAGGTCACCTTCCTCAAAACACAGGGCATGAACCCTGTGGCTGTGATAGCGGCGCAGGGCTTGTTGGTAGCGTAGCACGCGTAGCAGCCTGGAGACGGTTCTCCTTGAGTAGCACAACGTCATCACGCCGGTGCTAATCTTGCGCTACTTCATCGTGGGCAAGCACTCGAGGGGATCCGTAAATGAGTTCCGTGGGGATAACTACTGTCACGCCCAATATGCGATCCTATCCGAGAGGAACTCGAAGGTCCGACCAAGGATAGAGCCGCATATTGAAATGCTTTTGCAAGGTGGAAATCATTACATCATACCATTAAATATTAGTTGGGGATACATAGAAAAGGCATACAATGCCACCAGAATACAACAAACATCATACATGAGAACAACATCTGACTATAGATGAAACAGTAGCAGAAACTCAAACGACATCCAACCTGCTAGCATAGGCTGCCGACCAGGAACCTAACCCTCAATCAGAGAAGATGCAGAAGAAGAACTCCAAAATAAACATCGCTCTCACGTCATGATCATCGCATTACCTGTACTTGCAACTATTGTTGCAGTAAACTATGAGCCACGAGGACTCAGTAATCCCATTACCATGGGTATCAAGACTAGCAAAGCTTAATGGGTATGGAAAGGATAAGTGGTGAGGTTGCAGCAAGCGGCTAAGCATTGTATGGTGGCTAACTTACGAGTACAAGATTAAGATGAGAAACTATGCAACGGTCGCAAACTAGTAATGATCAAGAAGTGATCCTGAACTACTTACATTCAAACATAAGCCAACCGTGTTCTCCTCTCGAACTTCCACAAAAAGATACAGTCACGGTTACGCATGTGGTTGGTGTATTTTAATTGAGTTTACTTCAAGTCAACTACAACCAGATATTAACAAATTCCCATCTGTCACATAACCACGGGCACGGCTCTCGAAAGTTTAAACCCTGCAGGGGTGTCCCAACTTAGCCCATGACAAGCTAACGATCCGCGGAGACAATCCTCCATCGCCGGACCCTCCGATCAGACTCGGAATCCCGTTGCACAAGACATTTCTACAATGGTAAAACAAACCTAGCAAGACCTCCCGATGCACCGACCTAGCCTGATAGGAGTCGCACGTATCTCGTTCTCAGGGTACACAAGATGGGCCAGACGTCAGGTTGGCTGAGACCCTGGTTGCCCAGAGGGCACCGGACATCGCGCGGTTTGGACCAGCACTCATGAGGACCATTGGCCCGGGGATTGATTAAGAGTCCTCGGGTGCTAGCCCGTTGTAACACCTCGGATGTAACTTTCCCAATTTGTACTCCAACTCTTGTCGTTTCGGCGTTAAGATATTTTATTTTCTCGGGTTCGGGTTTTTTGTCTCCGTGTGTTGTTATCATTGTCATGCATCTCATATCATGTCATCATGTGCATTGCATTTGCATACGTGTTCGTCTCATGCATTCGAGCATTTTCCCCGTTGTCCGTTTTGCATTCCGGCGCTTCGTTCTCCTCCGTTGGTCATCTCTACCTTTCTTTCGTGTGTGGGGATTAAACATTTCCGGATTGGACCGAGACTTGCCAAGAGGCCTTGGTTTACTACCGGTAGATCGCCTGTCAAGTTTCATACCATTTGGACTTTGTTTGATACTCCAACGGTTAACCGAGAGACTGAAAAGGCCTCGTGCGTGTTGCAGCCAAACACCCCTCCAATTTGGCCCAAAACCCACCAAAACCTGCTCCATCATCTAGAGCGTTTGATCACGATCGCGTGGCCGAAAACCGCACCTCATTTGGACTCTCCTAGCTCCCTCTATGCCTATATATACCTCCCCCATTCCAAAATCTCGGATCCCCCTCCCCGAAACCCTAAAATATCTCCTCCGCCGCCGCCGGACATGTCCGGACGGACCGGACGCGTCCGCTCCGCCGCCCGCAGCCACTCCGAAGGTGCCACGTGTCCCGCACCCACATCTCCGCGCCGCCGCCCGCACTCCGGCCCGCAAGGCCCAGGCGGGGCCCTCCCCGGCCCGCGACCGCTGCCTGCCGTGCTCCCCCGCCTCCGCCGCGCGCCGCCGTGCCGCGCGGCCCCGCTCCGGTGGTCGCCGCCGCCTCGATCCGGTCGCCTCCAACCGCTGCGCCGCCTTCGCCAACATCTCCGGCCACCGCCTGAGCCACCGGCGCTACTCGCCGCGCCTCCCCGCGCCGCTCCGCCGCCTCGGCCCCGCCTCGCCCCTCGCCGTCCGGCGAGCTCCAGCTTCCTCATCTCCGGCCGGCTCAACTTCGGCGTCTACAGTGCTCTGGCCGCCTCGGTTCGCGCGCCGGGTCAAACCCTAGATCCACGCGGGGTAAATTTCTGCTAAGTCCTCAGAATTGCTGATCCAAGTGCTCCTGTTCATAGCCCCGTAACTTTGCATCCTTAGCTCCGATTCATGCATATAGCATATCAAAATGTTCATCTCAGAGAGCACATCATTTCATTCCATAGCATCATTTTCATTTGAGTTCATCTTGATGCCCGAAATGCTGTTAGAAGAAGGCTACTTGAGATAATTGTCAGATCTGCTACTCCATTTAGGTTTTTGTCATTTTTGCCATGATTATTGTGTGCATGATATGCCCTGATGCTCTAAATATGTTTTGTTAAGGGTTTTGTCATCTTTTCAGAGGTGCAACCCATGTATTTTTGTGATTTGTGTGGTGACTAGCACGAGCTTGCAAACTGGTGCACTTGTTAATTCTGTTTTTAGGGACTTAGCATTTCCACTAAGTCCTTGAGCTGTTTATCTCTTGTTGTCATATGTTCATGTTGTTTCCTAGTGATCCGTGCCTTTTTTGAGGATGATCAGTAAGGATGTTTTGTTAATATTGTAGTGCTCTATCCATCCATGTCTTTGTTTGCAATTATGGAGCACCCTAGCTTGAGTCAATTGAGCTCTACTTTTGCTACTTTGTGAATCTGGACAGATTGTCAACTTGTTTACAATTTTGCGGATGATGTTGTAGTTGATCCGTGCATGCTATGTTATTGTTCTTGCCATGTCTAGCTTGCACTTTGTGTATTCTTGATGGGTGTATGCTTAGATTATCATGACTTGCACCATAGTGAGTGCATCGAGCTCGTAAACATGCCTACTTGAGTTATGTTTCAGCATGTGCCAGTTTTCAGTAAGTCTGTGATCTGATTATGTTTTTGCTATGTTCACATGCTTGCAATTGTATTTTCTGATCCCTTTTGGCTCAAGGTCACTAAGGAACTTTTGTTAAGATCTTTGAGTAGCTCCATGCCATGCTTTACTTTGCCATGTTCAGGTCCTGTAGCATGTAGTTTTGTGGCTCCGAAGAGTGCTACCTGATCTGAAATTCCAGACAAGTGTTAATTTCACTAAGTCTGAGATCTGTTTGCCATATGCATTTTTGCCATGCTTGTTTGAACCTGTTAATGGATGATTTGGCCGTATCTCAGTGCTAAACTTTTGTTAAGAATCTTGAATGCATCCCTGCCATGTATTTTGTTGTCATGTTTGGGTGCAGTAGCATGTTCATTTCATTGCATTTAGATGGCTACTTGCTGTAAATCGCAGACCGGTGTCATATTTGAATCGCTTGCCATTTCCAAATCGTAACTCCGATTCCGATGTTCTTTATATCGTTTTCAAGCGATTTCATCTCATCTTTCCAGTGTCACACTTGGATTTCCAAGTTTAGGCTAGGTTCTTGCATTTCCTGTCATATCTTGCATATGCATCCCGCATCGCATCCCGCATAGCATATCGTCATTGCATCATATAGTTTGATCCTTGCACGTGGTTGATTGTGTCCTTGTTGCTTGTTTGCCTTGTTTGGGTAGAGCCGGGAGACGAGTTCGCTAACGAGGAGCCCGTTGAGTTTGCTTTCGAGGATCCAGTCAACTCTAACAACTGTGCAGGCAAGATGATCATACCCTCGAAATCAGTACTATCTTTGCTATGCTAGATTGCTCGCCCTTTTGCTATGCCAATGCTACGATGCCTACCACTTGCTTTCAAGCCTCCCAAATTGCCATGTCAAACCTCTAACCCACCATGTCCTAGCAAACCGTTGATTGGCTATGTTACTACTTTGCTCAGCCCCTCTTATAGCGTTGCTAGTTGCAGGTGAAGATTGAAGGCCGTTCCTTGTTGGAACATTTATTTACTTGTTGGGATATCATTATATTGCCATGTTATCTTAATGCATCGATATACTTGGTAAAGGGTGGAAGGCTCGGCCTCTCGCCTAGTGTTTTGTTCCACTCTTGCCGCCCTAGTTTCCGTCATATCGGTGTTATGTTCCTGAATTTTGCGTTCCTTACGCGGTTGGGTTATAATGGGAACCCCTTGATAGTTCGCCTTGATTAAAGCTTTTCCAGCAATTCCCAACCTTGGTTTTACCATTTGCCACCTAGCCTTTTCTTTCTCTTAGTTCTGCAGACTCAAGGGTCATCATTATTTTAACCCCCCCCGGGCCAGTGCTCCTCTGAGTGTTGGTCCACCTGTCAGCTACCGGTGGCCACCAGGGGCAACTCTGGGCTGGCCTACCCGTACCTAGGACAATCTGAGTGTGCCCTGAGAAAGAGATATGTGCAGCTCCTATCGGGATTTGTCGGCACATTCGGGCGGTGTTGCTGGTATTGTGTTAACCTGTCGAAGTGTCTTGAATAACCGAGATACCGAGTCTGATCGGAACATCTTGGGAGGAGGTCTATTCCTTCGTTGACCGTGAGAGCTTGTCATGGGCTAAGTTGGGACTCCCCTGCAGGGATTTGAACTTTCGAAAGCCGTGCCCGCGGTTATGGGCAGATGGGAATTTGTTAATGTCTGGTTGTAGATAACTTGAACCTTAACTTAATTAAAATGAATCAACTGAGTGTGTTACCATGATGGCCTCTTCTCGGCGGAGTCCGGGACGTGGACACGGTGTTGGAGTAATGCTTGCGCAAGTTGTTCTCTAGTTTCTCGCTCGCACTTTGCCTCCTCTTCTCGCTCTCTTTTGCGAATAAGTTAGCCACCATATATGCTAGTCGCTTGCTGCAGCTCCACATATATTTACCCTGCCTTACCTATAAGCTTAAATAGTCTTGATTGCGAGGGTGCGAGATTGCTGAGTCCCTGTGGCTCACAGATTACTATTACACCAGATGCAAGGCCTGATGAGCTCAAGTGGGAGTTCGACGAAGACTCTCAACGTTACGATGTTTACTTTCCTGATGATCAGTAGTGGTGCCCAGTTGGGGGTGTTCGGGACCGTGTCGCTTGTTGGGTTATCTTTTATTTTGGCGCCGTAGTCGGGCCATGAGTGTTTGGATGATGTAATGTTATTTATGTACTTGATTGACGTGGCGAGTGTAAGCCAACTATGTTATCTCCCCTTCTATTATTATATTACATGGGATGTTGTGAAGATTGCCTAACTTGCGACATATGCCTTCAATGCGATTATGCCTCTAAGTCGTGCCTCGACACGTGGGAGATATAGTCGCATCGAGGGTGTTACAAGTTGGTAATCAGAGCCTTCCCCGATCTTAGGAGCCCCATTGCTTGATCGTTTTTAGCGGCCGAGTTGTGTCTAGAAAAATGTTTTGAGTCATTTAGGAGTTATATATCGGAGAATTTAGGAATTCTTTTTACTTCCCAGTATCCTCATTGCTCTGGTAAGGCATCCTGACGTAGAGTTTTGACTCTTCTCTTCTCAAATTTCACTAAAAAAAATTTAGGATCACGCGGGTATCTTGGAATCGTTCCGATGGTTTTATGATGAGAACATTGTCTTGGTGCCTCCTGTCAGGGGTTTAGTGGAAGTGTCCCGGGGAGTTGAGCTCTGAGGTGTTGTCATCATAATTTTATCGTTGCAATTCTGGAATACCTGAGTTTAGTACCCCGACATCGAAAATCTCTTTTATGCAGTTCGTTGGTGAGATAACCTCGACGCGACCCAGTACTGGGGCGGGAGTTCGGGAGTATCGCCATAACTTGTATAACGGATGCTTTTCAAAGGTTGAGGTAGATGGTTTCCGAAGGTTTCTTGGTTATGTGTTGAAGGATGGATACAGCTGGATGTAGGATTTGCTAGTTTGGGTGAGATATTATGCTTCCCCTATATCCCCAACACCTGATTGCATAGCCGGAAAGGTTCGGGAGTTTCATAGGTGGGAATTCTAGTAGCTCTAGTTATTCTTCCACGGATATTGGTTTGAGATTGGGATTTCTTACCGATTATTCGTTCTTGATCCGTACCTTGTTGATTTATTTCTCTACCTTAATTCTACGTGGCTTATCAATTTATGGATATGTGACTATTTCAAGAGGAATGCATTCGTTCATTTTGTTCGGATGTGAAGACTATATGTTGCAATTTTCATTCCGTTGGATTCAGCTTCAATATTTGTCTATCAATGTGCTAATGGTGATCAACCTCTTTAGGATGGCTCCTCCAACGCGCACGACTCCGAATCCTGATCCGCCACCACCTCCACCTCCTCCGGAGGCATGGCAAGCTGTGATGGCCGCAACCAATGCAAACACATAGTTGATCATGCAAATTCTCCAAGAGCGCAATCAAGGCAGCCAAGGGAATCAAGGCAACAATCAGAATCACTTTGCTACACTCAACCAGTTCCTCGCTAACGGGCCAAAGACTTTCAACAATTGTGTTGAGGCAACCGATGCTGACGATTGGCTTGTGGATCTGTGCAAGCATTTCGAGTGCAGTAACGTCAGACCTGAGGACTTTGTCAAGTTCGCTTCCTTCCAACTCAAAGATCAAGCTGCAGAATGGTTCCAGCAGTACAAGGACTCCTTAGGTGGACGTGTTATCACTTGGGATGCATTCCGTCAAGATTTCAGAGCTCATCATATTCCTCAGAGCGTGGTTGAAAGCAAGCGTGAGGAATTCCGCAACCTGAAGCAAGGCTCTTTGTCTGTCTATGACTACAACAAGTTGTTTCAGAAGCTCGCCCGCTTTGGCAAGCAGGACGTACCTGATGAGAAGAGCATGATATACCAGTTCAGGGGTGGTCCCAGAGAAGAAATTCAGCTAGCTCTTGTTCTCTTCGAGCCCTTGAGATACGATGAGTTCTACAACATGGCACTGAAGCAAGAGGCTGCTGAGTTGAGGTGTGATGCTTCCAAGAAGCGAGTCAGAGATGTTACTCCTTCTTCCTCTACTCAAGTGGCCAAGCAGCAGAAGTATTGGCTTCCTCCTCCTCCATTCCGTCAACCGTATCAGCAGAAGAGCAAAGGTGGCAGTGGTTCTTCCCACCCACCCAACCCTGGCTTTCAGAACAAGACTTCGTCTCAAGCTCCAAGATCGAGTGCTCCGTATCACCGTCCGCTTTCAGAGGTCACTTGCAACAAGTGCCAACAGAAGGGTCACTATGCCAACAAATGCTTCAACCAGAGGCGTCTTCCTCCTCCTCCTCCTCCTGTGAGATCAGCAAGTACAGCTATGGTCAAGCATAACCCCAAGCATGCCAAGGTCAACTTGATGAATGCAGCTCAGGCAGAGGATTCATCGGATGTCATCATGGGTAACCTTCCTGTTAATGATATTCCAGCTAAAGTTCTTTTTGACACTGGTGCATCACATTGTTTCATCTCGAGACCGTTTACATCTAGGCATGAATTAGTTTCACAAGTTTTGCCTAGTCCATTAGCAGTTGTCTCTCCCGGTAAGCGCATGCATGCTAACTCCATTGTTCCGGATGTTACTATCACCTTGGGTGACTACAAGTTTCTGGCTTCTCCAACGGTTCTTGGTGACTCGGATATTGATCTTATTCTCGGAATGGATTGGCTTTCTAAGCACAAGGCTCATCTTGATTGTGCAGCCAGGCAGATTCAATTGACTCATTCGTCTAAGGATGTAATTGTCTTTGCCGCTCGTGATGATACAATCCGTCTATTTTCTCTCAATGAGAAGGGTGAACTGGATGCTATCTTGCAAATTCCAGTCATTTGCCAATATCAAGACGTCTTTCCAGAAGAGCTTCAAGGAATGCCTCCGCACCGGCCAGTTGAATTCGTTATTGATCTTGAGCCTGGCACGGAACCTGTGTGCAAGCGTCCTTACAAGATCGGACCTGAAGAGTTGAAGGAGCTGAAGAAGCAACTCGATATTCAAGAGAAAATGGGTCTCATCCGGCCTAGTTCTTCTCCGTGGGGTTGTGGTGTTCTTTTTGTGAAGAAGAAGGATGGAACGGACCGACTTTGTGTTGATGACCATCCATTGAACAAGAAGACCATCAAGAACAAATACCCACTTCCCAACATCAACGAGTTATTCGAACAACTCAAAGGAGCCCAAGTATTCTCCAAGCTTGATCTCCGTATGGGTTATCATTAGATTCGAATCCGTGAGCAAGATATTCCCAAGAGGGCTTTCAGGACAAGCTATGGTTCATATGAATACACTATCATGTCTTTTGGCCTTGTCAACGCTCCTCCGGCATTCTCTCGCATGATGAACTTCATCTTCAATGCCTACACCAATGACTTCGATTTGGTCTATCTCGACGACATTCTGGTTTGCTCCAAGAACAAGGAAGATCATGCCAAGCACTTGTGTTTGGTACTCGATAAGCTCAGAGAACACAAGTTCTACGCCAAGTTCTCCAAGTGTGAATTTTGGCTCGATGAGGTTCTTTATCTTGGTCATATCATCTCTGCCAAGGGCATTGCCGTGAATCCTGAGAAGGTGTCTGCAATTGTGAATTGGGAACCTCCTCAGAACGTGAAGCAACTCCGTAGCTTCCTCGGTCTCGCAAGCTATTGCCGAAGATTCGTTGAAAACTTTTCTAAGATCGCGAAGCCTCTCTCTAATCTTCTTCAGAAGCACGTCAAGTACGTTTGGTCTCCGGAGTGTGACATTGCTTTCAACACTTTGAAAGAGAAATTGATCACTGCTCCAGTTCTGACTCCGCCTAATGAATCCAAGCCGTACGAGGACTTTTGTGATGCCTCTCTCCAAGGTCTTGGCGCACTATTGATGCAAGAGAAGAAAGTTGTTGCTTATACCTCTCGCCAGTTGAAGCCTAATGAGAAGAACTACCCCACTGATGATCTCGAGTTGGCGGCAATTGTGCATGCTCTTTTGACTTGGAGACTTCTTCTATTGGGAAGAAAAGTGGACATTTTCACTGATCACAAGAGTCTCAAGTACATCTTCACTCAGCCTAATCTCAACCTCAGGAAAACTCGATGGGTCGAAATGATTCAAGAGTATAATTCGAGTATCGAGTATACTCCAGGCAAGGACAATGTGATTGCTGACGCATTGAGCAGGAAAGCTTACTGCAACAGTCTGATTCTTAAGCCTTATCAACCCGAGCTTTGTGAAGCTTTCCGCAAGCTTAATCTGCATGTTGTTCCTCAAGGTTTCCTCGCAAACCTTCAAGTCTCTCCTACCTTGGAAGATCAGATTCGCCAAACCCAGCTTCTTGATGCTACGGTGAAAAAGGTGAAGATTGGGATTGCCAAGAGTTAGCCCAAGTACAAGTGCTACCGCCTTGACGACAAGGACACTCTCTTCTTCGAGGATAATATTGTTATACCCAAAGGTGACCTTCATAAGGTGATCATGAACGAGGCTCACAATTCTCTCCTCTCCATCCACCCTGGGAGCACGAAGATGTATCAGCACCTTAAGCAGGCTTATTGGTGGACTCGAATGAAGCGCGAGATTGCTCAATTCGTGAATGAATGTGATGTCTGCAGAAGAGTGAAGGCAGAACACCAAAGGCCAGCTGGTCTCCTCCAACCTCTTGCCATTCTAGAATGGAAGTTTGACCACATTGAAATGGACTTCGTGACTGGGTTTCCAAAGTCCAAGCGTGGCAATGATGCTATATTCGTTGTCATCGACAAACTCACTAAAGTGGCTCACTTTCTGCCTAACAAAGAGTCAATCACTGCAGCTCAATTGGCGGAACTCTATACCTCTCGTATTGTCTCTCTGCACGGTATTCCACAAGTGATCTCTTCAGACCGTGGCAGCATCTTTACATCCAAGTTTTGGGATTCTTTTCAGAAGGCCATGGGCACCAACATCCGCTTCAGCACAGCTTTCCATCCTCAAACTAGCGGTCAAGTCGAGCGTGTCAACCAGATTATTGAAGATATGCTCAGGGCTTGTGTGATCTCCTTCGGCATGAAATGGGAGGATTGTCTTCCTTATGCTGAATTCTCCTACAACAACATTTTTCAAGCAAGTTCGGGCAAGGCCCCATTTGAAATTCTGTATGGCAGGAAGTGCCGTACCCCTCTCAACTGGTCTGAAACCGGTGAACGTCAGCTTTTGGGTAATGACTTAATCACAGAGGCAGAGGAAATGTGCAAAGTCATTCATGATAACCTCAAAGCAGCCCAATCCCGCAGAAGAGCTACTATGATAGTAAGCACCGTGATTTGGCTTTCGAGATCGGAGATCATGTTTACCTCCGCATCTCTCCTATGAAAGGTACTCGTCGCTTCGGTATCAAAGGGAAGCTTGCCCCCAGATACATGGGACCTTTCAAGATTGTCAGCAAGAGAGGCGATCTCGCCTATCAACTCGAGCTTCCTTCAAATTTTGCAAATGTTCATGACGTGTTCCATGTCTCTCAGCTTCGGAAGTGCTTCAAGACTCCTGACCGCACTGTCAACTTCGAGGACATTGAGCTCCAAGAAGATCTCTCTTATCGTGAGCACCCAGTTGCTATTCTTGAAGAGACTGAACGCAAGACTCGCAACAAGTCAATCAAATTTCTCAAAGTCAAGTGGTCACACCATTCCGACTGTGAAGCTACCTGGGAACGCGAGGATCACCTCCGTTCTGAGTACCCGGCGTTCTTTCAGTCCTAGATCTCGGGACGAAATCCTTTCGTAGTGGTGGAGTGTTGTAACACCCCGGATGTAACTTTCCCAATTTGTACTCCAACTCTTGCCGTCTCGGCGTTAAGTTATTTTATTTTCTCGGGTTCGGGTTTTTTGTCTCCGTGTGTTGTTATCGTTGTCATGCATCTCATATCATGTCATCATGTGCATTGCATTTGCATACGTGTTCGTCTCATGCATTCGAGCATTTTCCCCGTTGTCCGTTTTGCATTCCAGCGCTTCGTTCTCCTGCGGTGGTCATTTCTACCTTTCTTTCGTGTGTGGGGATTAAACATTTCCGGATTGGACCGAGACTTGCCAAGCGGCCTTGGTTTACTATCGGTAGACCGCCTGTCAAGTTTCGTACCATTTGGACTTTGTTTGATACTCCAACAGTTAACCGAGAGACTGAAAAGGCCTCGTGTGTGTTGCAGCCCAACACCCCTCCAATTTGGCCCAAAACCCACCAAAACCTGCTCCATCATCTAGAGCATTTGATCATGATCGCATGGCCGAAAACCGCACCTCATTTGGACTCTCCTAGCTCCCTCTATGCCTATATATACCTCCCCCATTCCAAAATCTCGGATCCCCCTCCCCGAAACCCTAAAATATCTCCTCCGCCGCCGCCGGACATGTTCGGACGGACCGGACGCGTCCGCTCCGCCGCCCGCAGCCACTCCGAAGGCGCTACGTGTCCCGCGCCCACATCCCCGCGCTGCCGCCCGCACTCGGCCCGCACTCCGGCCCGCAAGGCCCAGGCGGGGCCCTCCCCGGCCCGCGCCCGCTGCCTGCCGTGCTCCCCCACCTCCGCCGCGCACCGCCGTGCCGCGCCGCCCCGCTCCGGTGGTCGCCGCCGCCTCGATCCGGTCGCTTCCGCCTTGATCCGGTTGCTTCCACTTCGATCCGGTCGCTTCCGCCTTGATCCGGTTGCTTCCACTTCGATCCGGTCGCTTCCGCCTTGATCCGGTCGCCGCCGCCTCGATCCGCCGCGCCGCCTTCGCCGACATCTCCGGCCGCCGCCTGAGCCACCGGCACTACTCGCCACGCCTCCCCGCGCCGCTCCGCTGCCTCGGCCCCGCCTCGCCCCTCGCTGTCCAGCGAGCTCCGGCTTCCTCATCTCCGGTCGGCTCAACTCCGGCGTCTACAGTGCTCCGGCCGCCTCGGTTTGCGCGCTGGGTCAAACCCTAGATCCGCGCGGTGTAAATTTCTGCTAAGTCCTTAGAATTGCCGATCCAAGTGCTCCTGTTCTTAGCCTCGTAACTTTGCATCCTTAGCTCTGATTCATGCATATAGCATATCAAAATGTTCATCTCAGAGAGCACATCATTTCATTCCATAGCATCATTTTCATTTGAGTTCATCTTGATGCCTGAAATGCTGTTAGAAGAAGGCTACTTGAGATAATTGTCAGATCTGCTACTCCATTTAGGTTTTTGTCATTTTTGCCATGATTATTGTGTGCATGATATGCCCTGATGCTCTAAATATGTTTTGTTAAGGGTTTTGTCATCTTTCCAGAGGTGCAACCCATGTATTTTTGTGATGTGTGTGGTGACTAGCACGAGCTTGCAAAGTGGTGCACTGGTTAATTCTGTTTTCAGGGACTTAGCATTTCCACTAAGTCCTTAAGCTGTTTATCTCTTGTTGTCATATGTTCATGTTGTTTCCTAGTGATCCGTGCCTCTTTTGAGGATAATCAGTAAGGATGTTTTGTTAATATTGTATTGCTCTATCCATCCATGTCTTTGTTTGCAATTATGGAGCACCCTAGCTTGAGTCAATCGAGCTCTACTTTTGCTACTTTGTGAATCTGGGCAGATTGTCAACTTGTTTACAATTTTGCCGATGATGTTGTAGTTGATCCGTGCATGCTATGTTATTGTTCTTGCCATGTCTAGCTTGCATTTTGTGTATTCTTGATGGGTGTATGCTTAGCTTATCATGACTTGCACTGTAGTGAGTGCATCGAGCTTGTAAACATGCCTACTTGAGTTATGTTTCAGCATGTGCCAGTTTTCAGTAAGTCTGTGATCTGATTATGTTTTTGTTATGTTCACATGCTTGCAATTGTATTTTCTGATCCCTTTTGGCTCAAGGTCACTAAGGAAATTTTGTTAAGATCTTTGAGTAGCTCCATGCCATGCTTTACTTTGCCATGTTCAGGTCCTGTAGCATGTAGTTTTCTGGCTCCGAAGATTGCTACCTGATCTGAAATTCCAGACAAGTGTTAATTTCACTAAGTCTGAGATCTGTTTGCCATATGCATTTTTGCCATGCTTGTTTGAACCTGTTAATGGATGATTTGGCCGTATCTCAGTGCTAAACTTTTGTTAAGAATCTTGAATGCATCCCTGCCATGTATTTTGTTGTCATGTTTGGGTGCTGTTGCATGTTCATTTCGTTGCATTTAGATGGCTACTTGCTGTAAATCGCAGACCGGTGTCATATTTGAATCGCTTGCCATTTCCAAACCGTAACTTCGATTCTGGTATTCTTTATATCGTTTTCAAGCGATTTCATCTCATCTTTCCAGTGGTACACTTGGATTTCCAAGTTGAGGCCATGTTCTTGCATTTCCTGTCATATCTTGCATATGCATCCCACATCGCATCCCGCATAGCATATCGTCATTGAATCATATTGTTTGATCCTTGCACGTGGTTGATTGAGTCCTTGTTGCTTTTTTGTCTTGTTTGGGTAGAGCCGGGAGACGAGTTCGCTAACGAGGAGCCCGTTGAGTTTGCTTTCGAAGATCCAGTCAACTCTGACAACTGTGCAGGCAAGATGATCATACCCTCGAAATCACTACTATCTTTGCTATGCTAGATATCTCGCTCTTTTGCTATGCCAATGCTATGATGCCTACCACTTGCTTTCAAGCCCCCCAAATTGCCATGTCAAACCTCTAACCCACCATGTCCTAGCAAACCGTTGATTGGCTATGTTACCGCTTTGCTCAGCAACTAGCAACTCTATAAGAGGGGCTGAGCAAAGCAATGACATAGCCAAACAACGGTTTGCTGGGATGGTGGAAAAGGTTAGAGGCTATCATGGCAATTTGCGAGGCTTGATAAACAAGTGGTAGGTAGCGCGACATAGCGATAGCATAGAGACAACTAGCATAGCAAAGATAGTAGTGAGATCTAAGGTGACTTTCATATTGCCTGAAATCCCACTAGGAAGAAGATCAAGTCCATGAAGAAGACGAACCCACATAGTCAAATGAATCCTCACGATCTCAACGAGACAGGAACTATCGAGAAGAAGCACAACCGGAAAGAAGCAAACAACATGGTAAACACACAATACAAAATATGACAAGATGCTCAACCAAGTATGATGCATGACAATGCTATATGTTGCTACTCATGGAAAGAGATGATGCATACAAGAACATCACATAAAAGCAAGTTTAAATGAGGCCGGAAACAAGATATAACAACTCCGGTAAGTCATCATATGTAAATTTCGAAATCGGACCAGATCTGAATAACATGTTAGTTGAAGTGGTTAAACAGCAAGTTAAAGTGCACCATGATGATCTACGCATCTTTCTAGTCAAGTTATATATAAAGTTCATTTAATTCGGAACTGCGGCCTAGAAAATATGAGCAAAACAAGTTAAACATGGCATTGATGCAAAATGCTTACAAACACAATCACAAGCACTCCAAAACATGGATGCAACATGGCATGATGAAACTAAATGCAAAACCAAGCAAGTTTGATCTAGAGAATTCTCCAAATGGAGCCACAGTTCAGCAGATACACTCAATACAAGTTTCAAACACAATCTTCCCTAAACAGCAACTAAGCACTTTGCAATCAAGGAAACAACATGCTACATGAAACATATGGACACAAACTTGACATGCACTCAATGTACAGATTACATGCTTCAAATAACATCAAAGTTCAGGTTCATAGGCATCAGTATTAATCCAACATGATCAAAGCAAAAGGCAACTTTATAAAATAGATTATGATAATGAAAAACGGGGCATACATGTGAGCAGGGATAACATGTTGACATGTTGGAAGCATGAAAAAACATGCTAAAATGCAAGATCATGGCAAACAAAAGAGTGGCATTAAATTAAAGGTTAAGCATAGCGAAACATGATTACTAAGCATCTCCATATAACCTCTAAATCAATGGAAATCATTAAGACAAGATTGAAAGTTATAACAGATTCTCAGACTTAGTGAAAAATAGAGTATGGCGGAAAACAGACTCATGATGCATACTTTCAGACAACAAAAGTATATGTTATAGGAACATTCCATGGCATCAAATGGCACTGAAAGTATGTACATATTAATCACTACAAAACATGAACACTGAGGTACTACTATAAAACAGTAGAACATGCTCCAAACATCATGGCAATATTGCAAATGATAACAGATTCACAGACTTAGTGAAATAAACTGAACATGGCAGGAACAGCGACAAGTAGGCATGTTAATATATGCATATCGTGCCATGTGAATATAACCAACGGCAAAAACACATGTTTGTGCAACTACTCATGTCAAGAACATGGTAATAGGATGCATAGGTCACTAGCTATTTACATGGCAAAAATGAACTCACTAATAACAGGCTGATAGAAACATTATTTAGCAAATTTAGAGCATGGTAATGACAAGATACATAAGGCCCTAATTGAAAACAAGGAGATGGATGGATAGAGAAGAAAAAGATCTACAAAACTACCTTACTAAGCATCTCTAGATTATGCATGGATTCACTAGTAGTATCAAGTTAACATGGCACCATAATTTAGCAGGTCCAGACTTGGCAGAAAACACGGTCACTAAAATCAGCAACAACAAGTATCTTACTTTGCATGCTTGTACTAGTCACCACAGGGCACATAAAAATACATGGATTGCACCACTATAAAGATGGCATGAATATGCTCCCAAAACATGTTGACATGATGCTCAAAAGATAGACACACTAAATGCTATGAAAAAGACAAATCAACAAGTTATGACAATTTCCAGCAGATTATAACATTTAGCACTTTTGCAACGAGGATTAAGGCTTCAAGACAAGCAGTAAAATGCATGCAAACTACACCATCCTCTAGAGCATTCAGAGATGAACATTTTGACATATCATACACGTAAATCGGAGCAACATGAACAAAGTTATGATGGTCCAAACATGCACACTTAGCAACACAGATCCAGGGACTTGGACGAAAATTCAACCTCAACGGAACGGAACGCGCGCGGAGCAGGCCAGGTCATGGAGCGGGTTGCGGATCGGGTCCCAACGCGGTAGGGGAAGCCGGTGACGATGAAGACGGCGGCTCCGGCATGGATCAGGGCGGTGGCCGGAGTCGGGGTGGCCGGATACGGGGCGGCGGTGACCGGATCTCGCTGGAGGAGGAGGTCGCCGGCAGCGAGGAGCGAAGGCGGCAGAGCGGTTGAGGGGGGCACGCGGCAAGGTCGGCGGGGCGGCGCTCTCCGGCGACGCGAAGCGGCGGAGTCGGGGCACGGCACCGGGCGGCGAGGTCGCACGATGGCGGAGTCGGGAGGCTCGGGCGCGCGGGCACCCGCTGGCGGTGGTGGCGCAGATCCGGGCCCATGCGGGCCCGTGATGGGCTTCTATGGGCGGCGGCGCCGCGCGAGACGGGCGGCGGCTGGTTGGATGATGGGCGGCGGTGGACGCGTCCGGTCGCCGGGCGGACGTATCCGGCTATGAGAGGAGGCGGAAGGCTAGGGTTTGATCCGGGATTTAGGAGGGGGAGGTGTTTATATAGATTCTGGGAGCTAGAAGAGGGCTATTGAGGTGCCATTTTCGCCCACATGGCCGTGATCAACAATGGAGATCATGGAGGGGGTTTAGATGGGCTAGTGGGTTGTTGTGATGAGGTGCTGGGCTGCAAAGAGAAAGAGGTCAATGTGGTTAACCATTGGGGCATCAAGCGATCTCCAAATGGAAAGAAATTTTCCTGACATTGTACCGGTGATGTACCAAGACCACTCGTCAACTCTCAGCCCATTCCGAGAATGTTTTTCTCCCACTCACGAAACAAGATATGCGAGGTGCGGCGGGTGCGTGCGAGTGTGGTTGGGCTCAGAACAGACACGGAGAGAACTGGGAGACCCAGACATATGCAAGTTTGGAAAACATGCAGATGAAATGCACATGATGACATGGTAAAGTGCAACACACAAGCGAATGACAATGATGGCGAATAACTGGAAGACACCTGGCGCATCGGGCTTGGGGCGTCACAATTGCTTCTGCTCCGTAGACCAGGGAGAAGGGAGTCTGCCCGGTAGCTCGGTTAGGTGTCATTTTGATGGACCATAGAACTACCGGCAGCTTCTTGATCCACCGCATGTCGTGCTTCTGCAGCATATCGAAAGTTCTTGTCTTGAGTCCACATAGCATGTCAGTGTTCGCCCTCTCAGCTTGTCCATTGCTCTGGGGGTGTGCCACAATGGCGAATAAGATCTTGCATCCGAGGGTACGAACATATTGCATGAAGGCGTGGCTCGTGAATTGGGTGCCGTTGTTGGTGATGATCCTTGCCGGAACTCCAAATCGACACACAAATTCTTTCAAGAACTTAATAGCTGACTAAGCATTCACCTTTCTCACAGCAGCCACTTCTGGCCACTTTGTAAACTTGTCAATGGTGACGAACAAGAATTCAAAGCCACTGATTGCTTGGGGGAAGGGGCCAAGGATATCGAGCCCCCAGACCGAAAATGGCCATGATAAAGGGATTGTCTGAAGGGCTTGGGAAGGCAGGTGTTTTCTCTTGGAATGGAACTGCCAGGCTTCACATGTCGTGACGAGCTCAACCGCATCTTGGAGGGCTCCAGGCCAATAGAATCCTTGCCGGAATGCTTTCGCAACTAATTCCCTTGATCCAATGTGAGGCGCACATTCCTCTGGGAATCTTAGCCAGCAGTTCCTTTCCATCCTCCCGGCAGACACACTTCAATTTCACACCATTGGGCCTCCTTATGTATAGAGTGTCATCGACAAACTGATACATACTGGCCCTCTGGGCTACTTTCTCAGCTTCATCTTGGTCGCCGGGAAGTTCTCCGGTTTGGAGGAAGCGGACAATGTGCCTTGCCCAAGTTGGAGCCTATGGCTCTACAACTAGGACTAGCGGCACCTCGTCTGCTGTGGGAGCACCAGCCTCGTTCGCAGGGTCCATGGGCCCGGCTGGAGGGGGTGGTACGGCAGGCTGTGATGAGTTGTTTCCGGCAGGGTCTCTGCCAGGAGTGGACGGCTCGACCGAGAGAGGCTTACCGTAGTCCAACTATCCCCTTTCCGGGCCATTGTGGCTGGTGATATGGAGGTCTGAGAGAGATGGAGAACAAAAGTTCCTGGTTCCACAGGAAGCTTCTGCGCAACACACTTTGACAGGTGATTAGCTACGATGTTTTCCGCATGGGGTACGTGCTCTGTTTGCAACCCATCAAAGTGCTCCCCCAATCTCCTCACTTCCTCGACCTATGCTTCCATCAATGGGCTTTGATAATCCTTGTGGACTTGTCTCACAACAAGTTGTGAATCTCCTCGTATGAACAACTTCTTGATTCCCAACTCTATTGCAGTTGTAAGTTGGCAAGGAGCCCTTCATACTCAGCTGTATTGTTGGTGGCTTCTTCCTGGGAAAAGTGCATTTGGACGAAGTACTTCAAGTGCTCCCCGGAGGGGGAAACGAGAAGCATGCCAGCCCCTGCACCTTGTAGGGAAAAAGCTCCATCAAAACACATAATCCATTCTTGGGGTGATTCCTTGCGGGGGATAGCTGTCTCTGTTACTTCCTCATCAGGGGTTCGGGTCCATTCTGCAATAAACTCTGCCAGCGCCCTGCTCTGAATAGTTGATGTGCTCTCAAACTTCAAACAAAAGTTCACTACTAGGAAAAGGGGTACAGATAATATCAACACTAATGGCGCACTAGACATGTGGTGTGCCACTCCTATATAGCAGTGGCGCACCATGTGTCGGTGTGCCATTAGTGTGATAGACAATAATGGCGCACCACATCCATGGTGCGCCACTACTAACATTATTTTTTTTTCCAAAAATACTAATGGCGCACCAGGGCACAGTGCGCCATTACTAGTTTTAACTAGTAATGGCGCACCACACGCCCGTGCGCACTACTATCAATTTTTTTAATATTTTTTGAACTCATAAATATTTTTAAATTTAATTCATGGGAACTTTTTGAATTCATGAATATTTTTTCAAATTTGATGATATTTTTCATATTCAATATGAAAAAATATTGAATATTCATGAGGACACTCGATCTCGATCCCCCTCCATCTCGATCGCTATCCCCCCTCGCCAGATCCCCCTCGCCGCCGAGCACCCCCCGCACCCTCCCCCGCTCCAC
>NC_041390.1:367545732-367576762 GCF_002162155.2 Triticum dicoccoides
CCGCACCCGACGACCGCCACCCCCGCGCCGCAGCCGCCCCTGCGCCGCCGCCGCCTCCCCGCACCCGACGACTCCCGGAGCAGTAGGAGGAGGAGGCCCGCTTCCACCAGGAGGAGGAGGCCCGGTGGAGCACGTCTTCTTCCTCCGACCAACCCCATCTCGCCGTCGCCACGACCTTCTCTTTTGCCGAGCGGCTTCGCCTCCACCGTCCGTCGCCCATGCAACCTCGCCATCGTCCGTCACTACCCGGCCCCTGCGCAAGTGCCCCTCCCCTCTCCTCTTCCCCTTCCCCATCTTTTCTTTTCAAGTTCGGAAAAAATAAATACAAGCTCATCTTTTTGTAGGAAAACATGGATGCATCCATGATTTTAAATGCTAGTAATCACAATCGTGCATCAACACACGCCAATCCTATTATGGCTTCTATAAACTTGGTATAGTGTGAAAATTTAAATTCATATTGATATTTGAATTTATCATGGCTAGCTCTTCAAGATAAGTCCAATGAGCAATATATTTCAAATTGTGGAGCAAAGATAGGACTGAGCATGTTGGTCAAGTGAAACCTCATTAATTAAATTACATTCATTGGAAGGTTCTTTGCTTTTCATTAACAAAGAGATGATTTTTTTATGTTTTGAGACAGATGGTCATCATGTAGGAACATATTATGTACCAACTAAAAAGGGTTGAGTTCTTTTGTACAACTTTGCCACATTGTCACAAGTCATAGACATACTCACGAGTGCACGCGCTAAATATCTCTCATGTTGATACTGTAGGAGTAAAATCCATGCCCTGTTAACAATGTATTACAAGATGTTTGTCCATATGAAGGCAGAGGACCATATGGTCTATGGACTTTTCATCCATATGAAAGTAGAGGCACATTGTGGTGCTAGTTATCTGGGTTTTGTCTCCCACCATCGTGTCGTGATGATTTTGCAGGTACCCCGAGAGGCCCTTGAGTTTGCCAGAATGTCGATTAACTTCCGTTCCGGAAAATTTAGGTACTCCATAATGTCCTATTTTCAGCAAAGGTCATGCTCAAATTTTCTGTGAATTTTAGGATGACTTTGCTGAAAATAGGAGATATGGGGTACTTGCGACTAATGCATGGGCCGGGGTATCTTAGTACTTAATTAAGTAGGATCAATTGCCTCTTGTGTTCTACATATAGAAGTGTGATATCAACTCATAGTTATTACTAATGTCAGTTGCTCGTCATCGATAAACCCTAATCTTGTAGGATGACCTACTAAAAAAGCCCATACCACATATTCTATTGGGCCTGGCTGAAAATGCACAAGTGTGCATGACTAACAATATTCTATTGTAAAGCTAAACAGGAAAGAGGAACCACACATCCTAACCATTTTCTCTCAAAATTACCACTTCACTTCTTACTACTGAAAATCTTAGACCATCTCCATTCACCAATAGCTCAAACCAGTTCGAAGGGCGTGTTTTCACCACACTGTGGATTATCTTATTGGACCCAACGCAAGAGATGATGTAGTTTTGAAATAGGAACGTAGGAAATGTCGTCATCGGACAACGAAAGTCTCCCGGGGGAGTGCGGCTGGGGCCACGACGATTGAGGTCTATGCGACAGGCCTCACCTGGACGATGATCGGCGCGTCAGCATTAAGCTCGAGGAGACCTTCGAAGTTGAAACGGTACACAACGACGACAAGTGTTATTTTCATAATTAAGGATGACTTCAACTATTTCAACGTGTAATTTTCATCTGTTACAATTTGAGTATAGCTTATCCCATGCCATGCAAGACGCTATGTCTTGGAGAGGATGGATTTTGAAGACCATGAAAATTCTGAAACAAAGAAAATTCACCTAAGGACTCATCATGATGTAAGGAGGTGCAGGGCTCCCCAAAAAGGGGGACAAGCAACTAGAAACAATCTGTAGGGCTAGACACAACTAAAGGGGAGCCGGCATATGCGGCGACTCTCTCATGAGCATAATGAAATCTAGCCACAAACATCATGTAGGGCTATTACTGGATGATGTTTCCCGGGGCCCGAAGCTGTCTAAATCCTTGTCTTATGTTGCATCTATCGATTCCGCTCAACCCCTCTCAAGATACTACAAAGATGTGTTGGCCTCACGACTAAGTCCTCACACTAGGACATCTGACGTGACAATTCCACGACAGTTGGCGCCCACCATGGGGCCTGCGCACAGTGGTGTTGAGTTCTTGAAGGGATATCTCTGAGGGATTGAGAAGTTTGCGGTTTTCTAGAGGAAGAAGAATTGGTTTTGAAGGATCTACATCAACTGTTACATTTAGGCATCGCCATGTTCTACAAGCCTGAGGAAAGCCGGGCAACACTACGTTCAATCAGAAAAATATAGCCAAATCAACTTCGTGTGTTTGAGGGCCAACAACTACCGCTCCATGACAAAATCGACTCATGGTGGGGAGGTCAAACATCAGCCTGTACACGGAGACAATAAAAAAGGGCATTGATCCTACGATTATCGAGCGGAAAAATCGATCAGGGTCTTCTGTGACCGAAAATTGCCACAGTTTTGGATGGACTTCTAGACGTGGCAAGGAAAATACTACTGAAGAAAAAGAGTTGGTAATTGTTTCAGACCAAGGTAGACTCGGACGGGTATAATAGCTCAATCAAGATGAATATTACTTTAACTCAAATATGGATCTAAAGAAAAGGCAAGGAGTTAATTGCTAGTGTGCTATGTGGAAATCAAATCCGAGTGGCTATGGTTCATCATGTGAGGCGTGCTACTCATCGAAGTCCAAACAGCACCTATGAAGTCATACAAGGAGTACGTATCTGTAACACCCCGGATGTAACTTTCCCAATTTGTACGTCAACTCTTGCCGTTTCCGGCGTTAAGTTATTTTATTTTCTCGGGTTCGGGTTTTTGTCTCCGTGTGTTGTTGTCGTTGTCATGCATCTCATATCATGTCATCATGTGCATTGCATTTGCATACGTGTTCATTTCATGCATTCGAGCATTTTCCCCGTTGTCTGTTTTGCATTCCAGCGCTTCGTTCTCCTCCAGTGGCCATTTCGACCTTTCTTTCGTGTGTGGGGATTAAACATTTCCGGATTGGACCGAGACTTGCCAAGCGGCCTTGGTTTACTACCGGTAGACCGCCTGTCAAGTTTCGTACCATTTGGACTTCGTTTGATACTCCAACGGTTAACCGAGGGACAGAAAAGGCCTCATGTGTGTTGCAGCCCAACACCCCGCCAAGTTGGTCCAAAACCCACCAAAACCTTTTCATCATCTAGAGCGTTCGATCACGATCGCGTTGCCGAAAACCGCACCTCATTTGGACACTCCTCGCTCCCTCTATGCCTATAAATATCACCCCCTCCGAAATTCACGTCTCCTTCTTCTCCCGAAACCCTAGATCCACTCAACCGCCGCCGCCGGACAAAAATCGACGGGCCGGACGTGTCCAACCCGCGCCGCCGCCGCCACGTGTCACGCCTCCATTGGACCGCGCCGCCGCCCCACTTCGCCGGCCCGCCTAGCCCGAGGAGGGCCCCCGAGGCCCGCACCTCGCCGCCGCCCACCCGGCTCGCCTCGCTGCCTCTTCCTCGCGTTCGGCGTCGTTTCAACCGGATCCGGCCACCATGGGCCATTCCCGGCCGGCGCCCGGAGCTCCTCGCCGGCGCCCGAAGCTCCTCGCCGCCGCCCCGCCATCGCCATCGCCGCCTCCACCCGGCCTCTCCTTCCTCTTCTCCGGCCGACTCCGGCCACCGCGACGCTACTCCGGCTAGATCCCGACGAACCTCGGCTTCCGCACCCGGCTAACCCTAGATCTGTCCCGGTGTGGTCTAATTTTTTCTTCTAAGTCCTAAATTCTCGGATCCATATGCTCCTGTTCATCGCATCGTAACATTGCATCCGTAGCTCCGTTTTGGGCATATAGCATATCAAAATGTTCGCCTCAGAGAGTACATCATTTCATTCCATTGTATCATTTTCATTTGAGTTCATCTTGATGCCCGAAATGCTGTTATAAGAGGGCTACTTGAGATAATTGTCAGATCTGCTGCTCCATTTAGATATTTGTCATTTTTGCCATGATTATTGTGTGCATGATATGCCCATGAGCTCTACATATGTTTTGTTAAGGGTTTTGCCATCTTTCCGGAGGTGCAACCCATGTATTTTGGTGATGTGTGTGGTGACTAGCACAAGCTTGCAAAGTGAGGCACTTGGTAATTCTGATTTCAGGGACTTAGCATTTCCACTAAGTCCTTGAGCTGTTTATTCCATGTGGCCATATGTTCATGTTGTTTCCTAGTGATCCGTGCCTCTTTTGAGGATGATAAGTAAGTATGTTTTGTTAATCTTGTAGTGCTCTATCCATCCATGTCTTTGTTTGCAACTATGGAGCACCTTAGCTTGAGTCAATCGAGCTCTACTTTTGCTACTTCGTGAATCTGGGCAGATTGTCTACTTGTTAGCGATTTTGCCGATGATGTTGTAGTTGATCCGTGCATTCTATGCTATTGTTCTTGACATGTCTAGCTTGTATTTTGTGTATTCTTGATGGGTGTATGCTTAGTTTGCCATGACTTGCTCTATAGTGAGTGCATCAAGCTCATAAACATGCCTACTTGATATCTGTTTTCAGCATGCTCCAGTTTTTCACTAAGTCTGTGATCTGATTATGTTTTTGCCATGTTCACATGCTTGCAATTGTATTTTCTGATCCCTTTTGGCTCAAGGTCACTTTGGGACTTTTGTTAAGCTCTTTGAGTAGCTCCATGCCATGCTTTACTTTGCCATGTTCAGGTCCTGTAGCATGTACTTTTGTTGCTCCAAGGAGTGCTACCTGATCTGAAATTCCAGACAAGTGTTAATTTCACTAAGTCTGAGATCTGTTTGCCATATGCATTTTTGCCATGCTTGTTTGAACCTGTTAATGGATGATTTGGCCGTATCTCAGTGCTAAACTTTTGTTAAGAATGTTGAATGCATCCCTGCCATGTATTTTGTTGTCATGTTTGGGTGCTGTAGCTTGTTCATTTCATTGCATTTAGATGGCTACTTGCTGTAAATCGCAGACAGGTGTCATATTTGAATCGCTTGCCATTTCCAAACCGTAACTCCGATTCCGGTGTTTTTATATTGTTTTCAAGCGATTTCATATCATCTTTCCAGTGGAACACTTGGATTCCCATGTTGAGGCCAGGTTCATGCATTCCTTGTCAAATCTTGCATATGCATCCCGCATCGCATCCCGCATAGCATACCATCTTTGCATCTTATTGTATGACCCTTGCACGTGGTTGATTGTGTTCCGTTTTCCTGTTTGTCTTGTTTGGGTAGAGCCGGGAGACGAGTTTGCTAACGAGGAGCCCGTTGAGTTTGCTTTCGAGGATCCAGTCAACTCTGACAACTTTGCAGGCAAGATGATCATACCCTCGAAATCACTACTATCTTTGCTATGCTAGATTGCTCGCTCTTTTGCTATGCCAATGCTACGATGCCTACCACTTTCTTTCAAGCCTCCCAAATTGCCATGTCAAACCTCTAACCCACCATGTCCTAGCGAACCGTTAATTGGCTATGTTACCGCTTTGCTCAGCCCCTCTTATAGCGTTGCTAGTTGCAGGTGAAGATTGGAGGCCGCTCCTTGTTGGAACATTTATTTACTTGTTGGGATATCATTATATTATCTTGTTATCTTAACGCGTCTATATACTTGGTAAAGGGTGGAAGGCTCGGCCTCTCGCCTAGTCTTTTGTTCCACTCTTGCCGCCTTAGTTTCCGTCATATCGGTGTTATGTTCCCGGATTTTGCGTTCCTTACGCGGTTGGGTTATAATGGGAACCCCTTGATAGCTTGACTTGATTAAAGCTTTTCCAGGAATGCCCAACCTTGGTTTTACCATTTGCCACCTAGCCTCTTTTTCCCTTGGGTTTCCGAAGCCCGAGGGTCATCTTTTAAACCCCCCCGGACCGGTGCTCCTCTGAGTGTTGGTCCAACCTAGAGCCCCTTGCAGCGCCACCTCGGGGAAACTCGAGGGCTGGTTTTAGTTGTACGGATTGCTTATCCGATTGTACCCTGAGAACGAGATATGTGCAGCTCCTATCAGGATTTGTCGGCACATTCGGGCGGTGTTGCTGGTCTTGTTTTAACCTGTCGAAGTGTCTTGAAGAACCGAGGTACCGAGTCTGATCAGAACGTCTTGGGAGGAGGTCTATTCCTTTGTTGACTGTGAGAGCTTGCCATGGGCTAAGTTGGGACTCCCCTGCAGGGATTTGAACTTTCGAAAGCCGTGCCCGCGGTTATGGGTAGATGGGAATTTGTTAATGTCCAGTTGTAGATAACTTGAACCTTAACTTAATTAAAATGAATCAACTCAGTGCGTTACCGTGATGGCCTCTTCTCGGCGGAGTCCGGGAAGTGGACACGGTGTTGGAGTAATGCTTGCGCAGGTTGCTCTCTAGTTTCTCGCTCGCGCTTTTCCTCCTCTTCTCGCTCTCTTTTGCGAACAGGCTAGCCACCATATTTGCTAGTCGCTTGCTGCAGCTCCACATAATTACCTTGCCGTACCTATAAGCTTAAATAGTCTTGATCGCGAGGGTGCGAGATTGCTGAGTCCCTGTGGCTCACAGATTACTATTACATCAGATGCAGGGCCTGATGATTCCGCTCCAAGTGACGCGCTCGAGCTCAAGTGGGAGTTCGACGAGGACTCTCAACGATACTATGTTTCCTTTCCCGATGATCAGTAGTGGTGCCCAGTTTGGGGTGATCGGGACTGTGTCGCTTGTTGGGTTATCTTTTATTTTGGCGCCGTAGTCGGGCCATGATTGTTTGAATGATGTAATGTTATTTATGTACTTGATTGGCGTGGCGAGTGTAAGCCAACTATGTTATCTCCCCTTTTATTATATATATTACATGGGATGTTGTGAAGATTGCCTAACTTGCGACATATGCCTTCAATGCGATTATGCCTCTAAGTCGTGCTTCGACACGTGGGAGATATAATCGCATCGAGGGTGTTACAAGTTGGTAATCAGAGCCTTCCCCGACCTTAGGAGCCCCATTGATTGATCGTTTTTAGCCGCCGAGTTGTGTCTAGAAAAATGTTTTGAGTCATTTAGGAATTATATATCGGAGAGTTTAGGAATTCTTTTTACTTCCCAGTCTCCTCATCGCTCTGGTAAGGCATCCTGACATAGCGTTTTGGCTCTGCTCTTCTCAAATTTCACTAGAATTTTTTTAGGATCACGCGGATATCTTGGAATCGTTCCGATGGTTTTATGACGAGAACATTGTCTTGGTGGCTCCTGTCAGGGGTTTTGTGGAAGTGTCCCGCGGAGTTGAGCTCTGAGGTGTTGTCGGTATAATTTTATCATTGCAGTTCTGGAATACCTGAGTTTAGTACGCCGACATCAAAAATCTCTTTTATGTAGTTCGTTAGTGAGATAACCTCGACGCCACCCAGTACTGGGGCAGGAGTTCGGGAGTATCGCCATAACTTGTATAATGGATGCTTTTCGAAGGTTGAGGTATATGGTTTCCGAAGTTTTTCTCGGTTATGTGTTGAAGGATGGATACAACTGGATGTAGGATTTGCTAGATTTGGGTTAGATATTATGCTTCCCCTGTATCCCCAACACTTGATTGCATAACCGGAAAGGTTCGGGAGTTTCATAGGTGGGAATTCTTGTAGCTCTAGTTCTTCTTCCACGGATAGTTGGTTTGAGATTGAGATTTCTTACCGATTATTCGTTCTTGATCTGTACCTTGTTGATTTATTTCTCTACCTAAATTCTACGTGACTTCTCAATTTATGGATATGTGACCATTTCAAGAGGAATACATTCGTTCATTTTGTTCGGATGTGAAGACTATATGTTGCAATTTTCATTCCGTTGGATTCAGCTTCAATATTTGTCTATCAATGTGCTAGTGGATGTCAACCTCTTCAGGATGGCTCCTCCAACACACACGACTCCGAATCTTGATCCGCCACCACCTCCCCCTCCTCCGGAAGCATGGCAAGCTGTGATGGCCGCAACCAATGCAAACACACAGTTGATCATGCAAATTCTCCAAGAGCGCAATCAAGGCAACCAAGGGAACCAAGGCAACAATCAGAATCATTTTGCTACACTCAACTAGTTCCTTACTAACGGGCCAAAGACTTTCAGCAATTGTGTTGAGGCAACCGATGCTGACGATTGGCTTGTGGATCTTTGCAAGCATTTCGAGTGCAGTAACGTCAGGCCTGAGGACTTTGTCAAGTTCGCTTCCTTCCAACTCAAAGATCAAGCTGCAGAATGGTTCCAGCAGTACAAGGACTCCAGAGGTGGACGTGTTATCACATGGGATGAATTCCGTCAAGATTTCAGAGCTCACCATATCCCTCAGAGCGTGGTTGAAAGCAAGCGTGAGGAATTCCGCAACCTGAAGCAAGGCTCTTTGTCTGTCTATGACTACAACAAGTTGTTTCAGAAGCTCGCCCGTTTTGCCAAGCAGGACGTACCTGATGAGAAGAGCATGATATACCAGTTCAGGGGTGGTCTCAGAGAAGAAATCCAGCTCGCTCTTGTTCTTTTTTAGCCTTTGAGGTACCATGAGTTCTACAACATGGCATTGAAGCAAGAGGCCGCTCAACTGAGGTGTGATGCTTCCAAGAAGCGAGTCAGAGATGTTACTCCTTCTTCCTCTACTCAAGTGGCCAAGCAGCAAAAGTATTGGCTTCCTCCTCCTCTGTTCCGTCAGCCGTTTCAGTAGAAGAGCAAAGGTGGCAGTGGATCTTCCCACCCACCCAACCCTGGCTTTCAGAACAAGACTTTGTCTCAACCTCCAAGATCGAGTGCTCCGTATCACCGTCTGCTTTCAGAGGTCACGTGCAACAAGTGCCAACAGAAGGGTCACTATGCCAACAAGTGCTTCAACCAGAGGCGTCTTCCTCCTCCTCCTCCTGTGAGATCGGCAAGTACAGCTGTGGTCAAGCATAACCCCAAGCACGCCAAGGTCAATATGATGAATGCAGCTCAAGCAGAGGATTCATGAGATGTCATCATGGGTAACCTTCCTGTTAACGATATTCCCGCAAGAGTTCTTTTTGACACTGGTGCATCGCATTGTTTCATCTCGAGACCTTTTGCATCTAAGCATGATTTTGTTACTCAAGTGTTGCCGAAACCGTTGGCTATTGTCTCTCCGGCCCGTCAAATGACATCTCAAGTATGCCTTCCGGATGTTACAATCACTTTGGGTGACTATAAGTTCTTGTCCTCTCCACATGTTCTGGGTGACTCGGATATTGATCTTATTCTCGGAATGGATTGGCTTTCTAAGCACAAGGCCCAGCTTGATTATGCAGCCAGGCAGATTCAATTGACTCATTCGTTTGAGGATGTAATTGTCTTTGCCACTCGTGATGATACCATCCGTCTGTTTTCTCTCAATGAGAAGGGTGAACTGGATGCTATCTTGCAAATTCCAGTCGTTTGCGAATATCAAGACGTCTTTCCAGAAGTGCTTCCAGGAATGCCTCCGCACCGGCCAGTTGAATTCGTTATTGATCTTGAGCCCGGTACGGAACCAGTGTGCAAGAGTCCTTACAAGCTCGGACCTGAAGAGTTGAAGGAGCTGAAGAAGCAACTCGATATTCAAGAGAGAATGGGTCTCATCCGGCCTAGTTCTTCTCTGTGGGGTTGTGGTGTTCTTTTTGTGAAGAAGAAGGATGGAACGGACCGACTTTGTGTTGATTACCGTCCATTGAACAAGAATACCATCAAGAACAAATACCCACTTCCCAACATCAACGAGCTGTTCAAACAACTCAAAGGTGCCCAAGTATTCTCCAAGCTTGATCTCCGTATGGGTTATCATCAGATTCGAATCCGTGAGCAAGATATTCCCAAGACGGCTTTCAGGACAAGCTATGGTTCATATTAATACACTGTCATGTCTTTTGGCCTCGTCAATGCTCCTCCGACTTTCTCTCGCATGATGAACTTCATCTTCAACGCCTACACCAATGACTTTGTTTTGGTCTATCTCGACGACATTCTGGTTTTCTGGAAGAACAAGGAAGATCATGCCAAGCACCTGCGTTTGGTTCTTGATAAGCTCAGGGAACACCAGTTCTACGCCAAGTTCTCCAAGTGCGAATTTTGGCTCGATGAGGTTCTTTATCTTGGTCATATCATCTCTGTCAAGGGCATTGCCGTGAATCCTGAGAAGGTGTCTGCAATTGTGAATTGGGAACCTCCTCAGAACGTGAAGCAACTCCGTAGCTTCCTCGGTCTCACAAGCTACTGTCGAAGATTCGTAGAAAACTTTTCTAAGATCGCGAAGCCTCTCTCAAATCTTCTTCAGAAGCACGTCAAGTAC
This sequence comes from Triticum dicoccoides, assembly GCF_002162155.2. Lineage (NCBI taxonomy): Eukaryota > Viridiplantae > Streptophyta > Magnoliopsida > Poales > Poaceae > Triticum > Triticum dicoccoides. The sequence continues at coordinate 367,556,113 of NC_041390.1, forward strand.
GTTTGGTCTCCGGAGTGTGACATTGCTTTCAACACTTTGAAAGAGAAATTGATCACTGCTCCAGTTCTGACTCCGCCTGATGAATCCAAGCCGTATGAGGTCTTTTGTGATGCCTCTCTCCAAGGTCTTGGCGCAGTGTTGATGCAAGAGAAGAAAGTTGTTGCTTATACCTCCCGCCAGTTGAAGCCCAATGAGAAGAACTACCCCAATCATGATCTCGAGTTGGCGGCAGTTGTGCATGCTCTTTTGACTTGGAGACATCTCTTATTGGGAAGAAAAGTGGACATTTTCACTAATCACAAGAGTCTCAAGTACATCTTCACTCAGCCTAATCTCAACCTCAGGCAAACTCGATGGGTCAGAATGATTCAAGAGTATAATCCGAGTATCGAGTATACTCCAGGCAAGGCCAATGTGATTGCTGACGCATTGAGCAGAAAGGCTTATTGCAACAGTCTTATTCTCAAGCCTTATCAACCCAAGCTTTGTGAAGCTTTCTACAAACTTAATCTGCAAGTTGTTCCTCAAGGTTTCCTCGCCAACCTTCAAGTCTCTCCTACCTTGGAAGGCCAGATTCGCCAAGCCCAGCTTCTTGATGCTATGGTGAAAAAGGTGAAGATTGGGATTGCCAAGAGTCAACCCAAGTACAAGTGCTACCGCCTTGATGACAAGGATACTCTCTTCTTCGAGGATTGTATTGTCGTACCCAAAGGTGACCTCCGTAAAGTGATCATGAACGAGGCTCACAATTCTCTCCTCTCCATCCACCCTGGGAGTACGAAGATGTATCAGGACCTCAAGCAGGCTTATTGGTGGACTCGAATGAAGCGCGGGATTGCTCAGTTCGTGAATGAATGTGATGTCTGCAGAAGAGTGAAGGCAGAACACCAAAGGCCAGCTGGTCTCCTCCAACCTCTTGCCATTCCAGAATGGAAGTTTGACCACATTGAAATGGACTTCGTGACTGGGTTTCCAGAGTCCAAGCGTGGCAATGATGCTATATTTGTTGTCATCGACAAACTCACCAAAGTGTCTCACTTTCTGCCTATCAAAGAGTCGATCACTGCAGCTCAATTGGCGGAACTCTATACCTCTCGGATTGTCTCTCTGCACGGTATTCCACAAGTGATCTCTTCATACCGTGCCAGCATCTTTACCTCCAAGTTTTGAGATTCTTTTCAGAAGGCCATGGGCACCAACATCCGCTTCAGCACAGCTTTCCATCCTCAAACTAGCGGTCAAGTCGAGCGTGTCAACCAGATTCTTGAAGATATGCTCAGGGCTTGTGTGATCTCCTTCGGCATGAAGTGGGAGGATTGTCTTCCTTATGTTGAATTCTCCTACAACAACAGTTTTCAAGCAAGTTCAGGCAAGGCCCCATTTGAAATTCTGTATGGTAGGAAGTGCCGTACCCCTCTCAACTGGTCTGAAACCGGTGAACGTCAGCTTTTGGGTAATGACTTAATCACAGAGGCAGAGGAAATGTGCAAAGTCATTCGAGATAACCTCAAAGCAGCCCAATCCCGCCAGAAGAGCTACTATGATAGTAAGCACCGTGATTTGGCTTTTGAGATTAGAGATCATGTTTACCTCCGCGTCTCTCCTATGAAAGGTACTCGTCGCTTCGGTATTAAAGGGAAGCTTGCCCCTAGATACGTGGGACCTTTCAAGATTGTCAGCAAGAGAGGCGATCTCGCCTATCAACTCGATCTTCCTTCAAACTTTGCAAATGTTCATGATGTGTTCCATGTCTCTCAGCTCCAAAAGTGTTTCACGATTCCTGACCGCACCGTCAACTTCGAGGACATTGAGCCCCAAGAAGATCTCTCCTATCGTGAGCACCCAGTTGCTATTCTCCAAGAGACTGAACGCAAGACTCGCAACAAGTCAATCAAATTCCTCAAAGTCAAGTGGTCACACCATTCCGACCGTGAAGCTACCTGGGAACGCGAGGATCACCTCCGTTCTGAGTACCCAACGTTCTTTCAGTCCTAGAACTCGGGACGAGATCCTTTCATAGTGGTGGAGTGTTGTAACACCCCGGATGTAACTTTCCCAATTTATACTCCAACTCTTGCCGTTTCCGGCGTTAAGTTATTTTATTTTCTTGGGTTTGGGTTTTTGTCTCCGTGTGTTGTTGTCGTTGTCATGCATCTCATATCATGTCATCATGTGCATTGCATTTGCATACGTGTTCATCTCATGCATTCGAGCATTTTCCCCGTTGTCCGTTTTGCATTCCGGCGCTTCGTTCTCCTCCGTTGGCCATTTCTACCTTTCTTTCGTGTGTGGGGATTAAACATTTCCAGATTGGACCGAGACTTGCCAAGCGGCCTTGGTTTACTACCGGTAGACCGCCTGTCAAGTTTCGTACCATTTGGACTTCATTTGATACTCCAACGGTTAACCGAGGGACCGAAAAGGCCTCGTGTGTGTTGCATCCCAACACTCCTCCAAGTTGGTCCAAAACCCACCAAAACCCTCTCCATCATCTAGAGCGTTCGATCACGATCGCGTGGCCGAAAACCGCACCTCATTTGGACACTCCTAGCTCCCTCTATGCCTATAAATATCACCCCCTCCGAATCACGTCTCCTTCTTCTCCCGAAACCATAGATCCACTCAACCGCCGCCGCCGGACATAAATCGCCGGGCCGGACGTGTCCAACCCGCGCCGCCGCCGCCACGTGTCACACCTCCATTGGACCGCATCGCCACCCCACTTCGCCGGCCCGCCTGGCCCGAGGAGGGCCCCCAAGGACCGTGCCTCACCGCCGCCCACCCGGCTCGCCTCGCCGCCTCTTCCTCGCGTCCGGCGCCGTCTCCACTAGATCCGGCCGTCGCGGGCCATTGCCGGCCGGCGCCCGGAGCTCCTCGCCGGGGCCCGAAGCTCCTCGCCGCCGCCCCGCCATCGCCACCGCCGCCTCCACCGGCCTCTCCTTCCTCTTCTCCGGCCGACTCCGGCCACCGCGACGCTACTCCGGCCAGATCCCGACGAACCTCGGCTTCCGCACCCGGCTAACCCTAGATCTGTCCCGGAGAGGTCTAATTTTTTCTTCTAAGTCCTAAATTTTCGGATCCATATGCTCCTGTTCATCGCATCGTAACTTTGCATCCGTAGCTCCGTTTTGGGCATATAGCATATCAAAATGTTCATCTCAGAGAGTACATCATTTCATTCCATTGCATCATTTTCATTTGAGTTCATCTTGATGCCCGAAATGCTGTTAGAAGAGGGCTACTTGAGATAATTGTCAGATCTGCTGTCCATTTAGATATTTGTCATTTTTGCCATGATTATTGTGTGCATGATATGCCTATGAGCTCTACATATGTTTTGTTAAGGGTTTTGCCATCTTTCCAGAGGTGCAACCCATGTATTTTTGTGATGTGTGTGGTGACTAGCACAAGCTTGCAAAGTGAGGCACTTGGTAATTCTGATTTCAGGGACTTAGCATTTCCACTAAGTTCTTGAGATGTTTATTCCATATGGCCATATGTTCATGTTGTTTTCTAGTGATCCGTGCCTCTTTTGAGGATGATCAGTAAGGATGTTTTGTTAATCTTGTAGTGCTCTATCCATTCATGTCTTTGTTTTCAACTATGGAGCACCTTAGCTTGAGTCAATCGAGCTCTACTTTTGCTACTTCGTGAATCTGGGCAGATTGTCTACTTGTTAGCGATTTTGCCGATGATGTTGTAGTTGATCCGTGCATGCTATGCTATTGTTCTTGACATGTATAGGTTGTATTTTGTGTATTCTTGATGGGTGTATGCTTAGTGCCATGACTTGCTCTGTAGTGAGTGCATTGAGCTCATAAACATGCCTAATTGATATCTGTTTTCAGCATGCTCCAGTTTTTCATTAAGTCTGTGATCTGATTATGTTTTTGCCATGTTCACATGCTTGCAATTGTATTTTCTGATCCCTTTTGGCTCAAGGTCACTAAGGGAATTTTGTTAAGCTCTTTGAGTAGCTCCATGCCATGCTTTACTTTGCCATGTTCAGGTCCTATAGCATGTACTTTTGTTGCTCCGAGGAGTGCTACCTGATCTGAAATTCCAGACAAGTGTTAATTTCACGAAGTCTAAAATCTGTTTGCCATATGCATTTTTGCCTTGCTTGTTTGAACCTGTTAAAGGATGAATTGGCCGTAGCTCAGTGCTAGACTTTTGTTAAGCATCATGAATGCATCCCTGCCATGTATTTTCTTGTCATGTTTGGGTGTTGTAGCTTGTTCATCTCTTTGCATTTAGATGGCTACTTGCTGTAAATCGCAGACCGGTGTCATATTTGAATCGCTTGCCATTTCCAAACCGTAACTCCGATTCCGGCGTTCTTTATATCGTTTTCATGCGATTTCATCTCATCTTTCCAGTGGAAAACTTGGATTCCCAAGTTGAGTCCAGGTTCATGCATTCCTTTTCAAATCTTGCATATGCATCCCGCATTGCATCCCGCATAGCATACCATCTTTGCATCATATTGTATGACCCTTGCACGTGGTTGATTGTGTTCCGTTTTTTTGTTTGTCTTGTTTGGGTAGAGCCGAGAGACGAGTTCGCTAACGAGGAGCCTGTTGAGTTTGCTTTCGAGGATCCAGCCAACTCTGACAACTTTGCAGGCAAGATGATCATACCCTCGAAATCACTACTATCTTTGCTATGCTAGATTGCTCGCTCTTTTGCTATGCCAATGCTACGATGCCTACCACTTGCTTTCAAGCCTCCCAAATTGCCATGTCAAACCTCTAACCCACCATGTCCTAGCGAATCGTTGATTGGCTATGTTACCGCTTTGCTCAGCCCCTCTTATAGCGTTGCTAGTTGCAGGTGAAGATTGGAGGCCGCTCCTTGTTGGAACATTTATTTACTTGTTGGGATATCATTATATTATCTTGTTATCTTAATGCATCTATATACTTGGTAAAGGGTGGAAGGCTCGGCCTCTCGCCTAGTGTTTTATTCCACTCTTGCCGCCTTAGTTTCCGTCATATCGGTGTTATGTTTCCGGATTTTGCGTTCCTTACGCGGTTGGGTTATAATGGGAACCCCTTGATAGTTCGCCTTGATTAAAGCTTTTCCAGCAATGCCCAACCTTGGTTTTACCATTTGCCACCTCGCCTCTTTTTCCCTTGGGTTTCCGGAGCCCGAGGGTCATCTTTTAAACCCCCCCGGGCCAGTGCTCCTCTGAGTGTTGGTCCAACCTAGAGCCCCTTGCAGCGCCACCTCAGGGAAACTCGAGGGCTGGTTTTAGTTGTACGGATTGCTTATCCGATTGTACCCTGAGAACGAGATATGTGCAGCTCCTATCGGGATTTGTCGGCACATTTGGGAGGTGTTGCTGGTCTTGTTTTAACCTGTCGAAGTGTCTTGAAGAACCGAGGTACCGAGTCTGATCGGAACGTCTCGGGAGGAGGTCTATTCCTTCGTTAACCGTGAGAGCTTGTCATGGGCTAAGTTGGGACTCCCCTGCAGGGATTTGAACTTTTGAAAGTCGTGCCTGCGGTTATGGGCAGATGGGAATTTGTTAATGTCCGGTTGTAGATAACTTGAACCTTAACTTAATTAAAATGAATCAACTGAGTGTGTTACCGTGATGGCCTCTTCTCGGCGGAGTCCGGGAAGTGGACACGGTGTTGGAGTAATGCTTGCGCAGGTTGCTCTCTAGTTTCTCGCTCGTGCTTTGCCTCCTCTTCTCGCTCTCTTTTACGAACAGGCTAGCCACCATATTTGCTAGTCGCTTGCTGCAGCTCCACATAATTACCTTGCCTTACCTATAAGCTTAAATAGTCTTGATCGCGAGGGTGCAAGATTGCTAAGTCCCTGTGGCTCACAGATTACTATTACACCAGATGCAGGGCCTGATGATTCCGCTCCAAGTGACGCGCTCGAGCTCAAGTGGGAGTTCGACGAGGACTCTCAATGATACTATGTTTCCTTTCCTGATGGTAAGTAGTGGTGCCCAGTTTGGGGTGATCGGCACCGTGTCGCTTGTTGGGTTATCTTTTATTTTGGCGCCGTAGTCGGGCCATGAGTGTTTGAATGATGTAATGTTATTTATGTACTTGATTGACGTGGCAAGTGTAAGCCAACTATGTTATCTCCCCTTTTATTATCTATATTACATGGGATGTTGTGAAGATTGCCTAACTTGCGACATATGCCTTCAATGCGATTATGCCTCTAAGTCGTGCTTCGACACGTGAGAGATATAGTCGCATCGAGGGTGTTACAGTATCTATGAATATATAAAAAAGAGGAGGAAAAGAAGTGGCAGGTACAAAGGACAAAAGATCAAACCAGCACACTCCTCTATGTTCATTGCACACCATTGGCATCTTGCGACGCAGCTGCCGGTGCGTGTTGCGGCCTCTACGTGGTCGTGTTGACCAGACCACAGCCGTGTTTCTCCGGCCCGCCTTGCGGGCCTGCCGCCTCGTCCCTGGGCTGATGTGGCTTGTGTCGCCTTCGAGCCCTCGTCGAGCAGCCCTCGGCAGCTGCCGCGACGCATCTCTGCTAGCTCAACCTCGCCGTTGCCTCCGCGTATGCTCCGCCACAGGGTGCCCTTGCTTGACTCCACTTCAAGCCGGCCCGCGACCTCACCGCATGTTGGATCGCCCCAGTCTCGCAGTCGCTTGTGCCAATATTCTAGAGCCGCCCCCGCGGCCTTACTGGCGGGCCAAGCAGCCCCGTCTTTGCGGTGTCCTCCATTTTACACTTACTCCATTGTTGTGAGCCTCCCAACACCTCCGCGCCGTGCCAGGCTCGTGCTGTCGTGCTATATTGATTTTCTCATGCTACTGTACAACCTCAATTGGTTGCGTTGTTGACCTGCTGCTGGCCGTATCCATGGAATACGCTGGAGAAGTTGAAAGTAATGATGTCACAAAAACAGTGCAAATGTGGAATTGATGGGATGCCGCCAGTACTATTTTTTTGTGTTAAACTAATATAAATTTTCACCATACGGATCAAAGGTTTGTAGTATTAACTACACCCATGAGGAGCTATCAATCATATGCTACCAAAAGCAAATGAAGACCAAAGAAAATGGTTTGACTGACCACGGCAAGATCATGCTGCAATAGTGCTAGTCCATCAGGGCAATTATTCACTTCAAAAATGGTGTTATAGCATGGATATGGAGCACATGACAACACTGACATTTGTTTATGCTGTGCCGCTCAATGGAACCGGCCGCAGACACACCGTGTTGAGCCTAAGCCGCCCTACCGCATTGAGTTGCCGGTCTGCCTGAACCGCCGGGGCTATATTGAGTCGCGGGTCTGCCTGAGCCGCCTCTATCGCGTTAAACGAATTATTCGTCGTCCGAACAAATCATGTGACACCGGTCCAGACTACTTTAAATAGTGCATACTAACTTTTTCTTTTAAAGAATAAGTACTTTTCTTGCTATATTGTTTAGGCAGACCATCATTCATTAGAAAAAGGTGTCGCATAAGGGGGCCGCGTCAATATCACTTTTGCACTAGTGCTTGTCCATGCCATGATGCTCGACGGATACAAGTGCAAGTCACCGCCCCACTGTTCGGTTTATATCCATCCGCACCTGCGGCTGATTGCTTCGCCATGATGATCATCAACTTTGTGGTGGATAACTACTGGAGTGACATATCAAGTGAAATCTATCTAATATATTTTATATTACATACTGTTTTCTTTAAAAAGAGCAATTATTCTGGCTTGCAAGTTCTCTATTGCAGGGCAAGTAATCTACTGCACAAGGGACTATTATATTACTGAGCTCATACCAATTTAGGTCATGGTCAAATATGAAGAATCTCAAGACAACTCCTTAAGTCACCTTGAGACTCGGGGGCTACGATGACATGACTCAGCAACTCTTGCTAGTTTCAGCAAGTTCAAGAACCCCATGCTGATGGAGGGAAAGATAACCCGGTCCCGGAGGCTACTGCTATATTGATGAAAATTTAGAAGGGCGTCAAGAATATTCCGGCTCACAATGATGCTTCCGTTTTACAATCCGGTTCAAGGAAAATTTATCTACCACAAAGCTTTGAAGCTCTCAAATCCGGTTCAAAATCCGGCTCAAGGTAAATTTGTCTCTCGCAAAGCTTTGAAGCTCTCAATATTCGGTTTAAGAATTTTCGGTTCAAGAAGAATTTTATCTCTCGCAAAGCTCGAGTTCTCAGGAAAAATTAAGGGGACCAAAGAGAGTCTGTTGCAAGACACAACTCAAACATAGGCACCCTGCTTCAAAAGACAATAGGGGGCTGATTGTATTTGAATCTAGCTTAAACCCTTCTGGGGCCGACTTTGATCGTATTCAAATCAGAGTCGTTAAAAAACTCTCAAGGTCATTTGGGGGCTTCCTGTTCAAACATAGGTCGTATTCGAACCAAAGAGAACATAACTGTTGGTACCCTCTTGATCGGTGCGATGCCAAACACACTAGGGGGCTTCTTGATCGTATTCGAATCATAGCTTAACCCCTTTTGGGTCCGACTTGGATTGTATTCGAATCAGAGTCATTAAAAATCTCTCAAAGTCATTTGGGGGCTTCCTGTTCAAACATAGGTCGTATTCGAACCAAAGAGAACATAGTTGTCGGTACCCTCTTGATCGGCGCAACGCCAAAGCCACTGGGGGCTACATGATCGTATTCGAATCCTAGCTTAACCCCTTTGTTCTGGTTTACTGATCGTATTCGAATCAGAAGCCTCAAATTCTTCTTTCTATTATGCTTAAGTTTTTTGAAAACAGACTTTTGGGTTTGTCGTGAGACATTTTGTTCATATCTGAAGCATATATGTGGTTTTGATTAACCCAGCTTGACTTTGGATGATAAGTCGCCACATATGACAATCATAAACATTTGGAAGTTTTTGGCTTCTAAAGATTGGGTTATCACCCTTACTGCACAGGTATCCTAAACCGGAAGTACGATTCAATATCACAGGAACCGGTTTTTCAAACCGGCTTGTATTATTCAAATCTTTAATAGCCAACATGGCTTGTTTTTATTATGGTTATCAATAACCAATATTATGATTGAGGTTTTCAAAGTCGCTTCAGCGCAATGGATATTATTTTATCAATGGATATAATTTATTCTACAACAGGAGGAATAGTCCCGAGTCGCTGCAGGCTTACGGCCCGACACTTGGGGGCTACATCATTCAAGTTGAGAATACATCAAATATGCAAGTCCCATCTCACTGCCAGCATGCACCATGGGACTTGGGGGCTCATGCAAAGTCATTTTTACTGGCCTTATTGATGACCCGACTCATCACATTGTAATGAGCCGGCCCTTGGGGGCTACCAATTGCTCCTGTCAACAATTCAAGGTACACAAGTTTAAATCCATTATATTGAAAGGTCCACTACTTAGTTGGAAGAGTACAAAGCTCTTAACCTTATGGACGTTGGTTCGAGCCCCATGGAGAGGATTACAACATATGGTATTCTTTTCATGGAAATGTATATAAAGTCCCAACTCAATATTATCTTACCGAGCCGGCCCTTGGGGGCTACATGTTGCTGCTCAAGTCTACTTCTACAAAGTCCCTATTAATTATTGCATAATGACCCGGCCCTTGGAGGCTACACTGGTTGAAGTTTTTGTGAGCATAGGACAATTACAAGTCCTAGGTTGATGCAAGCATGACAATCCGGCACTTGGGGGCTACAGGTAACACGGATATAAGGAGAAATACTTTTGAATTCTCAGTTTTGAGCAAATCAAATTGACCTGGCGTCCCCAATCATCAAGACCCGGTGTCTGCAACAATCATAGCCCAGCGTCATCAATAATTATGACCCGACGTCGGCAACAATTATGACTCGGTGCCATGAATATTTATAAACATGCAATTTTGGTAATATTAAACCGGCAAGTTCTACATCTTCAAACCAGCTGAATATAAGATGAGTATTTCAACACAAATATTTCTTAAGCCGGTGCTTTGGAAGCCGACTTAAGTGGATTATTCTTCACAATATTTCTCTACAAGAGACCAATGTCAGCAAATTGACTCTGAAGCTGGCCTATTGAGCCGGACTTTTCAAAAGAAGTATCTAGATTTTTTGCATTGATAAAGTTGAAACATATCTGCTAAAGAAGATTTGTTATCAGATCATGGACATGTACATATCAACAAGGAAATTACTAGGACATAATGATGATCAAATGCCGGCTCAGAAGAACCTTCGACCCGGCGTATAATCTATCAAAGTTGGTCTTGATTTGCAGGATCAGTTTAACATGGATAAATCCAAATTAAACTTGGGGCTAATGTCAGGGATATACCCCGCGGTATGACCCGGCTGGAAGTATGACCCGGCCGGACTTGGCGGCTCATAGAGACCCGTCTAGTATTTGGTGATTTACTGATGACCCCAATGGTGGGTCAGATAGATGACAAGGCCCAAGGCCCCGAAGGCCGGTTCATGTGATGGTGGGCCGGCTTAAGAGGAAGACATAAGGAATATTCTTCTGCAAAGGAAGCAAGACTAGGACTCCACCTGTAATAGAGTAATCCTAATCCTACTAGGACTAGTCATGTAACCCGCCCCTTCAACTTATATAAGGAGGGGCAGGGCTCCCCAAAAAGGGGGACAAACAACAAGAAACAATCTCTAGGGATAGACACAACTAAAGGGGAGTTGGCTTATGCGGCGACTCTCTCATGAGCATAGTGAGATCTTGCCACAAACATCACGTAGGGCTATTACCGGATGATGTTTCCCGGGGCACGAAGCTGTCTAAATCCTTGTCTTACGTTGCATATCTCGATTCCGCTCAACCCCTCTCAAGCTACTACAAAGATGCATTGGCCTCACGACTAAGTACTCACACTAGGACATCTGACGTGACAATTCCATGACACATGGTCCACGCTCGCTCCCGCGGTGGGTGCGACCGGAGGGCGATCGATCACCCTGGACCGAGCGTCGTTGCTGCGGTTGTGCCCGTTAGTGGGAGGAGAGGGTGCAAACGGAGTGACCCCTCACCCGCACCTTGTGGAGCATGACCGCCAAGGCGTTGCTGATGTTGTTCTCCTCCAACATCTCCAGCCCCCATACCGGCCGCCGGGGGAGTGGCGATGGCGCCACGTGCTCCAATCACACCCCTAACAGCGTTCACGTCCTCACTCGCTCCCGCATCCTCCGAGGCACTAGAGGCCGCGGGCGGCGAAGCCTTCGAGGTGGACAGATGGGCCGAAGGGCCGGAATTCTTCTTCTTAGGCGCCATGGTCAATGGCGTCGTCAAAGATGAAAATGGTGATGAAGATGACGCGCTATGCACGCTTTCAGGTTCACGCAAGTTAGTTCCCCTACCTGGCACGCCAAAGATGTCACGGGATATACATAGCCACGTATGGGACCAGGAGGCCCCTTGCTGGTTCGGCAAGGGGACATCACATTGCGGAAAGAGTAGACCAGTGCACGTTAGCACGGCAAAGGGCACACAAGCAATTTACCCAGGTTCGGGCCGCGACGAGGCATAAGACCGTACTCTTGCTTTAGTGGATTGATGGTCGGATGGGGATGGTGGAGCATAATACACTTGCCCGGCAGGGGTTGCCGTAGGGCAGTGATTGCTCCCTGAATATAGCGCCAGAAAGCTCCTGTCTGCTAGGACTATGCCGGTATCTCCCCAAAGAGGAAGGGATGATGTACCACAGCGAAGGTAGGTATTTCCCTCAGTGATGAAACCAAGGTTATCGAACTAGTAGGAGAACCAAGCAACACAACATAAACATCACCTACACACAAATAACAACACCTCGCAACCCTACGTGTTAAAGGGGTTGTCAATCCCTTTCGGGTAACAATGCCAGAAATTTGTAGTCGATTGAAATAATAGATCGTAAATAAAATAAATTGCAGCCAAGTATTTTTGTATTTTTGTTTCAATAGATCTGAATAAAAATGCAAAGGAAAAGTAGATCACAAGCAAATATATGAGTAAGAAGACCCAGGGGCCGTAGGTTTCACTAGTGGCTTCTCTCGAGAAAGATAGCAAATGGTGGGTAAACAAATTACTGTTGGGAAATTGATAGACCGACTCCTGCCTGCATGAGTAGACCGACTCCTACATGCATCTACTACTATTACTCCACACATCGACCGCTATCCAGGATGCATGTAGTGTATTAAGTTCATGGAAAAACGGAGTAATGCAATAAGAACGATGACATGATGTATACATGATCCATTTATCTATTGTGTAGATATAGATCCCATCTTTTTACCCTTAGTAGCAACGATACATACGTGTTGTTTCCCTTTCTTTCACTGGGATCAAGCACCGGAAGATCGAACCCACTACCGGGAACCTCTTCCCATTGCAAGATAAATATATCAAGTTGGCCAAACAAAACCCAAATATCAGAGAAGAAATACGAGGCTATAAGAGGTCATGCATACAAGAGATCAAAGAAACTCAAATAACTTCCATAGATATAAAAAGATATGACTGATCATAAACTCAAAGTTCATTAGATCCCAACAAACACACCGCAAAAAGAGTTATATCATATGGATCTCGAAGAGACCAATGTATTGAGAATTCAGCGAGAGAGAGAAAGCCATCTAGCTACTAACTATAGACCCGAAGGTCTACAAAGAACTACTCATGTATCATCGGAGAGGAACCAATGGAGGTGGTGAACCCCATCCGAGATGGCGTCTAGATAGGATCTGGTGGTTCCAGACTCTGCGGCGACTAGATGAATATTTCGTCAACCCATCTAGGGTTCTTGTATTTTTGGGATATTTATTGAGCAAAGAGGCTGTCCGGGGGGCACCCGAGGTGGGCACAACCCACCATGACGCGCCTGGGCCTCCCGGCGTGCCCTGGTGGGTTGTCACCTCCTCGGGAACCCAGGTGCAACCAGGGCCCAACATGTTCCTTCTGGTCCATAAAAATTCTCTGTAAAGTTTCATGGCATTTGGAATCCGTCTGATATTGATTTTCTGTGATGTAAAAAATACGGAAAAATAGGAACTGTTACTTGGCACTATGTCACTAGCTTAGTACCAAAAAATGATATAAAATGACTATACAATGATTATAAAACATCTAAGATAGATAATAAAACAGCATGGAACAATCAAAAATTATAGATACATTGGAGACTTATCAGGCAGCAGTGACTACGCGCGTATGGGTGTGTGGGTTCGTCAACTTCCCAACCCTTCCTACGGGTGCCATGGGCCTCCTTTTATAGATCAAGGGGTCACCACAACGTCAAATTATTCATTATCCACTGATATGATAGCGAACAGTGCAATCATACCTAACTCTATGGGCTGACAGGGTGCATTAAATCCACTGCTTAGTGTGACATCACTGGTTGCCCGGCAAGGCTTGCCGAGCTATCTTGCCAGCACCATGCCTGTTCTCTTGACACATTGCAGGAAGGGTTTCATCTTCGGGTTTCTTTTGTAGGAAATGGTTGCCATGTGGCGAATCGCTGCCACTTAATCACCCTGCAGCTTGACACTGTACTAATTACCGACATGGGTCGTGCTTGAGTGGTTGGTGGGGTGGTTCTGCCCCCGCGAGCCCTGGCAGACCTTGCCGGGGTGCCTGGGTTGCCTGCTTCTGCTGGTGGCCTTGGAGGCCCTTCCCTTGCCGATATATTGCTCCTCTGGCTTGATCCTGGCCCCTCTGAGCTGTATGTTGGTTCTTTAAATATCCTGGTCCCTCAATCTCTAACTTAAGTTGGTGCTTCAATCTTGTTCTTGTGCCTTTGCACAGTCTGGGCAATGGACCCAGGGTTTGTTGCACCGACAAGTGGCTCTTCTAGTCGCCGCAGAAGAAGAAGACATGTGATGCAATGGTGGGAGAGCACAACCAATGTCTCGCGGATTGCCAAAGTATCCAACGATGCAGAGCTGTCCTGGTGATCCAATAGCGCGGAGCCTGCACGCACCCTGGCCTCAGAATTCCTTCTAGAGGACCATATCTGAGGGTTGTCGCTTGGTGCTAGGCTATGATTAGACTGTTGATGTTCGGAGCTAGGGTTAGGCGAAACCCCGAGGGGTTTAGATGGTTTTGTGTTGGTTAACGAGGTTATCTAGTGCTTGACTGAGCATAACTAGTTTAAAAAATCCAAAAAATATGAAACCTTCATGAGTCGTTGTTTTATAAGACGCACTAACGTGGAAAAATACTAAAGTTGGTCTACGGTCATTTAAAAAAACTAGCTGGCACGATCGTAGTTAGATGAGCACCATCATTTAAAAAAATCGAAAAATATAAAACCTGCGCAAAATTTTGTCTTATGTGACATGTTACCAACAAAAAAATCATAAACTTGTTCTTTTGGACGTTTTCATGAAAAAACCTTCACACATATGAGCTATCACGTGCAACATTGCAGATAGTTCAAGGAAAGGAGGTAGGTTTTTTGAAAAATTAAAAAAAATCACCAAAGCATCATTTCAAAGTGAATAAGAAGGATCTAAACTTAGTTTTCTTTTTCATATTTGAAACATGTTTTAATGGTTTTCTATTAAATCACATTAATTTCAAAAAATGTAAAACAATGAAGATTAATTCAATAAATAGTGAGACTTCAAATCTGCACTATATAGATTAAATAGATGTTAATAAAAAATATTTATCTCATTTAGAGTAGGTCCAAAAAATACTTGATTACAATTGGGGCGGCTTACCCTAGCTTCGGAGCACATTTCCCATGACTATAAGTTTTACCACGCAAAAGAGATTGGATTGAACACCTAATGTTTATAATAGATAAGCAAACATTGCTACATCACACCACAGACCGGACTTAAGGTGTTCGTTCAAATTCAAATTTTGCCTAATATTTAAATTTATTCTGCCTCAAATTCAAAATTTGCCTCAAATTTCACATCAAAGTATGAATAGCATTATTAAACCTTACAAGTTTTCACAACCTTAGTACAAATCCTTGAAGTTCAAAGTTTACAACTTGCATTCAACTTGCATTCCACATATTTGCCTTGTGCCTTGTGTTCCAAGACGGCTTAATAGCCTTGCTCCTGGTTTCCCTAGGTGGGATATCCACCATTCTCTTCTTCCTTTTGATCTTCACTTCAGGTGGTGGCTATCGAGGTGCTGACGAAGAAGTTGCATAGGCCAATTATGGGGGTTCGAAACCTTCATAAGCCATGGCTTCATAATCTTCAAATCCTTTCTCTCTTAGCCTTTTCTCTCCTTTTCCTATCATTTTCGTAGAGCTAGGCCAAACACAAAAAATATTATAAGCCATCTATAAAAAGAGAAGAAATGCATTAAAAAGGGGGAAGGTTGTTGCATGATACGTCCATTTTGCATCATGTTTTCTTACTATTATTTATGATGTTTTTATCCATAATAATGCTTTTTGGAGTAATTCTAATGCTTTTTCTCTCGTAAAATGCAAGGTATACACAAAGAGGGAGAATTCCGGCAGCTAGAAATCTCGACCTGGAAAAGCTACGTCAGGCCACCTATTCTACACAACTCCAAACAAGCTGAAACTTCATGGAGATGTTTTATAAAATATATGAAGAATATTGGAGAAAATAACTACCAGGGGGGCCCACCAGGTGGGCACAACCCACCTGGGCCCGCGAGAGAGCCCAGGCGTGCCCTGGTGGGTTGTGCTCACCCGAGCCCACCTACGGTGCCCATCTTCCGGTATATAAGTCATTTTGACCTAGAAAAAATTAGGAGAGGACTTTCAGGATGGAGCTCTTCCATCTCGAGCCGGAACTTGGGCAGGAGAACACTTGCCCACCGGCGAAGCGATTCTACCAGGCGAACTTCCCTCTCGGAGGTGGAAATCATCGTTGTCATCATCACCAACAACTCTCCCATCTTGGGGAGGGCAATCTCCATCAACATCTTAAATAGCACCATCTCCTCTCAAACCCTAGTTCATCTCCTGTGTTCAATCTTGTTACCGGAACTACGAATTGGTGCTTGTGGTTCACTAGTAGTGTTGATTACATCTTGTAGTTGATTACTATATGGTTTATTTGGTGGAAGATTATATATTCAGATCCGATATGCTATTCAATACCCCTCTGATCTTGAGCATGATTATGATTTGTGATTAGTTACTTTTGTTCTTCAGGTCACAGGAGAAATCATGTTGCAAGTAATCTATGAACTTGATATGTGTTTGATATTTTGATAGTATGTATGTTGTGATTCCCTATGTGGTGTCATGTGCACGTCGACTACATGAAACTTCACCATATTTGGGCCTAATGGAATGCATTGTGGAGTAGCAATTAGATGATGGGTTGCGAGAGTGACAGAAGCTTAAACCAAAGTTTATGTGCTATTCCCTAAGGGACCGATTGGATCCAAACATTTAATGCTATGGTTAGAATTTATTCATAATACTTTTCTCATAGTTGCGGATGCTTGCGGGAGGGTTAATCATAATTAGGAGGTTTGTTCAAGTAAGAACAACACCTAAGCACTGGTCCACCCACATATCAAATTATCAAAGTACCAAACACAAATCAAACCAATATGATGAAAGTGACTTGATGAAAATCCCGTGTACCCACAAGAACACTTTGCTTATCATAAGAGACCGTTTTGGCCTATCCTTTGCCTCAAAAGTATAGGTCTACCTTCCTGCACTTTTATTGCTACAATCGTTACTTGTCTGTTACAAATAATCTTGCTATCAAACTACGTGTTACCGACTATTTTACTGCTTGCAGATATTACCTTGCTGAAAATCACTTGTCATTTCCTTCTTCTCCTCATTGGGTTCGACACTCTTACTTATCGAAAAGAGCTAAAATTGATCCCCTATACTTGCGGGTCATCAAGGCTTTTTTTTGGCGTCGTTTCCGGGGAGTGAAGCACCTTTGGTAAGTCGAATTTGGTAAAGAAACATTTATATAGTGTGCTGAAATTTATTGTCACTTGTTACTATGGAAAACAATCCTTTGAGGGGTTTGTTCGGGGTATCTTCACCTCGACCGGCACCAAATTAGCTACCCATCAACCTTCTGCACCTACTGAAAATATTGAACACGAAATTCCTTCGGGTATGATAGAACAACTACTAGCTAATCCTTATGCAGGAGATGGAACCGAACATCCTGATATGCACTTGATATATGTACAACAAATTTCTAGATTGTTCAAGCTTGCTGGTTTACCCGGGGATAAAGTTATGAAGAAGTTTTTCACTTTATATTTGAAGGGAAAAGCATTGGCATGGTATAGGCTATGCGATGATATTTGAAGGGAAAAGAATTGGAATCATTTGGAATTGGAGTTCCGTCAAAAATATTATCCTACACATCTAGTTCATCGTGATCGAATTTATATATATAATTTTTGGCCTTGTGAAGGATAAAGTATCGCTGTAGCATGGAGGAGGCTTAAGTCAACATTACATTCATGCCCCAATCATGAGCTCTCAAAAGAAATTATTATCCAGAATTTTTATACTCAGCTTTCTCGTAATGATCAAACTATGCTCGATATCTCTTGTGCTGGTTCTTTTATGAAGAAGACTATTGAATTCCAATGGGATCTTTTGGAAAGAATTAAACGCAAGTCTGAAGATTGTGAAATCAACGAAGGTAAAGAGTAAGGTATTAAACTTAAGTATGATTGTGTTAAATATTTTATGGATACCGATGCTTTTCAAAAGTTTAGCACTAAATATGGACTTGACTCTGAGAAATTAGTCTCCTTTTGTGAATCATTTGCTACTCATTTTGATCTCCCTAAATAAAAGTGGTTTAAATATCACCCACCTATTAAAGAAGAAATGAAAGAACCGGTACCAGTTAAAGAAGAAACTATACTCTACAATATTGATCCAGTTGTTCCTTCTGCTTATATTGAGAAACCACCTTTCCCTGTTAGGATAAAGGAACATGCTAAAGTTTCAACTGTGGTTAGCAAAAGCTATGTTAGAACACCTAAACCTGAAGAACAAATTAAAGTGGAACCTAGTATTGCTATGGTTAAAGATCTCTTGGAAGAAAGTGTAGATGGGCATGTTCTTTACTTCTGTGAAGAAGCTGCTAGAATTGCCAAACCAGATAAAAAAGATAAACATAGACCTGTTGATGGCATGCTCGTTGTCTTAGTTAAAATAGGAGATCACTGTTATCATGGTTTATGTGACATAGGTTCTAGTGTGAGTGCTATTCCTTACACCTTATATCAAGAAGTTATGAATGACATAGCACCCGCAAAGATAGAAGACGTAGATGTTACTATTAAACTTGCTAATAGAGACACAGTATACCCAATTGGAATTGTTAGATATATTTAAGTCTTGTGTGGGAAAATAAAATACCTACTGATTTTCTTGTTCTTGGTTCCCCACAAGATGACTTTGGTCCCATTATCTTTGGTAGAGCTTTCTTGAACACCGTTAATGCTAGAATAGATCGTAAGAAACAAATTGTCGGTGTTAGTTTTGGTGATGAGTCTCATGGGTTTAATTTTTCCAAGTTTAGTAGAAAGCTTCATGAAAAAGAATTGGCAAGTAAATATGAATTATTTGGTCTTGCTTCTATTGTTGTGCCTCCTACTGATCCATAGAACAATATTTTCTAGACCATGAAAATGATTTACATATGCATGAAATAAATGAAATAGATAAGATTTTCTCTGAACAACGTCCTCTGCTTGAACACAATTTTCCTATTGAAACTCTAGAAGGTCCTCCTCCACCTAAAGGTGATCATGTGTTTGAAGTAAAATAATTGCCAAACACTTCGAAATATGCTTAACTTGATGAAAGTAAGATATATCCTGTTATTATCAGTGCTAACCTTTTAGAACATGAAAGTTCTAAGGAAGCACCGAGCTGATATTGGATATACTCTTGATGATTTAAAGGGCAGTAGTCCCACTCTATGTGAGCACAAAATTAATATGGAACCTAATGCTAAACCCGTTGTTGATCACCAACGTTGGTTATATCCGAAAATGAAGGTAGTGGTAAGAATGAAAATATTAAATCTTCTGGAAGCAGGTATAATCTATCCTATAGCTGATAGTAGATGGGTAAGTACTATTGATTGTGTCCCTAAGAACAGAGGTATAACTGTTGTTCCTAATGATAAGAATGAACTTATTCCACAAAGAATTGGTACAGGCTATAGAATGGTAATTGATTTTAGAAAATTATACAAAGCAACTAGAAAACATCATTACCCTCTGCCTTTTATTGATCAAATGCTTGAAAGATTGTCTAAGCACACACATTTTTGCTTCCTTGATGGACACTCAAGTTTTTCACAAATACCTGTTTCTCAACCTGATCAAGAAAAGACCACTTTTACTTGTCCCTTTGGAACTTATGCTTATAGACGTATGCCTTTCGGTTTATGTAATGCACCTGCTACTTTTCAAAGATGTGTGACTTTTATATTCTCTAACTTTTGTGAAAATACTATTGAGGTTTTCATGGATGACTTCTCTGTTTATGGGAAGTCTTTTGATGATTGTTTAAGCAATCTTGATCGAGTTTCGCAGAGATGTGAACAAACAAATCTTGTCTTGAATTGGGAGAAGTGCCTCTTAATGGTTAATGAAGGCATTATCTTCGGTCATAAAATTTCTGAAAGAGGTATTGAAGTGGACAAAGCTAAGGTTGATGAAATTGAGAAAATGCCATCTCCTAAAGATATAAAAGGTATTCGTAGTTTCTTAGGTCCTGCTAGTTTCTATAGGAGATTTATCAAAGACTTTTCTAAAATTTCTAGGCCTCTTGCGAATCTTTTGCAAAAGGATATTCCTTTTGTTTTTGATGATGATTGTTTAGAAGCCTTTGAAACACTCAAGAAAGCCTTAATTTCTGCACCTATTGTTCAACCACCTGATTGGAACTTGCCTTTTGAAATTATGTGTGATGCTAGTGATTATGTTGATGATGTCGTTCTATGACAACGAGTTGATAAGAAATTGAATGTTATTCATTCTGCTAGTAAAACTCTAGACAGTGCTCAAGGAAATTATGCTACTCCTGAAAAGGAATTCTTAACAATGGTGTTTGCTTGTGATAAATTTAGACCTTCTATTGTTGTTCCAAAGTAATTGTTCACACCGATCATGTTGCTATTAAATATCTTATGGAAAAGAAAGATGCTAAACCTACACTTATTCAATGGGTTCTCTTGTTACAAGAATTTGATTTACATATCATTGATAGAAAAAGGAGCTGAGAACCCCATAGCAGAGAATCTATCTAGGCTTGAAAAAGTGCCAGATGACCCACTACACTACTGGAATCAGCTACTTTGCCATCTGCCAGCTCTTTGCCATCAGCTACCCAAAAGCAGACGGCAAAGCAACGCCGGACGGTAAAATAGGCCTTTGCCATCAGCCAGCTCTTTGCCGTCTGCTAGCAGACGGCAAAGAAGCTCTTTGCCATCAGCTACCCAAAAGCAGACGGCAAAGAGAGAGGTGGCCCCCACCGCCAGCCCATTTAGAAAAAACTTAATGCCCCACCTCTTTGCCGTCTGCTAGCAGACGGCAAAGAGGGATAAAGGCGGACGACAAAGAGCGGCGGACGGCAAAGGGTAGCGTAACTAACGGCCCCCCACCCCCCCGCCCATTACTCTCTCTCCTCTCCCTCTCCCTCCCCGACACCCACCAAATCCCCACCCCCCGCCGCCCCCGCCT
>NC_041390.1:367577328-367616282 GCF_002162155.2 Triticum dicoccoides
AGCCTACACCCCGACCCCCGACCCCGAAACAGCACCCCGACCCCGACACGGCACCCCGACACCGACAGGACACCCAAACCACCGACACCTCCCGAAAAGGTGTTCTTTGGCCTTCCAGAGGCCGACGGGGTCATATATTTGTGAATTATTAGTTAGGTCATATATTTTTCGATTTTGGTTGAAAAACATCATATATAATTGTGTTGATCGTGTAGTTTTAAATGTGCAGTTGTTTCATCGCTGCGAGGTTTGGTGTTCGACGACCTCACCGTGCGTTTGACGAGCTCTGCCCCTTCGTTCGTGGGTGAGCACAAATGACAAGTCCTCCTCCCCCATTAATTATTTGATCTATTCCGATGAAACTTGATAGCTAGCTATATATGTGTCTTGAATCATCAGTATGCGTAACCAATATGTGTCTCCCGTTCGAAAGCGTCATAGTTATAAATATGCATGCATTTGCATATTTATAACCTTAATTCTTTTGAATTGTCCAATGCTATCCATGAACAGCCCGAGTATGTGTAGATTGGGTTCGTTTTCCCATATGCTTTGCTCCGGATCCGACGCATATATTTCGTCAGTGCCTCCCCTGTTGTTCTCCGGGTACACATCCTCTCTGTTTATTGCAGAGACGTGTATCAGGAGAACAGCGGGGAGGTGCTGCCGAAATTTTGCGTCGGATCCGGAGCATAGCATGGGAAAATGAACCCAATCTACACATACACGGGTGGGATTAGGACCTATCATTAGCTATTAGAGTGTAGGTTGCATGGACGTAATAAAATTGACAAAGTAGATCAACTGATGAATATATACATGGTGAATTACATATATAATTGTTGTGTGTCCAGTAGCTCTAAAAGTCAAGATGAGTGACCGTGCTTGGATGTATACCGGTCACACTGGTCAGAACAAATGGAGCGCTGAATGATTCACAAAAATTAAGGGGTTTGTGTAAGCCACATTTGCAAATGGCCAAAAGAAAACCTGGTGCCCCTGTTTCCGGTGCGGCAATTGGGAAAACAAGACAGAGGCTGAAATGGGCAAACACCTGTAGAAGAGTGGTTTTATGCCCGATTATACGGTGTGGACATTTCATGGTGAGTCTGCCCAACGTGACCGAGCTGAGGTGGATCGTCGTCGCACCGACGAGCATGGTACCGGGATGGAAAACATGGTGCAAGGCTATGATGATGCTCGGGATTCGGATGAGGAGATGGAGGAATCTGCAAAGGCCTTCAATGAAATGTTGGAGTCTTCAAAACGTCCGCTCCACGAGCACACTGAGCTTTGTCAGTTGGATGCCATCTCACAAGTAATGGCTCTGAAGGCTCAGTTCAACTTGGGCAGAGAATGCTATGACGCAATTATGACAGTATTTGGACGCTTTCTACCCAAAGGCCATGTAATGCCTGCAAACCTGTACCAGTCGGACAAAATCCTCCGTGCACTAAAGATGCCCTATGAGAAGATACATGCCTGTGAGAAAGGATGTGACTTATTTAGGCTTGACTATGCGGACTTGAACTATTGTCCCATTTGCAAGTCTTCCAGGTATATTGTGGTAGACAACGGTATGGGTGAGAAGACACAGACCAAAATCCCCGTTAGTGTTCTTCGGTATATGCCAATCATACCAAGACTTCAACGTCTTTTCATGGTCGAAGAGACGGCCAGACAGATGACATGGCACAAAACAGGCAAAAGAACTGAACTAGATGCAGATGGGAATCTGATGATGGTACACACATCGGATGGTGTTGCGTGGAAAAAGTTTGATGAATTACATGCTGACAAAGCGGCAGATCCGAGGCATCCTCGAGTCGGCATCAGCACGGATGGGTTCAGTGTGTTTGGTATGACGGCATCCCAATATAGTTGTTGGCCCGTATTTGTCTTTCCACTCAATCTCCCCCCCGGACAGATTATGCAAAGAAAGAACATTTTCCTGACATTGATAATTCCAGGACCCAACTATCCGGGCAAAAATATGAATGTGTACATGCAGCCGCTTAAGGACGAATTTCACGAAGCCTGGGATAATGGGTTCAAGACATACGACGCCTTTAGCAAACGGAACTTCATAATGCGTGTCTGGTACATGTACTCGACGCATGACTTGCCGGCGTATGCGCTATTCGTTGGCTGGTGTGTGCATAGAAGGTTCCCGTGCCCCACATGCAAGGGAGCTCTTGAGTTTCGTTGGCTTCAGGCCAGTCGCAAGTTTTCTTGCTTCGACATGCATAGACAGTTCCTAGATCCTCGCCATAAGTTCAGGAAAGACAAGAAGAACTTCATCAGGGGTAGAGTTGTCAAAAACTCTGCACCACCTGCATTGACAGGCCAACAGACCCTGGATCAGTTAAACGCTCTCGAGCTAGATCCACAACGTCCAGGGTACTTCAAGGGGTATAATACTAAGCACGCGTGGACTCACAAAACATGCTTATGGGATCTGCCTTACTTCAAAGACCTCTTTTGCCCACACAACATCGACGTGATGCACACTGAGAAGAATATCACCGAGGCACTTTTTGGTACATTGTTTGGCATAGATGGGAAGTCAAAGGATAATACTAAGGCTAGAGTCGATCTGGAGGCGCTATGTGATAGGCCGTTACAAAACATGAAAGAACCGAAAGGAAAGCAGAACTGGACGAAGCCAAAGGCATGGTTCAATCTTGGAAGGCCAGCTATGAGGGAAATTCTCTTGTGGGTGCAACAACCGTTGATGTTCCCCGATGGGTATGCAGCGAATCTAAAGAGGGGAGCGAATCTTGATAAATTGAAGATATTTGGTCTCAAGAGTCATGATTGGCACATATGGATTGAGCGGGTAATGACGGTGATGTTGCGTGGCTTCATCCCTGAGGATGAATGGCTAGTACTGGCAGAACTCAGCTATTTCTTCCGTGTTCTTTGTGCGAAAGAACTATCGCCTGGCGTGCTAGAAGAAATGGAAGAGTTGGCGCCGGAGTTGATCTGCAAGTTAGAGAAGATCTTTCCACCAGGCTTCTTTAATCCAATGCAGCATTTGATTTTGCATCTCCTGACCGAGGCAAGATTGGGGGGGCCCATGCAAAATCGTTGGTGCTACCCAACTGAGAGGATGCAGAAGACGCTTCGAGAAAAATGTAAAAATAAACGTAGAATTAAAGCATCGATGGCTGAGGCATTCATCACAGAGGAGGCGACAAACTTCATAACAGCACACTACGAAGCCAAAAATCATCATTTGCATAATCCGAAGCCTCGGTACAATGCTGACGAGCCTAAAAAGGGTGGATCCAACCTCAGCCTATTCAAAGGGAATCTCGCACCAGCTAGTGTTTCACATCCAGTATCTTTGGATAATGAAGAATGGCGGACTATTTCGTTGTATATCTTCAACAACCTGATAGAAGTGCGGCCGTACATCGAGTAAGTTCTCGGTACATTGTTTCACAACTTCTATTTCCTTTGAACTACTCTAATTCCTGGATATGTCATACAGTCGATACGTCGCCATATTCTCATATGGAGCGGAGATCCAAAAGGATTCCATCGAAGAGTATGACCTTCTCGCAAAGCAAGGAGGTGGCTATCCCGGTTTCATCTCTTGGTTCAAACAAACAGTAATTTCTATTAGACAATTTCATTTCATTCGCTAATTTGTGCATAATGCAACAATCCTTTCATATTAAACTTGTAGGCTAATTCAGAGTCTATGGACGCCGAATTGAGACAAGTCGCTAATGGTTTTGACTATAAGGTCCGTTCATTTGACAAGTACGACATCAACGGGTATCGCTTTCGTACCTATGGCAAAGAGCTATCTATGGCCGACCGAAAGTCTACAAATTGTTGTGTATCTGCTATCGGCGAAGGAGGTACCGAGTATTATGGGAGAGTTGAAGCAATTTATGAACTTCTGTTCTATGGTGAAAACCCACCGAATGTCGTAGTCTTCAAATGTTATTGGTTTCAGCCGAAGGAGACTAGAAGGACTCATGAACATATAGGGCTAGTTGAAATCAACCAAAGCACTCATTTAGATGTTCCTGATGTCTATATTATGGCTCAACAGGCGACCCAAGTATTCTATCTACCGTGGGCCTGCCAAACTAATCCAAATCTGAAAGGTTGGGATGTCGTTTATGAAGTGCCGCCACATGCTAGACTTTCTCCCCCAAAGGAAGAGGATTATGAACCTCACATTAACCCAGACACATATGAAGGAGAATTCTTCCAAGAGACACGTCTTTCCAAAAAGCGTTTCAAGAACCGCTATACTTCACCCCAAAACATTGAAGTAGACAGCGACAATGAATCCGACATCACCCCAGAGGAGGAACAAGAAGAGCCGGAACTAGAAGAGGTTACTGCTGCAGATGACCTGTCAATGCTTGACCGATTACGTCAAGGTGGCCTTGCACATGTTGATGCCAATGAACCCTATGAGCCCATCATTGATTATAGTGATGATGATGATTATGCATTTATTGATGATACTGATTGAGATTATTAGTAGTGTCAGGTATTCAATTTTTTTATGTTGTACTTGATGATGATACACTTAAGTGATATACATATTATTATTCATGTCGGTACTTTTTTTATGTTGTACTAATTTCGTTTATTCTTTGTCATGGCAGGTATTGAAAGATGGTGGGCGCTGGTCGGGAGCGCGCCGAGGCCCCTTCTTCGTCGGCACGTGGTGCGAGGTCTTCCATTCCACATGCACCTCTCCGCCGAGCATTGCTGGACAGTATGGCGACACCGCCGGACCCTTCTTCGTCGACCGCGGTGCCCAGCAGGGGACGAGGTA
This sequence comes from Triticum dicoccoides, assembly GCF_002162155.2. NCBI lineage: Eukaryota > Viridiplantae > Streptophyta > Magnoliopsida > Poales > Poaceae > Triticum > Triticum dicoccoides. The sequence goes on from NC_041390.1 coordinate 367,582,139, forward strand.
AGAAGAAGAGAGGAGGTGGAGCACGTGGTCGCGGGAGAGGAGGTAGGGTGACTCTTACGGCGCCTTCCTCGCCATCGCCCCCAGCTGTTTCACCCGAGCACGTGACTGCTAGGGTGGACTCGTCTGAGGAGGAGGCTGCACGGACTCCGGTCCACGAGCCTCCGGTCCAAGAGTCTTCGGCCCACAAGCCTCGGGTCGATGGGCCTTCGGCCCACGAGACCCCGGAGGAGCACACGTCTGGATGGGGTACCTGGTCGGGTCAGCCTGAGCATGGCGGGGAGCCGAGTGGCAATGCTGATGATGGCGGGGAGCCGACTGATGAGGAGGGGGAGGAGGGGGGCAACGTCTACCAGCGTGGTGCTACACGGCTCCCGTCCGTGCCGGTGACCCGCGAGCAGAGGTGGTTGATTTTCCCTGATGGGGAGAGGTACGTAAGTGCATTTAATATTTTTGTACCTTCTGCATTCACGTTTCTTCAAATAACTAATGCATTGGCCTTGTCATGCTGCAGGGGTTGGGACCACCATCATAGTGTCCGCCGGCCCAACTCCATCCTTGGAGTTCTTTGTTGGCAAAACTTCCTGGGGTTTGTCACGTTGCTTGGTGAGGGTCGGCTTCCAGAGCTTGGATTGAGCTGGGAGCACTACGTGGCTGCCCCGGCCCCGCCGGATGAGATTATCGACGGTGTCGTGTGCGACACGAGGGCAGACATGGTGATTAGAATGTTCTGGGTAATTTCTCCTTTACACATTTAAAAATCTTCAACTAGCTAGTTATTAATTGTACTAATCAATATTGTCTCATTTGATTGCAGACATTCTATAGGTGTGAGGAGGGATACGAGGAGGACGCGACACATGTTATCGAGAACGTCTGCAAGAGCCTAGTCCAGAACTTACGGCACGAGGCTCGGGTGCAGGCTGTTCGAGACTACTACGCCTTGCGTGGTATCAAGAAGACCAAGCCGGCGTGCCGCGATAAGTTCCTGAGTAAGGAGCAGTACATGAAGGTAATTCTTAAGGCCTTCTCTACTTAAGTTCCTTCATTTAGTAATTCTTAGCCGTAGCGCTCAAGTTTCTATTTGCTAACTTAGGCGCCTCCGAGATGGTGTGCGGATCGGATGGATTGTTGGGAGGTGTTGGTCGATGAGTGGTGCTCAAAACAATGGCTAGCCCTCCACAACGAGGCCAAGGACAAACGTGCCCAAATGGAAGGTGTGCCACACCATCAAGGCAGCTCCAACTTATATCAGTTCGGGCGCAACTGGGTATGTGGTTTGCTTCATGATTCATGCAATTCATTCATCATGCTAGCTTGAGCCCTTTAATTACTAATTTTCATTGTTTCTCACTTTCAGGCACGCTACAATAAGGCGGATAAGGTGCCAGAGGTGTACGACCTGTATGCCATGGCCCACACTGCCTCTTTCAAGAAAGTCAAGGCTTTCTCTCAGTCTGACCTCGATGATGCAAACAACTTCACCAACATCTCCTCCCACAACGAGCTCGTGAGATATAGAGATGAGGGGAAGGCGAGGAAAGGGGAGGACTTTAACCCGAGCCAGGGTCCCATTGATCCAGAGCTGGTGATGATATCTGGTGGCGGGAGGTCCCATGGCTCCATAGCCATTGGAGATGGACCTATCCATTGTCCTAGCACTCTCCCGGAGATCAAGGCGCGCCAGTCGAGCTCCGCTCCTGAGATAAGGCCTCGTGAACGGCCGGTGCAACTCGCCATCAAGGTTAGTGATACGTACTCAGTTATCTTTCTCCATTACATTGTGTGCGCTTCCATCAATGATTACAAATGGTCATGTGAGTGGTGTTGCAGGCTGCTATACAGAGTGAGAGAGATAGAACGGAGAAACTTCTGGCGGAGGCGGCGGAGAGGCAGCGGGAGTTGGAGGAGAGGACGACAAAGATGATGGAGGAGGAGAGGGCACGGAATGACATGCAGGCAAGGGCCATGTACGAGCTCCTTGTGGTAAGTTTCTTCTGCAGATTAGCCAAAACATTCATGTAGTGTTTGTCTCATTACTAACTAGTATGACTGAGTCGTCAAAACCAAATGTGCAGTCTGTGTGCGAGAAGACAGGCCAGACCGCTCCGCCGATGCCAGTGATTGCTCCTGGGACCACGGTGAGTTTTATTTGAATGGACATTACTTGCTAGTCTTAACATTTGAGTGTCATCATGCTAACAAGACATTGGAAATGATCTTTGGTGCAGCGTAACTCCAGACAAGCATCGCACGATCCTGCTCCAGTTACCGACATGAGCCACCCCGCTCCTACACCTCCTGGATCTTCTTGGTAAGTTTATCTAGTGTTTTACTTAACACATGCATAAAGACCTAGACTTAGCTTTATTTCCTCCAATGCTTACCATAATGACCTAGACTTAGCTTCTTCTCCTCCAAAATGACTTAATAAGCTTACTGACCTCCAAAACCATCCATTTTACGTAAGTTAGCTCTAAAACGAACTGTACTTAGCTTACTTATGTCAAAAATTGCATAATTAGCTTAGTTAGCTCATAGACGATCCATTTTACCTAAGTTAGCTCTAAAATGACCCATTTTACCTAGGTTAGCTTATAAATGATCCAGTTCATCCAAGTTAGCTCAAAAATGACCCATTTTACCTAGATTAGCTCCTAAATGATCCATTTTACCTACGTTAGCTTTAAAATGACCCATTTCACCTAGTTTAACTCCAAAATGACCCGTCTTACCCAGGTTATCTCATAAACGATCCATTTCAACTAATCTAGCTCATAAACGATCCATTTCACCAAGTTAGCAAAAAAACGATCCATTTCACCTAAATTAGCTCTTAAATGATCCATTTCACCTAAGTTAGCTCAAAAAGATCCATTTCAACTAAATTAGCTCATAAATGATCCATTTCACCTAAGTTAGCTCAAAAACGATCCATTTCAACTAAGTTAGCTCATAATTGATCCATTTCACCTAAGTTAGCTAAAAAACGATCCATTTCACCTTAGTTACCTAAAAAACGATCCATTTGACCTTAGTTAGCTCATAAACGACCCATTTCAACTAAGTTAGCTCATAAATGATCCATTTCACCTTAGCTAGCTCATAAACGACCCATTTCAACTTAGTTAGCTCATATATGATCCATTTCACGTAAGTTAGCTCATAAATGACATACTCTTCTTGTTCTAGTCTTCTTCTTGTTCTACTCTTCTTGTTCTAGTCTTCTTCTTGTTCTACTCTTCTTCCTGTTCTACTCTTCTTGTTCAAATTTCTTATTTTTCATTTTGTAGATTTCATTCACGTGATGAAAGCTTGCATAGATGGAGTGCTCCTTATCCCTTTCTCTGTTTCTTTTGTATCATTGAACTATGCATGTATCATTGGATGAAACTATTGTAATATATATGGTTGGATGCCTCTATGTTGAACTTGTTATGTATGATGGAACTATGCATGTAATATATATGGTTGGATGATGAAGTTATGTGTTGGATATCTTATATGTTTGCTCTGTAATGGCCTTTTGAAATATATCTATATATGGCATATATATTTGTGATGAAAATTGTTGGATTTAATAAAAAACAGATAAAAGAGCCAATATGCAGGCTCTTTGCCGTCTGCCACCGGCGGCAACGGGCTCTTTGCCGTCTGCCGCGGACGGCAAAGAAGACACGTGGCATCCAGCTGTGCTTCCTGGGAGCTAACCCATTTGGTCAGTTTGCCTACAGTGGCAGACGGCAAAGACTTTGCCATCAGTGGCAGACGGCAAAGAACCTGCACTTTGCCATCAGTGGCAGACGGCAAAGAACCTGCCATGTAGTGACGTGTAGATGACATCATACGGCGGACGGCAAAGACACTAGAAATTTTGCCGTCAGCGACGGACGGCAAAGGCCTGTCGTTAGCCACTTAACGGACTGACAGCGCAATTATTGCCGTCCGCTCTCTTTGCCGTCCGCCGCAGACGGCAAAGGGCCTTTTGCCGGAGCCTACTTTGCCGGAGCCTTTTGCCGTCCGCCGTTCATGCCTTTGCTGTCCGCCGTGGCAGACGGCAAAATAGCTGATTCCTGTAGTGCTACCTATTGATGATAGTTTTCCTGATGAGCAGTTAGCTGCAATAAATGTTTCTCATAATACTCCTTGGTATGCTGATTATGCTAACTACATTGTTGCTAAATATTTACCACCTAGCTTTACTAATCAACAAAAGAAAAAATTCTTCCATGATTTAAGACACTACTTTTGGGATGACCCACATCTTTATAAAGGAGTAGATGGTATTATTAGACGTTGTGTACCTGAGCATGAACATGGACAAATCCTATGGAAATGTCACTCCGAAGCTTATGGAGGACATCATGCCGGAGACATAACTGCTCACAAGGTATTGCAATATGGATTTTATTGGCCTACTCTCTTCAAGGATGCCCGTAAATTCGTCTTATCTTGTGATGAATGTCAAATAATAGGTAATTTCGGTAGGCGTCAAGAAATGCCTATGAACTATTCACTTGTTGTTGAACCATTTGATGTTTGGGGATTTGATTACATAGGACCTTTTCCTTCCCCTAATGGGTATACACATATTTTGGTTGCTGTTGATTATGTTACTAAATGGGTAGAAGCTATTCCAACCAATAGTGCTGATCACAACACCTCTATTAAAATGCTTAAGGAAGTTATTTTCCCAAGGTTTGGAGTCCCTAGATATTTAATGACTGATGGTGGTTCACACTTTATTCATGGTGCTTTCTGCAAAATGCTTGCCAAGTATGATGTTAACCATAGAATAGCATCACCTTATCATCCTCAGTCTAGTGGTCAATTTGAACTTACACTAGTAGAAAAAGGGCCATTTGTCCCGGTTCGTAAGGGCCTTTTCTCCCGGTTTTGGAACCGGGACTAAAATGTCGTTACTAATGCCTTTGGCCTTTAGTCCTGGTTCTTAGACGAACTGGGACAAATGGTCCTCCACGTGGCCGCTGCGGCTAGCCTAGGCGGGGGGACTTTGGTCATGGTTGGTGACACCAACCGGGACCAAAAGGCGAGCTAAGGTTTTTTTGAAAGGGGCTAGTTTAGGGGTTTTGGGGGTTAATTTAGGTTGTTATTAGCTAGCTAATAGAGAGAAGTGTCCTCTCTTATATCTCCATGCTTGGTTTACCAACGCTACTGCTATGCCTAAACATGGCTTAGATTGAAGTGAAGGCAACATGTGGTGCATGTCGAAAGTAATACTAATCCTAACTTGATCAAGTTTGGATTGTACTACTCTCGACATGCACCACATGCATGTTGCCTTCACTTCAATCCAATCCATGTTCATTTCACCCGCTGATATATAATAACACTTCATGCTCGCATCATGCATCAACATATATAATTGCAAGTCCTACTAATCATCATCATACAACTTCTACTCGTTATTAATAACAAGTCATTCGATCATCATCCTCATAGTCATCGAACCAACCCTACTTAATTGTTCTTAGCACATGATCATTAGTATTAGGTAGGACCTAAATACCCGCTTTAAGGTAAAATAGCATAAAACAATATAGACCCTGACTCTCCATTATGGAGAATGGAGATCATCCTGTCTCCGATTCTTACGCTTCGCTTCCTTTTGCTTCCAAGAACCTCCTTACGACTGTCCATACATTTTTTCCATCCTTTGATTTGCATGTCTCCATTTCTTTTAGAAATCCGGTATGGACAGTTGAGATTCATAGGATTACCTGGCTGTATGTTCAAAACATTAAGGCTACCTTTCTGATACATCAAATGAGGCACACAATTCTCTGGGATTATTTGTAGAAAAACATAGTAATAACTTCATAGTTAGCAAATGATGTACTAGTTTTAGAAGTATGCAAAACATGCACGGATGTCGTAATAGTAAAAAATCTTACCAGGGTATCTCCATAGTAGTTACCGTAGTTCAACACGTGCACTAGTGGCACGTATTGACCATAATGTTGAGGAGTTTGATTGTAGATATTGTAATTCTCAAGATCAGTACAAAATGCGATCATATGATTTTTCTCCTGATAAGTTAATTCGGGGCCTTCAGTGTAGTAGGTTCTGTCTACCATCTTCTGCATATTCTTTGAAGAATGAAAATAAGCTGTCAATGGAAATAAGCTGTTAGCTATTTTGAAATGAACAATATAAATTAGCTAATAACTATGTTTGAGAAACTCACATAGCGGTAGAATTAGAGGCGTATCAACAAGGACCCAAATGTCCATATTGTCTTGCTTGATTTCAGGATCACCAAGATCCATGGTGACAAGCATATGCTCATGAAAACCATACATCTTGCAAAGTGCTTCCCATTTTTTGCAACCAAAATGGGTTACGCTCTTAGAATTGTACAACTTTACTTCAAAATCCACACCATGATGGGTCCGTAGGTGAATTTTCTTTGTTTAGAAACTTTCATGGTCTTCAAAACCCATCCTCTCCAAGAGATAGTGTCTTGCATGACATGGGATAAGCTAGTCGAAATGTAAAAGATGAAAATTACACGTTGAAATAGTTGAAGTCATGCTTAATTACGAAAAAAACACTGGTCATCATTGCGCACCGTTTCAACATCGAAGGTCTCCTCCAGCTTAATACTAAAGCGCCGATCTTCGTCCAGGTGAGGCATGTCGCACAGACCTCGGTCGCCGTGGCACCAATCGCACTCCCTCGGGAGACTTTCGTCGTCCGAGTATGACATTTCCTATGTTCATAATTCAAATATTAAACTTAAAATTAAACCTTATAGGACTCATATTGACTGGAGATTTGGCTGGTCTGACCTCGAGGTCGGAGGGGATCGGTGATGGGGACAACGACGGGGATGATGGAGGGGCTCCTAGATTTCTGCAAAAACAAAAACCCTATAAGCTATCAACTAATCAAATGCATACACCTTGCATAGTGCTGTGCAAATTTTAGCATTCAAAGTAGGAGTACTTTTCCAATTTGAGCATTCAATAAGCAAAACCAAATCGTAAAATAAAGTAGTATTCAAATTAGCATGCATTCATTTATAAGCAAAACTACATCATCTCTTGCGTCCGTACATCATCGAATATTTCACTAATACACCTCGAATACTATCATACTTATAGCATCACTAATACAACTAGCTAGAACCGTAGCGCCCGACGGGAATCGGCGCGGGCGGTGGACACCCAAAGAGAAGTCACCATCACAGGATCATAGCTCCAGTGAGGTCCCTGAAGAACCTGCCAGGTATTGTCGAACCTGCCCTCCAATGCAACCATGTAGCGACAGACGTGCTCGTCCTCCTCGCTGACACGGTGATGTACCACCTCCACGGTGTCCGGAAGCCTCAGCACCGTCACTGGCCCACGCGACCGCCAACAAACAAGGATCGGTTAACGAGGGCTGGCTCCTCACCAACCTACGCCCCCAGGAAGGTAGCACCTCCCAATACCAGCCCGGCGGAGCCCAGTCCCAGACATGGCCCCTCTGGTCGAGCCGTCCTCCTCCGCCGAGTCGATGACAAGGATGCGGGATAGGCATCGTCAACACCGATGTGGGAATAATTGCTTGAACTGAAAAATAAACTATTTCTATTAATTTTCTTGCTAAAAATGAACTACTTCTATAGTAAAATAAAGTAGTTTTATTAAAACAACTAGTTCAACTACTAAGCAATTACTATAAATAAAATAAAGTACTCCCTCCATTCCCTAATATAAGGTGTATAGTTTTTGGCACGGAAATTAAAGAATGCATGTTGAGGAAAAATTTCACAAGTTCTGGGCGAGATTACACCTAACTAATTGACATGAGAAAATAGAGGACCTAGCCTAATATATGGAAATGTAATAAATTCACTAAAAACATTATCCAGACGAGTGGTGCAATGCAATACAACTTATATTTCGGATTTTTTCTCAAAAATCTATACACCTTATATCAAGGAACAGAGGGAGTAGTACTTACTATAAATAAACTACTTCTATATATAGTCTGGTTCCTCTTGATCTTCAGCAGCTTCCCCGTTTGCAGCATCATCGGGCACATCGTCTGGTTCCTCTTGATCTTCAACAGCTCCCCCCGTTGCAGCATAACTGTATTCAGGGGGCACATAGTTGTCATCGTCCTCTTCTTCTTTGTTGTCTTCCATCATAACCCTTATTTCTCCGTGCTTCGTCCAAACATTTTAGTGTGGCATGAAACCCTTATAAAGCAGGTGGGTGTGAAGGATTTTCCAGTTAGGGTAAGACTTCGTATTCCCACATATAGGGCATGGACAACACATAAAACCATTCTGCTTGTTTGCCTCAGCCACTTCGAGAAAATTATGCACGCCCTTAATGTACTCGGGGGTGTGTCTGTCACCATACATCTATTGCCGGTTCATCTACGTGCATTATATATAATTATGTGTGTCAAAAGTAAGAAAATTAGACAAGTATCTATCTAAAGTAAGAAAATCAGACAATTATCAATCTAAAGTAAAAAAATCAGAAAGAAGATAAGAACAAGAAACTCACCACGGTGGTGCCCGCGACGAGATTGGCGCGGGTGATCGACGACGGTGAAAATGGGGACGGGGCGTGACGGACCGCTAAATCTAGACAAATCTCGGGAAAAATGGAGCTCCGAGGTCGAGCTTCCAGAGGAGAAAGCTTAACTAGTGTGGCTCGGGCATTTCATCGAACACCTCATGTGCATAGGAGGTGAGCTAGAGCACCCAAATGCCCTCCCCTCGCCGGCCAGAAAAAACAAAGCACTATGGAGTGCTCTGCCGCGGCGACGGGTATATATAAGCAACTTATTTGTCCCGGTTCGTGACAGGAACCGGGACTAAAGCCCCCCTTTTGTATCGGTTCTAGGCACGAACTGATACCAATGGCTGTGGGCCAGGGGCGCGGCCCATTGGTCCCGGTTCATGCCAAGAACCGGAACAAATGGATCCAGACGAACCGGGACCAATGCCCAAGAGGCCTCGGCCGGCCCCCTGGGCTCATGAACCGGGACTAATGCCCCCCATGGGTCCCAGTTCATGAAGAACCGGGACTAATGGGCTGGCCAGGCCCAAACCAAAGCCCTATTTTCTACTAGTGTTAGCAATTGAGAAATAAAATTAATTTTGCAAAAGACAATCAATAGGTCCAGGAAGAATTGGTCTAAAAAATTAGACGATGCACTTTGGTCTTATAGAACAGCATATAAAAATCCTACGAGTATGTTTCCTTATAAAATGGTCTATGGAAAAGCTTGTCATTTTCCTCTTGAGTTAGAACATAAAGCATATTGGGCCATCAAACAACTCAAATATGATCTCAAACTTGCTGTTGAAAAGAGGTTATTTGATATTAGCTCATTAGATGAATGGAGAACCGAAGCTTATCAGAATGCAAAATTATTCAAAGAAAAAGTTAAAAGATGGCATGACAAAAGAATCCAAAAGTGTGAGTTTAAAGTCAGAGAATATGTTCTTTTGTATAACTCTCGTTTTAGATTCTTTGCAGTAAAACTCCTCTCAAAATGGGAAGGTCCCTATGTTATCGAGGTGGTTTATCAGTCTGGGGCCATCAAAATAAAGAACGCCGAAGGTACTAACCCAAAGGTTTTCAATGGGCAACGAATAAAACATTATATCTCAGGTAAGCCCATTAATGTTGAAACTAATATTATCCAAACTATGACACCAAAGAACACATAAAAGAGTCCTTCCGGAACACTCCAAAATCGTGAAAATAAGGAAGTACGTGATACGGTAAGTAAATGGACTCCGAAAAATCCGCAAAAATATTTTTTTGTTAGTTTTGGAATATTTAGAAAAATAGGAAAATAAGAAACTTCCAGGAAGCGTACCCTGGTAGGCACAAGACACCAGGGCGCGCCAGGCAGCCTGGCGCGCCTAGGTGGGTTGTCCCACCTAGGACACCTTCCAGACTCCGATTTTCTACAATTTGCTTGTTCCCCAAGATAAAAAAAATCTATATATACTTGTCGAACCTGTTAACCACCGTATCACGGAGAAATCATTTGTTCTTCTTTCTTGTTGTTTACTATGTAGTTCTGAAAATATGTCGTCCCAAGACTCAAGCCTGGTGCACCCAGGTGGGTTGTGGCCACCTGGGATGCCTTCCGTACTCCGATTTTATACAGTTTGCTTGTTCCCAAAAATAAATAAATAAATAAATATATATATACTTCTCGAACCTGTTAACCACTGTATCATGGAGAAATCCTCTATTCTTCTTTCTTTGTGTTTTCTGTGCAGTTCTGAAAATATGTCGTCCCATGACTCTGACGCAGAGAGCTATGCCCCACATCTCATTGCTGGCCCAAAGACCTACGGAGATCTATCTCCTTATGGTCAAACTACAGATGACGAGGAGGATGCTCACTTGATGAGGATCAATGATTCAAGCTCGGAGGAGGAGGATGTTCCTCTACCTCAACCTGGGGATATGCACGTGGAGTTCAAGAAGTCAAGTCTCCCTAAGAGAGCTAACCGGTCTAAAAACCAATCTATTCCTTTTCATTTTCGACAGAAAAGCAAAGGGGATTTATCTGACAAGACCTTGAAGCTAGAGCTGGAAGTCGATGATTTAAAGGAGGAAATTTCTCTCCTCAACTACAATATAAAAAAGTTGAAGGCACAATTGCCATCACCACCATCATCTTCTTCACCACCAAAAGAAAATTGAGTATCGGGTATAGGCACTCCCCTTGGCTTCCGCCAAGCTTTGTGGAGGTTCCCCGGTATCGTGTCATTCCACTATCTTTTTTCCATTACTTATTTTAGTTTGATCTTTTGCTTAAGATGCCTAAAAGTTTAGTGCGATCCTTTCTTCTTTGAGAGTTTTCTTAGTGGTCTATCCTTGTAAACATGTGCAAGATATATAATAAAGTTTAGTTTCAGGTTTTGATTTCTTTACTTTCATGTTGCAAATAAAAGAAAAGAAATAAGGAAACAAAAGATCATATACTAATCTTATGGTAGGTGATGACACCACATAAGGAAAAGTATAAGTAGAAAATTTTATTAGAGATTGACAAACATAGCATTAGTTAATGATGCAACTCATGAAATAATTAATAAGGTAAGAGAAGATTCACATATAAATATATACTATCCTAGATATCTTTTGTGATTGTGAGCCCTCATCAAATTATTATATGCCAAAATTTTTGACGTTGGACAAGGAAGACAACTTAATGGTTTATGTTTGTTTATATTCACATAGAAGTCATATTGTCATGGATCCTTTAACATGTGGTGCTTGCCCCTATCTTTGCTAGCCAAAAAATCCACAGTAAGTATAGATACTACTTGCGCATCCAAAACCCCTTAAACCAAATCTTATTTTCAAGTGTCCAGCATACCTACCTAGGGATTGAGCAAGATCCCTCAAGTAAGTTGTCAATAAAAATTGCTTCTAAAAGTGTGAGATCATTTAGTGTAAGAGAAAATTGAGCGTTGCATGAACTTGTGATGGTGAACAATAAAAGAGGCAGACTATATAATAAAGGTCTCTATCGCAAGGGGCAACGCAACGTGATGTTCTTTTGCGCTAAAGGGTTGAGCATACAAACAAATAAGCGCATGGCAACCTCTGCTTCCCTCTCCGAAGGGCCTATCTTTTACTTTTATGTATTTACTTTTATGCAAAGAGTCAAAGTTTTCCTTCTATTCCTTTTTATTTTTCTCATTTGACAAGTAGTATGTGGTGAGGAAAGATCTAGGAACATATGTCTAGTTGAATATAGATAGCATGAGTTATTATTGTTGACATCACCCTTGAGGTGAATACGTTGGGAGGAGAAACTATAAGCCCCTATCTTTCTATGTGTCTGGTTGAAACGTTTTGCTCATGTGTACGCGGTGAGTGTTAGCAATCATAGAAGACTATATGATGGTTGAGTATGTGGACTTAACTAAAGGCTCCGATACGTGACCCTTCCTGAAAGATGATGAATTTTAGTTGCAAAGTTGACTAAGAACATAGTTTGTTGGTTTTTAATAGAGTTTTTGCTTAATACTTCAATAGTGTGATGAATTATCACTTATTCATGAGAAGTCTGTGATAAGAGCATTATGATAAAAGCTTTATGTTTAAGTTTGTTGCTGTTATAATAATGAACATGATGCTTCTATGTCCGTACTTTATTTTTATCGACACCTCTCTCTCTCTCTAAGCATGTGGAAATGTTTTTTGATTTCAGTTTTTGCTTGAGGACAAGCAAGGTCTAAACTTGGGGGAGTTGATACGTGAATTTTGCATCATGTTTCCTTACTGTTATTTATGATGTTTTTATCCATAATAATGCTTTTTGGAGTAATTCTAATGCCTTTTCTCTCATAATATGCAAGATATACACAAAGAGGGAGAATTCCAGCAGCTGGAAATATGCACCTAGAAAAGCTATGTCAGGCCACCTATTCTGCACAACTCCAAACAAGCTGAAACTTCACTAAGATTTTTTATCAAATATATGAAGAATATTGGAGCAAATAACTACCAGAGGGGGCCGACCAGGTGGGCACAACCCACCTGGGCGCGCAAGGGAGCCCAGGGGTGCCCTGGTTGGTTGTGCTAATCCAGGCCCACCTCCCGTGCACATCTTCTGGTATATAAGTCATTTTGACATAGAAAAATTCAGGAGAGGACTTTCGATACGGAGCGTCGCCCTCTTGAGGCGGAACTTGGGCAGGAGCACTTTTGCTCTGCGGAGGAGCGATTTCACCAGGGGAACTTCCCTGCCGGAGGGGGAAATCATCATCATCATAATCACCAACAACTCTCCCATCTTCGGGAGGGCAATCTCCATCAACATGTTCAACAGCACCATCTCCTCTCAAACCCTAGTTCATCTCTTGTGTTCAATCTTGTTACCGGAACTATAGATTTGTGCTTGTGGGTGATTACTAGTGTTGATTACATCTTGTAGTTGGTTACTATATGGTTTATTTGGTGGAAGAGTATATGTTCAGATCCAATATGTTATTTAATACCCCTCTGATCTTGATCATGATTATCATTTGTGAGTAGTTAATTTTGCTCTTGAGGTCACGGGAGAAATCATGTTGCAAGTAATAATGTGAACTTGATATGTGTTTGATATTTTGATAGTATGTATGTTGTGCTTCCCTTAGTGGTGTCATGTGAACATGGACTACATGACACTTCATCATATTTGGGCCTAAGGGAATGCATTGTGGAGTAGCAATTAGATGATGGGTTGCAAGAGTGACAGAATCTTAAACCCTAGTTTATGCGCTATTCCGTAAGGGACCGATTGGATCCAAAAGTTTAATCCTATGGTTAGAGTGACAACACCTAAGCACCGGTCCACCCACATATCAAATTATCAAAGTACCGAACAAAAATCAAACCAATATGATGAAAGTGACTAGATGAAAATCCCGTGTACCATCAAGAACACTTTGCTTATCATAAGAGACCGTTTTGGCATGTCCTTTGCCTCAAAAGGATTGGGCTACCTTGCTACAAATTATCTTGTTATCAAACTACACTGCTACATACAATTTCAGCACTTGCAGAGATTACCTTGCTGAAAACCACTTGTCATTTCCTTCTGCTCCTCGTTGGATTTGACACTCTTATTGAAAAGAGCTACAATTGATCCCCTATACTTGAGGGTCATCATTGCACACATACCAAGCTTCCCGCAGTGCTAATTCAGTTGCTTGATTCTCCTCTGAATGAGCTACAATCTGCTTTGCTGCTTCATTCTCCTCTGAATTAGCTGCAATCTGCTTTGCTGCTTCATTCTCCTAATCTTCTCTAATGCTACATTATCCTTTGTTTTAGCTTCAATCTGCTCTAATGTTGCATTCTGCTCTACAATTGTTGCTGCCCATTGTTTCCCTTCTCCAAATGAAGCATCCACTGGATTGGTACATTTCCTAGCAATGTGCCCTAGGGTTCCACTTTTTCTGCACGTACGCTGTCTTTTTACACGACCCTCTTCACCTCTTCTGATCATGTTCTTCCTTGGTCTTCCTAGTGGTCTAGTCAGTAGAGGAGAATGTAGTTTGAACCCTGGATCTACTATGTTCAATTGGTCTTTCCCAAGAGTGCAGGCACATTGGAAGCATAAGCAGCCCTGAATTTGGCAACAGAAAAATATTCAGAGATGTATTGATCAACTTCACCATCTTCACCACCTATAACAGTCATCAGATGTAGGGCATGTGTTAATGGCTTCCCATGGAGGTGCCATTGCCTACAACTGCATTCCCTAGTTTCTAGGTTAACTGGATATCTCCATTCCCTGTTTTTACTGTCAGTATATCTTACCTCGGCCTCGTGGTTCGCCGCTCGAATGCATTTCAAATTCAGGCCTCTTGCCTTGTCATGCAATGACTTAACAAGAGATGGGAGCATAAGATGGTCAACATATTCTGTTTCTGCAATTCTTTCGCGAAGAGCCATTTTTATCATGATCATCTGCCGAATCTTATCAAATATTTGCCATATCAGAAGCCCTTTCAATGATTTGATCTTTGCATTGAAACACTCTGCCAGGTTACTGGTCACATAGTCTACTATGCAGATTTCATTGAATTTGCTTCTTGACCACAACTTTCCAAGATGTGCTTCTAGGTACTCCTTCACCAGAGGATTGTGAGCATACAACACTCTCAAATGATGCTCATGCTTCCTCTCACTGCATGTGTATGATGCTGGCCATAAGTTCTCATCATACACTTTAACTTTGAATTTGTTTTAGAAATTATGCGCCAGGTGTCGCATGCATTCCCTATGCTCCACTCCATGGAATACAATTTCCACTATACTCTCCAAACCCTTGGAAGCATCTGTGTGTATAGCTAAACCTGGGGGGTGTACCTATAAGGTTGTGCAACTGCTGTAGAGATCAGACCCAACTATCCTCAGACTCTGCCTCCACCACACCAAATGCAACTAGGAATAGCCAGTTGTGTCCATCAACTGCAGAAGCTGCCACTAGTTGTCCTCTCCACCTTCCATTCGAAGCAGTTGCATCAACAGCCAAATAGGAATGCAACCATCAAGAAACCCTTGCCAACAAGCCTTGAAACAAACAAAAGCCATCCTATAGCACTCCTTCTGAAATGACTTCCCATTTATTTTGTATGTAACTGTATGCTTGTCAATCTCTACAACACTCCCTGGACTAGCAGCTTCCACTTTATATTTAAATGTGTATTGCAACTGAAAGCTCTCATTCCAAGGACCATTAATCTTGTCAAGAGTCATTTCCTTAGCGAAGAAAATCCTCGTGTAAGGTATATCAGTCTTGTACTTCTCAAATAGCTTCCCATGGAGTGTTGTTGGACCAAGTGTTGGTGTTTCTCTCAACCAATCCAAAATTGCATCTACCAACCACCTAGTCTTTGCTAGCTTTGTTTTAGCCTTCCATCCTCCTCCTCCAGGTGGACATGTGTGCTGGTGTGTGTTCTTTTTTATCTAAAATGAAATGGGACCCAAACAAAATATTGTTAAAAAACATTACACAATGATCTGAAAATAAAATGAATTAGTATAAATTGAAATACACAGACCTGAATGAACTTGCTCCTCAACATATTTGATGCATGCAACCTCCATCTACACCTATCATATGGGAAATGAATAGTGAACCTTGTTGGCTCCTATCAACCACATATGTATTTTCATTGAGAATGTAATATATAGTCATTGCATTACGATAGTCCACCATCGATTGGAATATGGCACCGACAGTTGCTGAGGATCTTCCCTGTTCCACTCAATTGTTGGCATGTCCTCACAACCATATTCACCTAAAACTAGGTTGTCTATGTTCTCCTACCTCTCTTCATCACCAGTGTCATCAAATCTAGTACGGATGATAGGTTGCTCTTGATATTCATCTTCCATTGCTTGTTTACTGACAGTATCTACAAGACCAGGGAACATATTCTCATCCTGATCATCATTTCGAGGCACCTCTTCGTCTAGCTCTACATCTTGCTGTACATTGGCTGCAACAGCGACATGAGAAGCACCATAAGAAGCTATAGCAGAAATATTGTGAATTTCAGAACCAGTAGCTTTGCTTGGTTTTGACCTACAAGGAGTGTCGGGACGCTTGCTGTTAGAAGAGACAGAATATTTACCATTGTCACGTTCATTGCGGGGATGAAGCACCTTGATAAGGATTTTACTGAAGTGCCTTTCAACATCGCAAGTTAGTGGGAGAAATTTTTGCTCGGTGCTGCTGAAAAATTTCAGTTCAACAACATCGGCAGGGCTCCACCCATATTAAGAATTTTGGAGCATCGCGATCAAATCATTCAATGACATACTTGTTTCTACCACCTTTGGATAGAAAAATCCAGTAATCATATGCGGTTTTCTACCACGCAACATACTAACTTCCATCCTAACTGCCAGCCGGAAAGCAAGCGCGCGATCAATCCTATTCGATTCAAATAAGGAGAAGTTACAGTTAGGCTGGGAACAATTCAGCAAAATTTGATTGATTCACGCGACTAGCTGTCAAATAGGGCCGAATGTATGAACCAACAAATACGTTAGAGGGGAAGAGACACTTACCTAGGTGTAATCCGTGATTTATCCACCACCGATTCGACCCAATCCTCTCCACGGTCGATGGGCTTGAGAACCTACTCCCCTCACATTGCTGCTTAATCATGAGGGAGTGTGGGGGTAGATCTAGAGGAGGGCACGACAGTGGCGGAGGAGAAATGGGGTTAGTGGTTGGAGGGCACGATGGCGGCAGAGGCTACACGATGGTGGCGGAGGGGGCAGAGCGGCCTGGTGCTGTTGTTGCTCGAGGTTCAGAGTTCAGACAAGGGTATCCCTCAGACAAGCTCATCTGACGTGTCTCAAGGCGACCCCACTCGTTATAGTTAACGGTCAATGGTTTGACCCGACGGCGTCATCTGTTGTGACCATTTACGAGGGTTTCAGGCAAGGGAGTGAGCAAAAGTGAGCAAAAGTTAAGAGCATGGGGATGAATGAGTAGAGCTAAGAAACCTAGGGAACAGATGTAAAAATCCCTTTACAAAAACAAAATAGGTCGAGTTCGTACCAGCTTTTCTCCATCTCCATCTCAATCATTTTATCATATATCATCATTCTTGCATTTCACTTGCATGATCGAACGGTGTGAATAATAATAATAGTGCAGGTGCATTGGACTAAGCTGGAATCTGTAAGCATTTATTCAAAGGAGAAGACAAGGTAATATGGGCTCTTTGTTAGATCAACAATAATGCATATGAGAGCCATTCAACATTTTCATCATGGTCTTCTCCTTACGACCAAAAGAAAGGAAAAAGAATTTCAAGAAACACACTAAAATATTTTTTGGAGTTTTTGTTTTTCTGAAGAAAGTAAAACAAGAACGCGAAAAACTATTTACATGGGAATGCTTCCCAACAAGCAAAACAAGAACTAAATAAGCTATAAAGAAAAACTAAAAAGAAGTGAGAACTAATTTTTTATTTTCTCAAAGTTTTTCAAACACACAAGAAGAAGGCAAGAAAAATAAAATTAACATGGATAATACAATGAAAAAGTTTGAACACCGATAACTAAAATGAGTGTGTGAACATGAATGTAATGTTGGTGAGAAATACATACTCCCCCAAGATTAGGCTGTTGGCTTAAGTTGGTCTAGGGCCATGGCTCAAAGTAACCCTCTCCTTGATACTCCGAAGGGTCCTGAGGCTTCCACTGGTTGGCGAGCTCCAGTGACTCCCACTAAAAACATGCTCCTAATACGGGTCAGGAACTGGTGCTGACTCAGGTACTGGGGGGGGGGGTGGAAGAACCCAAAATCTGTAGATGTCCACGGGCATAATAGTGTACCTTCCTGAACGAAGAAGGCAGAATAATAGTCCCACAAGTATCATGGCTAAATACTAGGTTGTAGAGGAGTCTCTTGTCCTTATCTTTCTTAATAAAATTGTTCGCTAGCATACTATTGTAGTTCAAATATGTAGTGGGTAGCAGCATCTCCTCCTCCTCATCATGTGTAATAGGTATCTCAAAGCGTCTACCAAGGTGGGAGGCATAGATATACCTCCAAAGAAGGGACCCTTCGTTCTGTTTGCGTTTAACCGATGAGCAACAATAGCGCCCAAACTAAGATTTCTATCACAATATAAAGCATGGCGCAAAATAGCAAGGTCCGGGGCACTACGACCTCCGCTCTTCCCACGACCAATCAACCATCTCCCAGCAAATAATTAATAATAGCATAAAATAGGAAAATGTAAGCTAGCCACTCTCGCTTCTGACACCCCTCTCTCTTCCCCTATAATAGTTTCATCAATAAAGTCTTCCACGTCTCTAGGACGTGGTTCACTAGTATTTCTTGAGCTTGTGTTGGTTTTCCCTTGAAGAGGAAAGGGTGATGCAACAAAGTAGAGATAAGTATTTCCCTTAGTTAATAACCAAGGTATCAATCCAGTAGAAGATACACGCAAGCCTCCAATCTATGCAACTGCACAAACAATCAAACAGTTGCACCCAACGCGATAAAGGGGTTGTCAATCCCTTAACGGTCACTTGCAAGGATGAGATCTGATAGAGATAGATATAAAAGATTAATAAAATATTAAATAAAATATAAGTAAATAAATTCCAGCAAGGTATTTTTGGGTTTTTTTGGTTTATATATTTGAAAATATATGATGGAAAATAGACCCGAGGAGCATAGGTTTCACTAGACGCTTCTCTCTTGAAGGAAAATAATACGGTGGGTGAACAAATTACTGTCGAGCAATTGATAGAAAGGAGCAAAGTTATGACGATATCCAAGGCAATAATTATGAATATAGACATCACGTCTGTGTCAAGTATACCGACTCCTGCCTGCATCTACTACTATTACTCCACACATTGACCTTCATCTAGCATGCATCTAGAGTACTAAGTTCATAAGAACGGAGTAACGCCTTAAGTAAGATGACATGATCACTATGGGAAATAGTTAATTTGCCGTCAGGAGGCGTCTTTGTCGTCAGCTTTTTGTCGGGAAGACGGCAAAGAAAAGGTTTGCCGTCATCAGCAGATGGCAAAGAAAAACTAACGATAAAATAGACTTTGTCGTCTGCAAAAAAACACAGACGGCAAATTGCTCACTTTGCCGTCTGCAAAAAAAACACAGACGACAAAACGGTCACTTTGCCGTTTGCAAAGCAAATCACAGATGGAAAAGATCTTTGTCGTCTGCATTTTTTCATTACAGACGACAAAGAGCATGTTTTGCCATCTATAATATAAAGCACAGACGGCAAAGATATTACAGACAGGAAAATATGCTCTTTGTCGTCTGTAATAGAAAACACACCTCGCGGATCGATCTCCTGGATCGATGAGGTGGCACGATCCTTACCACTCGATGTCTCCCGCATCTCTCGCATGCCCCCACATCCTCTCGCTCTTCCCACATTCTCTTTCTCTGTCCACCCACCGACGCAACCGAACGGCCCCACCCACCTCGCCCGTCCTCTCACCCACGACAGCCACAAATCCCACCGAGAGGCTCGCCCCGGTGCTCCCCCCAAGAGGCCCCCGCCCGTGCTCCCTTAGGCCGGCGCATCGCCGTCGCACGCCTCTAGCGCGGTCTGTTGCCTCTCGCGCACCCCCTCCCGCACGCATGCCTCTATGCCACCTGAGGTCTCACCTCCTCCCCCGACTCTCCTTGTCCAGGCAGGCACCAGCGCCGGCAGGCACCACGCGCCGGCCAGGCGACCAGTGCGACAAGTCAACCGCTGCCGCCAGAGACGGGCGGCTCCTCGTACGCGTGGGGCTGACCCTCGCCGAACTACTCTGTGTCTGCCCCTCGCCGGACCCCGCTGCGCTCGAGACTCCCCACACTCTTTCGTTCCTCCCCTCGCGGAACACAGCCATGACCATCCCTCACCAGACCCCGCCATGGCTGCCCCTCGCCGGACCACACCGCAGCCATCACTCACCGGACCCCACTGCGGCCGTCCCTCACCAGACCTCACCGGAGACCAAACCCTGCCGTGGCAGCCTCTCGCTTCTTGTCCCAAGCGCCGAAGCTCGTCCGGCAGTGGCAGAAGTTGACGGAGTTGGCAACTCCGGTGACCACCAAAGCAGAAGCCACCCTGTGAACGATTTGACTGACATATTTTTAAAAAAATAAAATACAATCTTCGTCATCTGTATTTTGGTCCGGATGACGGAAAAGAAAACATTTTGCCTGACGGCAAAGAGTGCATACTTTGCCATCTGTTATTTTTGCGGCAGACGGCAAATCTGTAGTTGGCTGTCGACAAATTCTTTGCCATCTGCCCGATGAAAAGCTGACGGCAAAGCAGCCTTTGCCGCGACCCTCTTTGCCATCTATGTTTGCCATCAGCCGGCCGACGGCAAACTCTTTGCCGTCTGTATTTCGCTCTGTCGTCTGTACTCGCCAGGCCACAAATTAACTGTTTCCCGTAGTGGATGTAGAGGGATAAACTCAAGCAATATGATGAAAACACCTTGATGGCAAGAATACAAATATGTGCCTCGCTACCCCTACTTTTTCACTGGGTGAGAACACCGCAAGATTGAACCCAAAACTAAGCACCTCTGCTATTGCAAGAAAAACGAATCTAGTTGGTCAAACCAAACCAATAATTCAATGAGAAAAACAAAGATATCAAACCATGCATATAAGAATTCAGAGAAGATTCAAATAATATTCATAGATAATCTGATCATAAGTCCACAATTCATCAGATCTGGACAAACACAATGCAAAAGAAGATTACCTCACATAGAACTCCAAGAATATCAAGGAGAACATTGTATTGAAGATCAAAGAGAGAGAAGAAACCATCTAGCTACTTGCTATGGACCCATAGGTCTATGGTAAACTACTCACGCTTCATCGGTAAGGCAATAGAGTTGATGTAGATGCCCTCCGCAATCGAATTCCCCTCTGGCAAGATGCTGGAAAAGTCACCAAGATGGGATCTTGTGGAAACAAAGGCTTGTGGCAGCGAAAATGTATTTCGGTGGATGCTTATATTGGTTTGGGAATATTTGGGAATTTATAGGCTAGGTTGGAACAGTGCCGAGGGGCCCATAAGCCCGGGGAGCCCCCCTAGAGCGTCCCCTGGGGGCTTGTTGACCCTCGGGACTCTTCTGGCTTCCTCTCCAAGTCCTACATGTATCTTCTGGTCCAAGAAAAATCATCATAAAATTATATTCCGCTTGGACTCCGTTTGATATTCCTTTTCTATTAAACTCAAAAACAAGGAAAAAGCAGAAACTGGGACTGGATTGTGGGTTAATAAATTAGTCCCCAAAATAATATGAAATAGCATAATAATGCATACAAAACATCCAAAATATATAATATAATAGCATGGAACAATTAAAAATTATAGATACATTGGAGACGTATCAAGCATCTCCAAGCTTAATTCCTACTCGTCCTCAAGTAGGTAAATGATTAAAACAGAATTTTTGATGTTGAATGCTACCTAACATATTTATCCATGTAATTTTCTTTATTGTGGAATGAATATTCAGATTCATAAGATTCAAAACAAAATTTCAATATTAACATAAAAAAAATAATACTTCAAGCATACTATTAAAGCAATCGTATCTTCTCAAAATAACATGGCGAAAGAAAGTTATCCCTACAAAATCATATAGTCTGGCTATGATCCATCTTCATCACAAAAAGTATTTTATCATGCACAACCTCGATGATAAGCCAAGCAATTGTTTCGTACTTTTTATGTTCTCAATTGAAACGCCCTCGATGCGGTTATATCTCCTACGTGTCGAAGCACGACTTAGAGGCATAATCGCATTGAAAGCAATGTCGCAAGTAAGGTAATCTTCACAACATCCCATGTAATATAGATAATAAAGGGAAAGGTAACATAGATGGATTACACTCGCCACTTCACACAAAGTACATAAATAGCATTACATCAACCAATACAATCATGGTCCGACTACGGTACCAAAATAAAAGATCAACCCCAACATGCGACATGCTCCCGATCGCCCCAACTCGGCACCACTACTGATCATCAGGGAAAGACATATAGTAACGGCGTGAGTCCTCATCAAACTCCCACTTGAGCTCAAGCGCATCATCTGGAATGGAATCATCGGGTCCTGTATCTGGTTTGGAAGTAATCTGTGAGCCATAGGGACTCAGCAATCTCGCACCCTCGCGATCAAGACTATTTAAGCTTATACGTAAGGCAAGGTAATAAGTGGAGCTGCAGGAAGCGACTAGCATATATGGTGGCTAAGTTGTTCGCAAAAGAGAGCGAGAAGAGAAGGCAAAGCATGAACGAAGAACTAGAGAACAACCTATGGCAAACATTACTCCAACACCGTGTTCACTTCCCGGACTCCGCCGAGAAGAGACCATCACGGTTACACACACAGTTGATTCATTTTAATTAAGTTAAGGTTCAAGTTAATCTACAACCGGACATTAACAAATTCCCATCTGCCCATAACCGTGGGCACGACTTTCGAAAGTTCAAATCCCTGCAGGGGAGTCCCAACTTAGCCCATGACAAGCTCTCACGGTCAACGAAGGATATTCCTTCTAGCGGGAAGACCCGGTCAGACTCGGAATCCCGGTTACAAGACATTTCGACTGGGTAAAACAAATCCAGCAACACCGCCCGAATGTGCCGAAAAATCCTGATAGGAGCTGCACATATCTCGTTCTAAGGGCACACTCGGATAAGCAATCCGTACAACTAAAACCAGCGCTCGAGTTTCCCCGAGGTGGCGCTGCAAGGGGCTCTAGGTTGGACCAACACTCAGAGGAGCACTAGCCCGGGGGGTTTAAATAAGATGACCCTTGGGCTCCGGAAACCCAAGGGAAAAAAGAGGCTAGGTGGCAAATGGTAAAACCAAGGTTGGGCATTGCTGGGGGAGTTTTATTCAAGGCAAACTGTCAAAGGGTTCCCATTATCACCCAACCGCGTAAGGAACGCAAAATCCGGGAACATAACACCGACATGACGGAAACTAGGGCGGCAAGAGTGGAACAAAACACTAGGCAAAAAGGCCGAGCCTTCCACCCTTTACCAAGTATATAGATGCATTAAGATAACAAGATAATATAATGATATCCCAACAAGAAAATAATGTTCCAACAAGGAACGATCTCCAATCTTCACCTGCAACTAGCAACGCTATAAGAGGGGCTGAGCAAAGCGGTAACATAGCCAATCAACGGTTTGCTAGGACATAGTGGGTTAGAGGTTTGACACGGCAAGCAAGTGGTAGGCATCATAGCATAGGCATAGCAAAAGAGCGAGCATCTAGCAAAGCAAAGATAGAAGTGATTTCGAGGGTATGATCATCTTGCCTGCAAAGTTGTCAGAGTTGACTGGATCCTCGAAAGCAAACTCAACGGGCTCCTTGTTAGCGAACTTGTCTCCCGGCTCTACCCAAACAAGACAAACAAGCAAAAAGGACACAATCAACCACGTGTAAAACTCAAAACAACATGATGCAAACATGGTATGCTATGCGGGATGCGGTATGTGATGCATATGCAAGATTTGACAAGGAATGATAGAACCTGGCCTGCACTTGGAAATCCAAGAGTTCCACTGGAAAGATGAAGTGATTTCGGTTGAAATCGATATAAAGATCACCGGAATCGGATGCACGGTTTGGAAATGGCAAGCAAAACAAATATGGCACCGGTCTGCAATAAACAGCAAGTAGCCATCTAAATGCATCGTGATAATTATGCTACAGCACTCAAACATGGCAAACAAATATATGGCAGGGATCCACTCATGATGCTCGACAAAATATGAACATTGAACTACGGCCAATTCATCCATTAACAGGTTCAAACAAGCATGGCAAAAGTGCAATTGATAAACAGGTTTCAGACTTAGTGAAATTAACACTCGTCTGGAATTTCAGATCAGGTAGCACACTTTGGAGCAAGAAAACTATATGCTACGGGAACTTTGTTGGAAATATGCCCTAGAGGCAATAAAAAAAGTATTATTTTTTTTTTGTTCATGATAATTGTCTTTATTCATGCTATAACTGTATTATCCGGAAATCGTAATACACGTGTGAATACATAGACCATAATATGTCCCTAGTAAGCCTCTAGTTGACTAGCTCGTTGATCAACAGATAGTCATGGTTTCCTGGCTATGGACATTGGATGTCATTGATAACGGGATCACATCATTAGGAGAATGATGTGATGGACAAGACCCAATCCTAAGCATAGCGCAAGATCGTGTAGTTCATTTGCTAGAGCTTTTCTAGTGTCAAGTATCTTTTCCTTTGACCATGAGATCGTGTAACTCCCGGATACTGTAGGAGTGCTTTGGGTGTACCAAACGTCACAACGTAACTGGGTGACTATAAAGGTACACTACAGGTATCTCCGAAAGTGTCTGTTGGGTTGACACGGATTGAGACTGGGATTTGTCACTCCGTATGACGGAGAGGTATCACTGGGCCCACTCGGTAATGCGTCATCATAATGAGCTCAAAGTGACCAAGTGTCTGGTCACGGGATCATGCATTACGGTACGAGTAAAGTGACTTGCCGGTAACGAGATTGAACAAGGTATTGGGATACCGACGATCGAATCTCGGGCAAGTAACATACCGATTGACAAAGGGAATTGCATACGGGGTTGCTTGAATCCTCGACATCGTGGTTCATCCGATGAGATCATCGTGGAGTATGTGGGAACCAACATGGGTATCCAGATCCCGCTGTTGGTTATTGACCGGAGAGTCGTCTCGGTCATGTCTACATATCTCCCGAACCCGTAGGGTCTACACACTTAAGGTTCGGTGACGCTAGGGTTGTAGGGATATGTATATGCAGTAACCCGAATGTTGTTCGGAGTCCCGGATGAGATCCCGAACGTCACGAGGAGTTCCGGAATGGTCCGGAGGTAAAGAATTATATATAGGATGTGCTATTTCGGCCATCGGGACAAGTTTCGGGGTTATCGGTATTGTACCGGGACCACCGGAAGGGTCCCGGGGGCCCACCGGGTGGGGCCACCTGCCCCGGGGGCCACATGGGATGTAGGGGGTGCGCCTTGGCCTACATGGGCCAAGGGAACCAGCCCCAATAGGCCCATGCGCCTAGGGTTTCCAAAGGGGAGGAGTCCCACTAGTGGAAGGCACCCCTAGGTGCCTTGGGGGGGGAGGGAAACCTCCCTTGGCCGCCGCCCCCCTAGGAGATTGGATCTCCTAGGGCCGGTGCCCCCCCTTGGCCCTCCTATATATATTGGGGGAAGGAGGGCTTTTGAGCTATGCCTTTGGTTGCCTCCTTCTCCCTCTCCAACACCTCCTCCTCCTCCATAGTGCTTAGCGAAGCCCTGCCGGAGTACTGCAACTCCATCACCACCACGCCGTCGTGCTGCTGCTGGAGCCATCTTCCTCAACCTCTACTCTCCCCTTGCTGGATCAAGAAGGAGACGTTACGCTGACCGTACGTGTGTTGAACGCGGAGGTGCCGTCCGTTCGGTGCTAGGATCTCCGATGATTTGGATCACGTCGTGTTCGACTACCTCATCCCCGTTCTTTGAACGCTTCCGCTCGCGATATACAAAGGTATGTGGATGCATCCAATCACTCGTTGCTAGATGAACTCATAGATGGATCTTGGTGAAACCGTAGGAAAATTTTTGTTTTCTGCTACGTTCTCCAACAGTGGCATCATGAGCTAGGTCTATGCGTAGTTCTTCTTGCGCGAGTAGAACACAATTTGTTGTGGGCGTAGATGTTGTCAATTTTCTTGCCGCTACTAGTCTTATCTTGCTTCAACGGTATTGTGGGATGAAGCGGCCCAGACCAACCTTACACGTGTGCTTACGTGAGACCGGTTCCACCGACTAACATGCACTAGTTGCATAAGGTGGCTGGCGGGTGTCTGCCTCTCCTACTTTAGTTGGAGCAGATTCGATGAAAAGGGTCCTTATGAAGGGTAAATAGAAGTTGAAAAATCACGTTGTGGCTTTCACGTAGGTAAGAAAACGTTCTTGCTAGAACCCTAATTCAGCCACGTAAAACTTGCAACAACAATTAGAAGACGTCTAACTTGTTTTTGCAGCAAGTGCTTTGTGATATGATATGGACAAAGTTGTGATGAATGATGAATGATCTATATGTGATGTATGAGTTGTTCATGCTATTGTAATAGGAATCACGACTTGCATGTCGATGAGTATGACAATCGGCAGGAGCCATAGGAGTTGTCTTTATTTTTGTATGACCTGCGTGTCATTGAGAAACGCCATGTGAATTACTTTACTTTATTGCTAAACGCGTTAGGCATAGTAGTAGAAGTAATAGTTGGCGAGCAACTTCATGGAGACACGATGATGGAGATCATGGTGTCAAGCCAGTGACAAGATGATCATGGAGCCCCAAGATGGAGATCAAAGGAGCTATGTGATATTGGCCATATCATGTCACCTTTATTATTTGATTGCATGTGATGTTTATCATGTTTTTCATCTTGTTTACTTAGAACGACGGTAGTAAATAAGATGATCCCTTACAACAATTTCAAGAAGTGTTCTCCCCTAACTATGCACCGTTGCTAAAGTTCGTCGTTTCGAAGCACCACGTGATGATCGGGTGTGATAGATCCTTACGTTCACATACAACGGGTGTAAGACAGTTTTACACATGCAAAACACTTAGGGTTAACTTGACGAGCCTAGCATGTACAGACATGGCCTCGGAACACAGAGTCCGAAAGGTCAAACACGAGTCGTATGGAAGATACGATCAACATGAAGATGTTCACCGACGATGACTAGTCCATCTCACGTGACGATCGGACACGGCCTAGTCGACTCGGATCGTGTAACACTTAGATGACTAGAGGGATGTCTAATCTGAGTGGGAGTTCATTAATAATTTGATTAGATGAACTTAGTCTAAAAACTTTACAATATGTCTTGTAGATCAAATGGCCAACGTAGTCCTCAACTTCAACGCGTTCCTAGAGAAAACCAAGCTGAAAGACGATGGCAGCAACTACACGGACTGGGTCCGGAACCTGAGGATCATCCTCATAACTACCAAGAAAGATTATGTCCTACAAGCACCGCTAGGTGATCCACCCGTCCCACAGAACCAAGATGTTATGAACACTTGGCAGACACGTGCTGATGACTACTCCCTCGTTCAGTGCGGCATGCTTTACAGCCTAGAGCCGGGGCTCCAAAAGCGTTTTGAGAGACATGGAGCATATGAGATGTTCAAAGAGCTGAAAATGGTTTTTCAAGCTCATGCCCGGATCGAGAGATATGAAGTCTCCGACAAATTCTTCAGCTGTAAGATGGAGGAAAATAGTTCTGTCAGTGAGCACATACTCACTATGTCTGGGTTACATAAACGCTTGACTCAGCTGGGAGTTAATCTCCCGGATGATGCGGTCATTGACAGAATCCTCCAGTCGCTTCCACCAAGCTACAAGAGCTTTGTGATGAACTTCAATATGCAGGGGATGGAAAAGACCATTCCTGAAGTATTTGCTATGCTGAAATCAGCAGAGGTAGAAGTCAAGAAGGAACATCAAGTGTTGATGGTGAATAAAACCACTAAGTTCAAGAAGGCCAAGGGTAAAAAGAACTTCAAGAAGGACGGCAAGGAAGTTGCCGCGCCCGGCAAGCAAGCTGCCGGGAAGAAGTCAAAGAATGGACCCAAGCCTGAGACGGAGTGCTTTTATTGCAAAGGGAAGGGTCACTGGAAACGGAACTGCCCCAAATACTTAGCGGATAAGAAGGTCGGCAACACCAAAGGTATATTTGATATACATGTAATTGATGTGTACCTTACCAGTACTCGTAGTAACTCCTGGGCATTTGATACCGGTGCCGTTGCTCATATTTGTAACTCACAGCAGGAGCTGCGGAATAAGCGGAGACTGGCGAAGGACGAGGTGACGATGCGCGTTGGGAATGGTTCCAAGGTCGATGTGATCGCCGTCGGCACGCTACCTCTATATTTACCTACGGGATTAGTTTTGAACCTCAATAATTGTTATTTAGTGCCAAGTTTGAGCATGAACATTGTATCAGGATCTCGTTTAATACGAGATGGCTACTCATTTAAATCCGAGAATAATGGTTGTTCTATTTATATGAGAGATATGTTTTATGGTCATGCTCCGATGGTGAATGGTTTATTCTTAATGAATCTCGAGCGTAATGCTACACATATTCATAGTGTGAGTACCAAAAGATATAAGATTGATAATGATAGTCCCACATACTTGTGTCACTGCCGCCTTGGTCACATAGGTGTCAAACGCATGAAGAAGCTCCATGCTGATGGACTTTTAGAGTCTATTGATTACGAATCATTTGACACGTGTGAACCATGCCTCATGGGTAAAATGACCAAGACTCCGTTCACAGGAACAATGGAGCGAGCAACCAACTTATTGGAAATCATACATACTGATGTATGCGGTCCAATGAGTGTTGAGGCTCGCGGTGGCTATCGTTATGTTCTCACCCTCACTGATGACTTGAGTAGATATGGGTATGTCTACTTAATGAAACACAAGTCTGAGACCTTTGAAAAGTTCAAGGAATTTCAGAATGAGGTAGAGAATCAACGTGACCGAAAGATAAAGTTCCTACGATCAGATCATGGGGGAGAATATTTAAGTCACGAATTTGGCACACACTTAAGGAAATGTGGAATCGTTTCACAACTCACACCGCCTGGAACACCTCAGCGTAACGGTGTGTCTGAACATTGTAATCGCACTCTATTGGATATGGTGTGGTCTATGATGTCTCTTACCGATTTACCGCTATCATTTTGGGGATACGCTCTAGAGACAGCTACATTCACTTTAAATAGGGCTCCGTCTAAATCCATTGAGACGACACCGTATGAATTATGGTTTGGGAAGAAACCTAAGCTGTCGTTTCTAAAAGTTTGGGGATGTGATGCTTATGTCAAGAAACTTCAACCTGAGAAGCTCGAACCCAAGTCGGAAAAATGCGTCTTCATAGGATACCCTAAGGAAACCATTGGGTATACCTTCTACCTAAGATCCGAAGGCAAGATCTTTGTTGCCAAGAACGGACTCTTTCTGGAGAAAGAGTTTCTCTCGAAAGAAGTAAGTGGGAGGAAAGTAGAACTTGATGAAGTATTACCTCTTGAACCGGAAAATGGCACAACTCAAGAAAATGTTCCTGAGGTGCCTACACCGACTAGAGAGGAAGTTAATAATGATGATCAAGATACTTCTGATCAAGCTCCTGCAGAAATTCGAAGGTCCACAAGGACACGTTCCGCACCAGAGTGGTACGGCAACCCTGTCTTGGAAATCATGTTGTGAGACAACGGTGAACCTTCGAACTATGAAGAAGTGATGGCGGGCCCGGATTCCGACAAATGGCTAGAGGCCATGAAATCCGAGATAGGATCCATGTATGAAAACGAAGTATGGACTTTGACTAACTTGCCCGTTGAGCGGCGAGCCATAGAAAATAAATGGATCTTTAAGAAGAAGACAGACGCGGATGGTAATGTGACCATCTATAAAGCTCGGCTTGTCGCTAAGGGTTATCGACAAGTTCAAGGGGTTGACTACGATGAGACTTCCTCACCGGTAGCGAAGCTGAAGTCCGTCCGAATTATGTTAGCAGTTGCCGCATTCTTCGATTATGAGATATGGCAAATGGATGTCAAAACGGCATTCCTTAATGGTTTCCTTAAGGAAGAATTGTATATGATGCAGCCGGAAGGTTTTGTCGATCCTAAGAATGCTGATAAGGTGTGCAAGCTCCAACACTCGATTTATGGGCTGGTGCAAGCATCTCGGAGTTGGAACATTCGCTTTGATGAGATGATCAAAGCGTTTGGGTTTATGCAGACTTATGGAGAAGCCTGCGTTTACAAGAAAGTGAGTGGGAGCTCCGTAGCATTTCTCATATTATATGTAGATGACATACTTTTGATGGGAAATGATATAGAACTTTTGGACAGCATTAAGGCCTACTTGAATAAGAGTTTTTCAATGAAGGACCTTGGAGAAGCTGCTTATATATTAGGCATCAAGATCTATAGGGATAGATCGAGACGCCTCATAGGTCTTTCACAAAGCACATACCTTGACAAGATTTTGAAGAAGTTCAAAATGGATCAGTCCAAGAAAGGGTTCTTGCCTGTTTTGCAAGGTATGAAATTGAGCTCAGCTCAATGTCCGACCACGGAAAAAGATAAAGAAGAGATGAGTGTCATCCCCTATGCTTCAGCTATAGGATCTATTATGTATGCCATGCTGTGTACCAGACCTGATGTAAACCTTGCCATAAGTTTGGTAGGAAGGTACCAAAGTAATCCCGGCAAGGAACACTGGACAGCGGTCAAGAATATCCTGAAGTACCTGAAAAGGACAAAGGACATGTTTCTCGTTTATGGAGGTGACGAAGAGCTCGTCGTAAAGGGTTACGTCGACGCTAGCTTCGACACAGATCTGGATGACTCTAAGTCACAAACCGGATACGTGTATATGTTGAATGGTGGAGCAGTGAGCTGGTGCAGCTGCAAGCAGAGCGTCATGGCGGGATCTACATGTGAAGCGGAGTACATGGCAGCCTCGGAGGCAGCAGATGAAGCAATATGGGTGAAGGAGTTCATCACCGACCTAGGAGTCATACCCAATGCGTCGGGGCCAATCAAACTCTTCTGTGACAACACTGGAGCTATTGCACTTGCCAAGGAGCCCAGGTTTCACAAGAAGACAAGGCACATCAAGCATCGCTTCAACTCCATTCGTGAAAATGTTCAAGATGGAGACATAGAGATTTGTAAAGTACATACGGACCTGAATGTAGCAGATCCGTTGACTAAACCTCTCCCTAGGGCAAAACATGAGCAACACCAGAATTCCATGGGTGTTCGATTCATAACAATGTAACTAGATTATTGACTCTAGTGCAAGTGGGAGACTGTTGGAAATATGCCCTAGAGGCAATAATAAAAGTATTATTATTATATTTCTTTGTTTGTGATAATTGTCTTTATTGATGCTATAACTGTATTATCCACAAATCGTAATACACGTGTGAATACATAGACCATAATATGTCCCTAGTAAGCCTCTAGTTGACTAGCTTGTTGATCAACAGATAGTCATGGTTTCCTGGCTATGGACATTGGATGTCATTGATAACGGGATCACATCATTAGGAGAATGATGTGATGGACAAGACCCAATCCTAAGCATAGCGCAAGATCGTGTAGTTCATTTGCTAGAGCTTTTCTAGTGTCAAGTATCTTTTCCTTTGACCATGAGATCGTGTAACTCCCGGATACCGTAGGAGTGCTTTGGGTGTACCAAACGTCACAACGTAACTGGGTGACTATAAAGGTACACTACAGGTATCTCCGAAAGTGTCTGTTGGGTTGACACGGATTGAGACTGGGATTTGTCACTCCGTATGACGGAGAGGTATCACTGGGCCCACTCGGTAATGCGTCATCATAATGAGCTCAAAGTGACCAAGTGTCTGGTCACGGGATCATGCATTACGGTATGAGTAAAGTGACTTGCCGGTAACGAGATTGAACGAGGTATTGGGATACCGACGATCGAATCTTGGGCAAGTAACATACCGATTGACAAAGGGAATTGCATACGGGGTTGCTTGAATCCTCGACATCGTGGTTCATTCGATGAGATCATAGTGGAGTATGTGGGAACCAACATGGGTATCCAGATCCCGCTGTTGGTTATTGACCGGAGAGTCGTCTCGGTCATGTCTACATATCTCCCGAACCCGTAGGGTCTACACACTTAAGGTTCGGTGACGCTAGGGTTGTAGGGATATGTATATGCAGTAACCCGAATGTTGTTCGGAGTCCCGGATGAGATCCCGGACGTCACGAGGAGTTCCGGAATGGTCCGGAGGTAAAGAATTATATATAGGAAGTGCTATTTCGGCCATTGGGACAAGTTTCGGGGTTATCGGTATTGTACCGGGACCACCAGAAGGGTCCCGGGGGCCCACCGGGTGGGGCCACCTGCCCCGGGGGCCACATGGGCTGTAGGGGGTGCGCCTTGGCCTACATGGGCCAAGGGCACCAGCCCCAATAGGCCCATGCGCCTAGGGTTTCCAAAGGGGAGGAGTCCCACTAGTGGAAGGCACCCCTAGGTGCCTTGGGGGGAGGGAAACCTCCCTTGGCCGCCGCCCCCCTAGGAGATTGGATCTCCTAGGGCTGGCGCCCCCCCCTTGGCCCTCCTATATATAGTGGGGGAAGGAGGGCTTTTGAGCTATGCCTTTGGTTGCCTCCTCCTCCCTCTCCAACACCTCCTCCTCCTCCATAGTGCTTAGCGAAGCCCTGCCGGAGTACTGCAGCTCCATCACCACCACGCCGTCGTGCTGCTGCAGGAGCCATCTTCCTCAACCTCTCCTCTCCCCTTGCTGGATCAAGAAGAAGGAGACGTTACGCTGACCGTATGTGTGTTGAACGCGGAGGTGCCGTCCGTTCGGTGCTAGGATCTCCGGTGATTTGGATCATGTCGTGTTCGACTACCTCATCCCCGTTCTTTGAACGCTTCCGCTCACGATCTACAAAGGTATGTAGATGCATCTAGTCACTCGTTGCTAGATGAACTCATAGATGGATCTTGGTGAAACCGTAGGAAAATTTTTGTTTTCTGCTACGTTCTCCAACAAACTTAACATGGAAAATCAAGGCATGGCATGAAGCTACTCAAAGAGCTTAACAAAAGTTCCTTAGTGACCTTGAGCCCAAAGGGATCCGAAAATACAATTGCAAGCATGTGAACATGGCAAAAACATATTCAGATCTCAGACTTAGTGAAAAACTGGAGCATGCAAATCTGTTAACGAGTAGACATGTTTACGAGCTCGATGCACTCACTACAGAGCAAGTCTTGACAATCTAAGCATACACCCATCTAGAATACACATTATAGAAGCTAGACATGGCAAGAACAACAACATAGCATGGACGTATCAACAACAACATCCTCGGCAAAATCGCTAACAAGTAGACAATCTGGCCAGATTCACGAAATAGCAAAAGTAGAGCTCGATTGACTCAAGCTAGGGTGCTCCATAATTGCAAACAAAGACATGGATGGATATAGCATACAAGATTAAGAAATAATCCTTACTGATCATTCTCAAAAGAGGCACGGATCACTAGGAAACAACATGAACATAAGGCATATTGATAAAAACAGATCAAGGACTTAGTGAAATTTCTGAGTCCCTGAAATCAGCATTAACGAATGCACCACTTTGCAAGCTTGTTCTAGTCACCACACATATCACAAAAATACATGGATAGCACCTCTATAAAGATGGCAAAGCATATAACAAAACACATGTAGAGCTCGGGAGCATATCATGCACACATTAAACATGGCAAAAATGACAAATAGCTATTTGGTGCAGCAGATCTGACAATTAACTCAAATAGCTCTCTTCCAACAGCATTTCGGGCATCAAGATGAGCTCACATGAAAATGATGCAATGAGATGAAATGATGTACTCTCTGAGACGAACATTTCTATATGCTACACGCCCAAAACGGATCTACGGATGCAAAGTTACGGCACGATGAAGTTGCACAAAAATACTGAGAGGAGAGGGAAAAGTCAACCGAGGGAGATCTAGGGTTTCCAGGTCGGACCGGGCCGGTACTGTAGCTGGCGCACGGATCGAGGTTCAACTTCTCCGGAGTTTTCCCGGGAAGAGGCCGGCCGGATCTCTCGCCGGAGAAGGGCGTGGGGGTCACCAGACATGGGGCCGGCGAGGTGAGGGCGAGGCGCGCCGGGGTTGGTGCGGTCACCGGCGGGGAGGACGTCGCGGTGGCGCAGGATTGAGGCTCGCCGGCCGGACTTGAGGGATGGGGCGGCGCGGGGCTTCGGCCACCGGAGTTGGCGAAGGAGGCGGCGGGGCGCTCGGGCGCGGCGGCTCGGATCGGCGCCGGGAGAGGGCCCGCCTTGGGCACGGGCAGGCCGGCGGCGCTGGGCGGTGAAGTGGGGCTCGGGGGGCCATGTGGCGCTCCCTGATTGGCTGGAGGCGGTGGCGGACACTGTCCGGCGCGGGCCGGACACATCCGGTGCGCGGCGGATCTGATT
>NC_041390.1:367616784-367684500 GCF_002162155.2 Triticum dicoccoides
GGAGGGGGGGTGATATTTATAGGTATAGAGGGAGCTAGGAGTGTCCAAATGAGGTGCGGTTTTCGGCCACGCGATCATGATCGAACGCTCTAGATGATGGAGAGGGTTTTGGTGGGTTTTGGGGCAAATTGGAGGGGTGTTGGGCTGCAACACACACGAGGCCTTCTCGGTCCCTCGGTTAACCGTTGGAGTATCAATCGAAGTCCAAATAGTACGAAACTTGACAGGCGGTCTACCGGTAGTAAACCAAGGCCGCTTGGCAAGTCTCGGTCCAATCCAGAAATGTTTAATCCCCACACACGAAAAGAAGGTAGAAATGACCACCGGAGGAGAACGGAGCACCGGAATGCAAAACGGACAACGGGGAAAAGGCTCGGATGCATGCGACGAACACGTATGCAAATGCAATGCACATGATGACATGATATGAGATGCATGACAACGACAACAACACACGGAGACAAAATACCCAAACCCGAGAAAATAAAATAACTTAGTGCCGGAAATGGCAAGAGTTGGATTACATATTAGGTAAATTACATCTGGGGTGTTACATCAATCTTTTTCAACTTTCACGCAATACATGAGAGTGAGCCATGAATATAGCAATATATGTGGAATAGAATATGGAGGTTGTGGAGAAGACAAAAAGGAGATACTCTCGCATCAACTAGGTGTATTAACGGACTATGGAAATGCCCATAAATAGATATGAATGTGAGTGAGTAGGGATTTCCATGCAACGGATGCACTAGAGCTATAAGTGTATGAAAGCGCAAAAAAGAAACTAAGTGGGTGTGCATCCAACTTGTTTGCTCACGATGACATAGGGCAATTTGAGGAGTCACAAACTTTAACACAAGTATTTCTATAAATACACAATTACTCACTAGCATGACTCTAATATCGCCATCTTTATATCTCAAAACAATCATAAGGAATCAAACTTCACATAGTATTCAACGCTCTTTATATGAAAGTTTTTATTATATCCCTCTTGGATGCCCATCATATTAGGACTAAATTCATAACCTAAGCAAATTACCATGATTTTTAGAGACTCTCAAAACAATATAAGTAAAGCATGAGAGTTAAAAAAATTCTATAAAATAAGGCCACCATCGTGCTCTAAAAACATATTAGTGAAGCACTAGAGCAATTGCCTAGTTCAAAAAATATAAGTGAAGCACATAGATTATTCTAATAAATCCACGATTCATGCGTGACTCTCTGAAAAGGTGTGTATAGAAAGGATGCTTGTGGAAAACCAAAAATCAAAGACACATATCATCCAAGACGCTCCAAGCAAAACACATATCATGTGGTGAATAAAAATATAGCCTCAAGTAAATTTACTGATAGACGAAGACGAAAGAGGGGATGCCATCCGGGGCATCCCCGAGCTTAGATGCTTGGTTGTCCTTGAGTATTACCTTGGGGTGCCTTGGGAATCCCCAAATTTAGGCTCTTTCCACTCCTTATTCGGTTGTCCATCAAATCTTTACCCAAAACTTGAAAACTTCACAACACAAAACTCAACAAGAAAACTAATGAGATCCTTTAGTATAAGAAAATAAATCACCACCTTTTTCATACTGTTGTGAACTCATTCTTTATTTATATTGGTGTAATATCTACTCTATTCCAACTTCTTGATGGTTCATACCCCCCGATACTACCCATAGATTCATCAAAATAAGCAAACAACACATAGAAAACATAATCTTTCAAAAACAGAACAGTCTGTAGCAATCTGAAAACTTCATATAGTTCTGTAACTCAAAATTTTCTTCAAAATTAGGAAAAAAGATGCAATTTTTATATCAATCTTGTGTAAAAAAATTCAGACTTTTTCCACGGTTCTATGATTTTTAGAAATTCTGGCAATGGGAGCAAAATTTTCTGTTTTTCAGCAAGATGAAATCAACTATCACCATAGATCATCCCGAAGGTCTTGCTTGGCTCAAACACTAATTAAAACACCAAAACACAATTATTACAGAGGTACTAATGTGTATTTAGTGCAAAACAAAACCAAAAACATAGAAATAAAATAAAATTGGGTTGCCTCCCTACAGGCACTATTATTTAACGCCCCTAGCTAGGCATAAAACATAGATATAGGTATTGTCATCTTTGGTATGCAAACCATAAGTAGCCATCATAATAGATTCATATGGCAACTTAATTCTCTTTTTTCCACTTTTTCATTTATTTTTATTTACATTTTTTTCCTTTCACCTTTTCGTATTTCTTTCATTTTCATTTACTTTTCTATTTGCTTTTGTGCAGCCTATCGGCTAAGCCGTGGGAATTTTAGTAGTAGCACTTTTGTACACGGGCGCGCTACTGCTATAACTGTATCTATAGCGCGGTTTAAAGCACCGCGCTGCTGCTAATTAGCACCGGCGTGCATTTTTAGCCCGCGCTACTGCTAATGTTCTGTGTATAAGGTTTTCCCTAGTAGTGTTAATGTACATTGAAATCTATTGTTTCCTTCTTTCATATCAATAATTGCACCAATCGTTCTAAGTAAGGTCTACCAAGAATAATAGGACATGTAGGATTGCAATCTATATCAAGAACCATGAAATCCACGGGCACATAACTCCTATTTGCAACAATAAGAACATCATTAATCCTTCCCATAGGTTTCTTAATAGTGGAATCTGCTAGATACAAATTCAAAGAACAATCATCAAATTCACGGAAACCTAACACATAACATAAAGTTTTTGGAATCGTGGAAACGCTAGCACCCAAATCACACAAAGCATGGCACTCATAATCTTTAATGTTAATCTTAATAGTATGTTCCCACTCATCATAAAGTTTTCTAGGGATAGAAACTTCCAATTCAAGCTTTTCTTCAAAAGATTTCATCATAACATCAACGATATATTTAGTAAAAGCTTTATTTTGATTATAAGCATGAGGAGAATTCAACATGGATTGCAACAAGAAAATATAATCTATCAAAGAAAAATTATCATAATTAAAATCCTTAAAATCCAAATGAGTGGGTTCATCGCTACTTAAAGTTTTTACCTCTCCAATCCGACTTTTATCAATTTTTGCACTAAGATCTATAAACTTTGAATCATTGGCATGCCTTCTAGCTAAAGCTGACTCATCTCCATTCCCATACTTATCAAGATTTATATTAGAAAACAAAGAGTCAATTGGAGTCACACCAAGTACTTTAAGATCTTCATCATTATTCTCACAAAAACTAGAAGAAGACGCTTTTACAAACCAATCTCGCTTAGCACGCAACCTAGTGGTTCTTTCTTTACACTCATCAATAGAAATTTTAATAGCTTTCAGAGATTCATTAATATCATGCTTGGGTGGCATAGATCAAATTTTCAAAGAATCGATCTCAAGAGAAATTCTACCAATGTTCGTAGCCAAATCATCAATCTTGAGCAATTTTTGTTCAACCATGGCATTGAAAACTTTTTGCGAACTAATAAATTCTTTAATATTTTTCTCAAGATCAAAGCGCATCTTATTACAATTTCCATAAGAATTGTTGTAGGAGTTACCATAATTATTAGAGGAACTACTAGGAAATGGCCTAGGGTTGAAATTACCTCTATATGTGTTATTACCAAAATTGTTCCTAGCACCAAAATTCACATCCATAGATTCATTATTATTCTCAATCAAAGTAGACAAAGGCATATCATTAGGATCAATAGGAATAATCTTACTGGCAACCAATTTCATAAGTTCGTCCATCTTTCCACTCAAAGTATTAATTTCTTCAATCGCATGCACTTTTTTACTAGTGGAAGATCTTTCGGTATGCCATTGAGAACCATGAGTAGGGCAATTTCTTATCATCAATTTCATCCTCTCCCAAGATTGTGCAACATGTTCATGATCAAGTTGATTAAAATTCATAATATCGTTCCTAAGGGAGATGATCTTAGAGGGAGGAAACTATTTGGAAATAAAAGCATCTTTACACTTATTCCACGAATCAATACTATTTTTAGGCAAAGATGGAAACCAAGTTTTAGCGTGATCTCGTAGTGAGAACGGAAATAGCTTCAATAAAAATATCATTATCCACATATTTTTTCTTTTGCATATCACACAACTCAACGAAAGTATTTAGATGGGATCCAACATATTCACTAAGAAGGCCGAAAAATTGATCTTTCATAACAAGATTCAGCAAAGCGGCATTAACTTCATAAGATTTCGCACTTGTGGCGGGAGCAATCGGAGTACTAATAAAATCATTATTATTAGTATTGGAAAAGTCACACAGCTTGGTATTTTCTTCAGACATCGTGAAAAAGCAAGTAATCTAACAGACGAGCAACCAAAAAGCAAACGAGAAGGCAAACGAAAGAAAGACGAATTAAAAGGCAAATCTTTTTGTGTTTTTCTGAAATCATTTTCGAAGTGGGGGAGAAGAAAACGAGAATCAATTGGCAAATAATGTAATGCAAGAGATGAGATTTTATGGTGGGTACTTGTTAGGCTTGATGTAGATCTCCCTAGCAACGTTGCCAAAAATTCTGCCTGCTACTTCTTGAGCTTGCGTTGGTTTTTCCCTTGAAGAGCAAAGGGTGATGCAGCAAAGTGGAGATAAGTATTTCCCTCAGTTAAGAACCAAGGTATCAATCTAGTAGGAGATACACGCAAGCCTCCTATCTATGCACCTGCACAAACAATCAAACACTTGCACCCAATGCGATAAAGGGGTTGTCAATCCCTTCATGGTCACTTGCGAGGATTAGATCTGATAGAGATAGATATAAAAGATTAAATAAATTGCAGCAAGCTATTTTTGGGTTTTTTGTTTTATAAATCTGAAAATATATGATGCAAAATAGACCCGGGGGCCATAGGTTACACTAGAGGCTTCTCTCTTGAAGGAAAATAATACCGTGGGTGAACAAATTAGTGTCGAGCAATTGATAGAAAAGGGCAAAGTTATGACGATATCCAAGGCAATGATTATGAATATAGGCATCATGTCTGTGTCAAGTAGACCAACTCCTGCCTGCATCTACTACTATTACTCCACACATCGACCGCTATCCAGCATGCATCTAGAATATTAAGTTCATAAGAACGGAGTAATGCCTTAAGTAAGATGGCATGATGTAGAGGGATAAACTCAAGCAATATGATGAAAACCCAA
Organism: Triticum dicoccoides; assembly: GCF_002162155.2. NCBI lineage: Eukaryota > Viridiplantae > Streptophyta > Magnoliopsida > Poales > Poaceae > Triticum > Triticum dicoccoides. The sequence continues at coordinate 367,621,949 of NC_041390.1, forward strand.
TCTTTTTACTCTTCATGGCAACAATAACAATATGTGCCTCGCTACCCCTACTTTGTTACTAGGTGAGGACACCGCAAGATTGAACCCAAAACTAAGCACCTCTCCCATTGCAAGAAAAACCATTCTAGTTGGTCAAAGCAAACCGATACTTCAAAGAGAAATACAAAGATATCAAATCAAGCATATAAGAATTCAGAGATGATCCAAATAATATTCATAGATAATTTGATCATAAATCCACAATTCATCGGATCTTGACAAACGCACCACAAAACAAGATTACATCAAATAGAACACCAAGAACATCGAGGAGAACATTGTATTGATGATCAAAGAGAGAGAAGAAGCCATCTAGATACTAGCTATGGACCCGTAGGTCTATGGTAAACTACTCATGCTTCATCGGTAGGGTAATTGAGTTGATGTAGATGCCCTCCATGATCGAACCCCCCTCCGGCAGGATGCCGGAAAAGGCCCCAAGATTGGATCTCGCGGAAACAGAGGCTTGCGGAAGCGATAAATTATTCTGGTGGATGCTTGTGTTGATTTGGGAATATTTGGGAATTTATAGGCTAAAGATTAGGGTTTGGAGACTGCCGAGGGGGCCACAGGCCGGGGGGCACCCCCCTAGGGTGCACCCGAAGGGCTGGTGGAGCCCTCGGGACTCTTCTGCCATCCTCTCCAAGTCCTACGTATGTCTTCTGGTCCAACAAAAATCATCGTAAAGTTTTATTCCGTTTGGACTCCGTTTGATATTCCTTTCCTGTAAAACTCAAAAGAAGGAAAAAACAGAAGCTGGCACTAGGTTCTAGGCTAATAAGTTGGTCCCAACTATAATATAAAATAGCATAATAATGCATGTCAAACATCCAAAACAGATAATATAATAGCATGGAACAATAAAAAATTATAGATACGTTGGAGACGTATCATTCACTAACGGTGCCCCCATATGGTAATTTGCAAACCTCGCAAAAATCATAAAGCGTAATCTCCTTGTGCTCATCATATAAATAAACTCTACCGTGGGTGGCGACCTCCTAGAATGGAAATGAAAATTTTGCACGAAGGTGTTAGTGAACAAAAGGTATTGTTCACACTTATCTTGGATGAAGTCGGTGATGCCTGCATTCTCCGCCAAATAATAGAAATCATCCTAATTTCCAGTCGCCCTCAAGAATGCTTCGCTTGGCCATTCACATGGCCGGACCTCCGCCGTACGAGGAAGGTTGTACCTGGGCTTATTCTTCTCCTCAATTTCATTTTGATTTGAATTCCGGCTTGAAGAACCCCTTAACAATATACTCATCATTTCTTTTCTTTTCTCTAAAACTTTCTGAAATTTTTAGTGACTCAAAATAAGAGTGAACGAAGCACAACAAGATTGGTAGGAACTATTCCCACAAGTGTCTAGAGGCTATATCATGCATCAAAACTACTTTGGACCATATAAATTCGACATGCAAGCTCAAGAACAAGGTCACCATGATATGTCTCCATCGTATCTACTTTTCCAAACTCTTTTGCCCTTCTTTTGGACTCTAATTTGCATGATTTGAATGGAACTAACACGGACTGACGTTGTTTTCAGCAGAATTTCCATGGTGTTATTTTTGTGTAGAAATAGAAGTTCTCAGATTGACCTAAAAATTTACGGAGAATATTTTTGGAATATGTAAAAAATATTGGCGCAAGAATCAACCAGAGGGGGGCCACCCAGAGGCCACAAACCTTGGGGGCGTGCCCTGCAGGCTTGTGGACCCCCTGGAGCTCCTCCGACCCTAATTCCAACTCTATAAGTACATATTCGCGTAAAAAATCCAAGAGAAGGATTCATCGCCTTTTACGATACGGAGCCGCCGCCACCTCCTGTTCTTCATTCGAGGGCTGATCTAGAGTCCATTTGGGGCTCGAGAGAAGGGTATTCGTCGCCATCATCACCATCCTTCCCCCATCACCAATTTCATGATGCTCACCATCGTGCATGAATAACTCCATCGTAGCACTACTTTGGAAAAGCCTATTAGTAGCGCGGGTATTTTGCCTAGCAGTAGCATGGGGTGCCACTCTACTGATAAGGCGCTACAGCTAACATGTAGAAGTAGCGCATGTTGTCCCACGCTACTGCTATACATGACTAGCAGTAGTGGGCTTTGGCTGCACGCGCTGCTGCTAATAGTTGTAGAGCTTTTAACTAGGACGCGCTACTGGTAAGAGAGCGCTACTGCTCACTTTATTTCCCTCGCTACTTCTAGTTTTATTAGTTTCTATTTTTTTCTGCATATTTGTTTTGTATTTGAACATGCTTTATACAATAATCTTTAGCATATCAAACACTTACAAATGTAATCATAGCATATACATACAGACAGTCTCATCAAATCATGTCATCATAATCATCATCATCCAACACAAAGTGGTTTCTCGTCATCATCTCGAAAAATAGTGATACAAGTCTCGATTACTTGCAACTACATCGTCATCCATCCAAATAATGATATACGCGAGAAGAGCTATCTCTATGAGTGAGAGCGGAACTATGGAGTACATGAGTTCGTATCCCTCTCTCGCATTAGCGTGAACCTAAACTAACTACTGGTTGTCGCTCGGAAACCAGAAACTGATACACCTGGGCCTGACACTCCGGCCACTCATCGTATACTCCTAGCGTTTCATTTCTTCTTCATTGATGATCTATGCACCTGCATCATCACATGAGTCAATGATATGCAACATGTTGAGCAACAGAAAGAGACAGACTTCGGAAAAATAGAAGTAACATATCATAAGCATAAATAACAAAGTTCATCATACCCAAAATGCCCTAACCAGAGTGATCTTCACTAGTTGAGGAGGATGGTTTAATTACATCACAAATAAAGATTCACCGTGCATAACTCAAAGTTTCCTCATTCAGAAAGTATGGACTAAATAGACACATTGTCATATATCGACAATCACTCCAACATATCGTTCCATCCATCCAAGTAAGGGAGATAGTCCCCGAGCATAGTGAAAGGCTTCAGGTCGAGATGCTGAGCGGCTACGCGTGTTCAGACATCTTCCCGCATTTTCCCTTCCTCATGGAACAGACATGTTTTGTAGAAGACCTCCTTCACAATGAGTTGGGCAAGTTCATGCTGGATGTGATAAAACTCAGCTCGAAGTCGATGATCCGGGATATCTCCTACGTTCTTTGCCCATTGCAGAATATGGGCATCGCCGGATTTAGGTGACATGTGAAGGTTCTGCTGATCCCGTCTGTACTCTAGCATGTGGTGTACGACATAGAATCCATCACTAAGAGTATCACTCGGTTGTGGGATGCAACAGAAGTCGGTCTTATGGCCGAAGGCGGGCCTGCCGTCCCTTTTCTTCTTGTCCTTGATCTCTCCACCCCTTACGCTGTAGTAAAAGATAGCACTATCGAGAACAGACTTGAGGTGGGTGCAATCCTTTTTGTTCATGTTCTTCGATGAGCCCAAGTAAAGAGCGTGGGAGTATCGGGGATAAAGGATGATGAGGACGGGGCGCCCGCCGCTGCGCAAAATAAGTACACCTCAAATTAATTAGCCTCCACCGTGCAAATGAATGATTGAAATTGAAGGAATGATATCGGCACGGATGAATTACAAGGGATGATAAGGCACGAAAAATGCCTCCTTGTCCTTATTAGCGACCTTGAAATCGACGATGTAGTCCCTCACATATTCAAGGTGCTCTACGCAGACTGCCAAGAAACCTTGTTGCATGAAGTACGGGTCAGCGACATAGATATAAGGTATCTGCTCAATCCCGATGATGTAGTTCATGTAGAAGGCAAAAAGGCAGACAAACGTAAAATCTAGCTTCTTCAAGTGAAACATGTCGAAGATGTAATCGAATCAAAGGAAGAACTTGTCTGTGGGGCATGTGTGGATGTACGACCTTTGCCACGGCACGTTAATCATGTAGAGTGGGTATCCTGGATTTTCTGAGGCGATGAGGCTTTTCTCTCTCTACAACACATCATCATAAATTCTCCTTAGATCGCCATGTGTGGCCTCTGCCGCTGCCTTAGGTAGGATTGGTTCACCGGGGATATGCCATTTTGCGGCACCAGGGAGAGGTATACGGTCTAGAACCCAAGGCTACTGAGGCAGCTGGATCATCGAAGTAGCTTTGTTGCCTTTCCTCGGTCTCTTCCTATGATTCTTTGCTTCCGGACGTTCAGCCTACAGAGGAGGCAATTCAGGCACCGACTCCTAATTCTCAAACCCTGAGTACTCATCATAGGCACAAGTATTGAGATACTGTTTAGCGTCATCCTCATCGTCATCCTCGTCTATGGAGACATCATCAGAGACTAATGGAGCCTCTTCCTCACCCCGTCTACTATCACCCTGCACGACAGTTGATGCTAATTGGGTATGTGGGTTGTTGATGTCCAAACCTTGCTGAGGCTGCATGATCGTGGGTGTGCTCCCTGTCGACTCCAGACGAAGAAGAATCTTTGGCCACAACAGGATCCACCCATTGCAACTACCAAACCGCAACAGGTTCTCGTTGTCATCCCCCCTAGTACTGGAGGAGCCAAATTTTCGTGGTCTGGTTTGACACTGGCCACGGAAACCTTGAAGGCGTCAAGGGGGATAGGCCGGCTGTGGTACAATGGTTGCTTCAGCTTCATTATCATCGCCTTACCCACGTCCACCTTCTAGTCGTCGATGATGTACAATATGGTGCACGGGGTTACGTCAACCTGCAAAGACATGTCAGTGATGTGAGACACCCGAAAGGCAATGGAAACGGGAGATTATACATTTATTGAAGATGGTTGGTGTGACAGATACCGTGAGGGCATCGAGCTCAGCCAAAGATGAAGCACCACCGAGCATGTCCAAGACGGAGGACGGGCAGCTATGACCAGGTGCGGGAGTCGGTGCTGGAGCTGGTGCGGGAGCCGGTGCTGGAGCAGGTGTAGGTGCTGGCACGGGAGATGATGTAGGAGCTTGTGCGGGAGCCGGTGCTGGAGCAGGTGTAGGTGCTGGTGCAACGCTAATTGAGTTGTTCCCGAAGAAGTTGGCAAGGGGAAAGTCTGCTAATTTTTTTTTCTGGATTGTGCCTACTCCAACTGACAACGGCCGGAACCAAGACACCAGACATATCTGCAAGCTCCAGTTTTGCAACAGCTACCGCTGTTGCGACTGTCTCAGCTGATTTCTTCTCAACCGCAATCTCAACCTTCTTGTCGATGTTTTCTTCAGTTAACCTCTATCTTTCCTTTCTCTCCTCCGTGGTCTCATTGTAGTACTTCTTCCATGTGGTGCCGTCTCCAACACTGTGCACGCATCCATACGACAGCCGAGTGTCCACCAGGAGTCCTTTCAATATGCTCAATGCCCTGTTGAATGGGGTGTCCCACTTGGGCCTCGCCAACGCCTCAGACGGTGAGTCACTTTTGTCTGCAATCCTGTGGTGCTCTCTCTACAAAAGGAATAAGGATTGTTTACAAATATGACTAAACGTGCAGTTGAATTGATCAGAAACTAAAATTACTAGGAGTCTCATGAACTCCGTCGTGACCAGGCCTATCTCTAAAACCTTCTTGTCTGGGTCCCAATGGTACCAGGCCTTGAGGACATCATGCTCCTGCGGGACGGTGAAGTCCGTCAAGGGGCCTGGGATGTCTAGACTTTCGCGTTTTGCATCCTCCTTGGCCCATATGGACCTCTTCCCACCGTAACCACGACTTCTGAGGTGGTGGCACCCCATGTTCCTTTGTTGAAGCTCCTTCATGTTCTTCAAATTTTCTTTGGCAACTTTGGCCTCGCAAGCCACCTTGAATATTTGAAACAGCTCTTCCGTGATTGTTGGATTATCCTTTACAATCTTGGAGTAGGGTTCCTTTTTGTTGACGATCCGATGTTTCACCCTTGCTTTCCAAGCAGCCAACGCATCATTAAACTCGGTCATGGTGTGTTTGTTTATCTTCTTCATTGTCGGGTCTTTATCTGGATTTTTATATTCCTTTTCATCCTGGCCCGGGAACAAGAATATCTGGTGCAGCTTCTTTAGGAGGGAGGGCTGCATATTATCTATCTTCTTTAGTTTCTCGTCGTTGATGGTGGCAGTTGTCCATACGATGCATCCTATTTGATTGCCATAGCACGTGCACGCTTCTGCGGGCTCATTTGGCTCAAAAATGCCGTCGCCCACCTCCGTGACCACCATTCTAGTAGTCATGAGCTGGTTTGGGCGCCGTTGCCTCTTTGCTTTTGGTTCCATACCGGCTCCGCTAATCTTGGTGTCGGTCTTAGTGTCAGCGCCGATCTCGATGTCGGTCTTAGTCTCCGATGTGAAAGGTGGGACCAGCAAGAACAACCGTTGATCGTCGGCAAGGTTCAAAAATTCGTCTGCTGCCCGGTAGACGTTGTCGCAATCACTAGAACCTTGTCCTTCATTGTTGCCAGCCATGTTTCCTACAATTAAATCTAGTCAATTAATTCTAGACCTAATAAAATGAATAATGACATAAAAGGGCCTATGTTTTGCAGGAACATTGACTCCTTCCCGGTGCGGCAAATCCCGGGCACTCAATATGTCCTAGTTTGTAGCACAAGTCATGCCGAAATTCACGGAAAATTTCGGCATGACCTTTGCCAAAAAGTGGACAAATCAAGAACCTGAAATTTTCCAGAACGGAAATGAATCAACATTCTGGCAAAACATAGACCACTTGGCTTCATTCCCTGGAAACAACAAAAGGCCACCTGGGCACAATTGAACCACTTCAATGAAAAGATATAACATGACCACTTTAATGAAAAGATATAATCAACAATAAAATTCTAGGAAGGGATCATCTTTAAAATAAAAATTCCCTAAATTCTTTCCTAGAAAAATAGTGGTATTTTCAAAAATAAAAACCTTTGCAAAATGACCTCACTAAACACTTCTCTGCCTAGGAAAGAACCCAAATTCTATTCTAGATATTCCTCTCTCTCTGACACACATTATTTTCTCTAACCCTTCTCTGCCTAGGATAGAACCCAATTAAATTGCAAAGGAACTCCATTTCTCTAACCCTTCTGACCTAATGCTCTAAAATAAATTTTTTCTCTAACCTAGCGAACATAGTTAACCTAGCTTGTTAACCTAATGAACCTAATTAACCTAGCTATTTAACCTAGTTAGTTAACTTAGCTAGTTAACCTAGTTTACCTAGATAATTAACCTAATTAAACAAGTTAACCTAGCTAGTTCTCTGTCAAAGCCCTAAATAAATTTTTGCACTAGCCTAGATACTTAACTGTCAGGACCCCAATTCCAAGTCACATCGATCTAGCTAGTAACACCTCATATCACTTTGCGGCCTCACGCATGGTATTCCCACGGGTGTCACCTTACCATGGACCAAGACTGTTTGTGCCTTTTGGCTCACGTATATGATAGTGTCGCTAGCATCCATATGACAGAGAACTCGGGCTGACATGGCTAGTCGTGAACCCAAAGCGGCACGAACACATGGGAACATGCATACATGAATCACATCGAGCATGTCGGTGAGGAGAGTGTGAATCCGGGATGTAGCACTGGGCTAATAGGACTCCGGGAACCCGGGCTGTAGCAGGATAGGCAGGACTCTGGATGTCACTGCGTGACATTTCCCCGAAGGGACAGACATAGGAACGAGATGAAACACATGCCGGCTAGTCAAGTGTCCTGAGCAGTAGTGCTGGGCTAGCAGGACTCCGGTGAACCGGGCTGTAGCAGACTACTATGGCTCAAGGAGCACTAGACTACATTTCCCCATAAGAGAGGCTACCAAAGATAAACAACTAGATTGTCGGATCCCACACATACCAAGCATTTTAATCATACACACAATATGCTCGATATGTGTAAATACAACATGGCATCACAACATAACTCTACGACTCAAGTATTTATTGATTAGGCTCCGAGGAGCGAGATATTACAAACATGGGTCTCACGACCCAACAATCATAGCATACAAATCAAAGCACAAGCGGAAGCTTAACATGTCTGAGTACAGACATCTACAAATGGCAAAGGCAAAGAAGCCTGACTATCTACCCAGATCCTGCCGAGGGCACAAGATCGTAGCTGAGGTATCAAGCTAAACGTCGAAGTCCACGCGGAACTACTAGTGATACTGAAGTCTCTCTGCAAAACATAAAATAAGCAAACGTGAGTACAAAGGTACTCAACAAGACTTACATCAGAACTAGCTACATATGCATCAGTATCAATAAGGGGGGGGGTGGAGTTTAACTGCAGCAAGCCAGCTTTGACTCAGTGGCTAACCTGAACTACGACTGCAAGCAACTCTTTTGAGGTGGCGCACACGAGTCCACATATTCACCATTCAATACACAACTATGGATCCGCTCCCGTCTCCCTACGAGAAGGCCATCCATAGCACTCACACTTATCTTGCGAGTTTTAGGGCATCCACTTACACTCATCTATGAACTGTTATAGGCAACCCAGAAGTCCTTTACCGCGGACACGGCTATTCGAATAGATCATTTATAACCCTGCAGGGGTGTACCTCTTCACACACGCTCTCGCCACTTACCACCATGTACACGTCGTGTATCTTGGCAACCTTGAAGCGGAAGCCTGGCGAGGGAGTCGGCCACGACCTGACTAACCACACAAGTCTCTAGTCCAGGTTTATCGCCTATTTGGGCTCCATCCGCGAGGAGATCCGGCCAGAGTTTCGCTCACAGCCCCAAACTATGTGTGCACGGTTCCCGAGACACCAAACGGGCACCCGGTAAACCGTGCCACGGTGTATCTACCGCATCATAGCCCACCCCTAGGGTCAGCACTACGCACGGCCGCCAACACATATCCTATAAACACCAGAAACTAGTTGCAACTCTTGGACAGAGGACATGGGCAGCTAATAAGTCGAGAGGTCAATTAAGGATCCCAATGAGTGGTAGTAGTATTCATGGATCACAAACACAGAACTCAGTTCCTGAGGACGGTTTCAATGAGACAACCCACCATGTACTCCTACATGTCCTCTCATCGCTACCTTTACCAAATCGTGTTCACACACTTAGCTCACACACAGTAGGACATGTTCATCGTCATTCCAATTCATCCCCGATGAATCAGACCTGACTCAACTCTAAGCAGTAGCAGGCATGACAAACAAGCATGAATGAGTAGGAACATCAGGGCTCAAACAACTCCTACTCATGCTAGTGGGTTTCATCTATTTACTATGGCAATGACAGGTCATGCAGAGTAAAGTGGTTCAACTACCGCATCATGTAACAGTTGAATCGTTGTTGTCCTAATGCAGTAAAAGAGAGCAGGAGCAAGAGAGTGGGATTGTATCGAAATGAACAAGGGGGTTTTGCTTGCCTGGCACTTCTGAAGATAATATAGTTCTTCATCGGTGTCATCGATCACGTCGTCGGAAACATCGTCGTCTGAGAGGGGAGGGTTACCGGCAAACAGGGAAGGACACAATCAATGCAATGCAACAATATGATGCATGAATGTGACATGGCAATATGTTGTTGATTCGCCTAATGCAACTAGCAACAAGTTAAATGGAGTTGGTTTGAACACTAGGTTCAAATTCAAACTCCATATGTGCTTTCCTAAATGCCATTTAATTAGTTTGTCCTAAACAGCAATGTTAAGTTGCTCAAATATGCATGAAAATGCCATAAACAGATTCCTTGAATTTTTCTGATAATTTTTCATATATAACTTATTTCATTTGGAGTTACGGTCAAATTTCTATGATTTTTAGAAGTTTATACTATTTTCTGGAATTTTCTGAAAAAGAATAAATCCAGTAAATGCTTTATTGCGTCAGCAGTGCGTCAGCGTGACGACGGCTGGTCAACTGGGCGCCTCCAGGTCAAACCTGACCAGTAGGGCCCACTGGTCAGTAGTTAGTTAGTGTTAAACTAATGCTAATCCTAGTTTAGTTAATGGCCTGGGGCCCACACGTCAGTGAGAGAGAGAGAGGTCAAACCCCTAATCAGACGGGGTCAGACCTGCCGGCGTTGAGTCGCCGGCGAGGCCGAGATGGCGAAGAGTGTCGGAAATGCTGCTACGGCCATGGTTCGATGCGCGGGTGGGTGCTACGGTTAGCTGGCGGTGTGGCGCATCCAACGGTGGCGTTCGTTGGAGCTGAGGTGGCCGGAGATGACGGCGGTGAGCTCTTTTGCGGCCGCCGGAGTTCGGCCATATACGGGGTTGGGGCTGCGGCATGCAAACACGCGAACTGAGGTGCTAGCGAGGCACTACGCAGTGCGGTAAGCATGTTAGGTAGCACGGAATGACCAAATGGTCGCCGGAGCGACGCCGACGACAAGCTCAAGCGGAGGCGAGCTTCGGCCATGGTGGAACTATGGCCTAGAGGGTGCAAACACATGGGGAAGAAGAGCGGTCCGAAGCAGATTCTCACAGCAGGGTCGGGGAGCAGGTCAGCAGCTCGGGGGAGGCATCAATGGCGGCAAATCGACGGTGGCTATCCTCGGTGGCCGAGGAGGGGAATGGCGGAGCTGGCGGCAACTAGGACTTCCAGCGCCTTCCGCCTTGGTGAGGAGGAAGAGGGGAATGAGGCGGGGCTTCTTGGCGCGTCGGCGAGGCGTGGGGTGGCCGGTGGCCATGGTAGAGCACGGCGGCACCCTCTGGTGCGCTCGGGAAGAGAGGGAGAGGGAGCCAGAGGAGGGGAGGAGCTGCAGGCGTGAGAGAGAGAGAGGTCGGGGGGCGCGTGGCGACGCATGGAGGCGTCCAGGGCATCGGGGACATTGGCAGCCAGGCAAGAGGTGGCTCGGGCGCGTGTGCGCGCGCAGTGAGCACACGCTCTGCCTACTGGCCTAGGGAGGAAGACGACAGGGGAGGTGGAGGTGGGCTGGGCCGGCACAGGGCCAGGCCAGGTGGGCTGCACAGTGCTGGGCCTCGGGCTGTGGGTAAGCGCCAGGTAAAACCTTTCTCTCTTCTTTCTGTTTTCGATTTTAGTTACTGTTTTCTATTTTCTGCAATTGTTTTGTCTTTCTTAAAAATGCCAGAGCATTTCCAAAAATCCTGAAAATATTTGTGGGCACTGTTGAAATTATTCCCAACAGCCCTCAACTAGTTTCAGAGTTATTTGAGCATTTAAAATATTTATAGGATTTAAATGCCCCAATTCAAGTACAATATGAGTTAATCCAAAAATCCAGAAATGACCTAGAAATATGTTTATCATTTTTGGTAGAGGTTTTCACCTTTATCAAAAATCATGAACTTTTCCAAAGGCATTTTGGGTTCATTTAAAATATTGTTTATTTGAACCTAGTTGAATTCATTTAGTGCTAGGGTTTCAACATCACCATTTCAACTTTAATTGAAAAAGTTAACATGATGCATGGATGCTTTAAGGCAACTAATGGCAAGCAAATTATAGGGCTGTGACATTAACCTAATTAAACTAGTTAACCTAACTAGTTATTTGTCAAAGCCCTAACTAATTTTTTGTAATAACCTAGATAATTAACGCGCTACTACTATCGCTATGTATTTTCCTTTTCTTTTCTTATTTCCTATTCTCTTTCCATAGCAGGGGTCTAAAAACAGCGCCGCTGCTATATTATCTACAGCGCCTCTTACGAACAGACGCTTTTGCTATGCCTTTCTCCTTTTTTTCCTTTTTCATCTATTTTTCTTTACATTTTATTTTTTCCTTTCTCCTTTTTCTATTTCTTTCATTTTCATTTTCTTTTCTATTTGTTTTTCATTTTATTTTCCATTCATTAGCAGTAGCGCCTTTCACAGTAAACGCGCTGCTACAGTAGTCTTAGCGGTAGCGCGGTTTTTATAAGACCGCTACTACTATGTGTAGCATATCGGCTTAGTAGTGGGAATTTTAGTAGTAGCGCTTTTACAGGGAGACGTCCTACTACTACATTTGTATCTGTAGCGCAGTTATCCTGCACGAGCTACTGCTATGTAGCACTAGCGCCCTTTTTTAGAAAGCACTACTGTTAAAGTTCTCTGTATATGGTTTTCCCTAGTAGGCTTGCTGGACAGTGATGGATTGGATGATATTTATCAAGTAATCGAGTTAGTTTTGTTAGGGTTTGATCCCTAGTATCCACAATGTTCAGAGAATGATGTTGCTATGACTTTGCTATACTTAATGCTTGTCACTAGGGCCCGAGTGCCATGATTTCCGATCTAAAGCTATTATGCTTTCATGAATATATTTGTGTTCTTGATCCTATCTTGCAACTTGTAGACACCTATTATGAGTTATGATCAGCATACCCCAAGTTCACAATAATTGGGATTCTTTCCGGTGATTACCGTAGTTTGAGGATTTCATGTATTCACTAAGTGCTAATGCTTTGGTCCGGTTCTCTATTAAAAGGAGGCCATAATATCCCTTAGTTTCCATTAGGACACAGCTTCCATGGGATGGCAGGACAAAAGATGTCATGCAAGTTCTTTTCCATAATCACATATGACAATATACAGAATACATGCCTACATTATATTGATGAATTGGAGCTAGTTATGTGTCACCCTAGGTTACGACTGCAACATGATGAATATCATCTGACACAATTATTATTGTCGATCCATTGCCTACGAGCTTTTCACATATTTATCTTTGGTAAGTTACTTTTGTTGCTACTGTTGTTACAATCACTACAAAACTGCTACTATTACTTTTGCCACCGTTACCGTTACTTCCTTATTACTTTTCTACTAAATACTTTCTGTAGATATTAAGTCTTTCAGGTGTGTTTGAATTGACAACTCATCTGCTAATACTTGAGAATATTCTTTGGCTCCCCTTGTGTCGAATCAATAAATTTGTTTTGAATACTCTACCATCAAAAACTGTTGCGATCCCCTATACTTGTGGGTTATCAAGACCTTTTTCTGGCGCCTCTGTTGGCGAGCATAGCTCTATTCTCTGAGTAACTTGGGATTTATATCTGTTCATCACTATGAGGAATTTGAAAGATACTAGAACCATGATTTTTTTCCTCTACTACGATGGGAGGTAAGGAACTGCCATCTAGATCTGCACTTGATTCACCTTCTGTTTTGAGTAAACTTGCGACACCTACTATTGATTCTGATATGTCGCATGTTATAGATGATGCTACTTCTGCTATGAATGGTGCTTATGATGCTACTCCTTTGCTTGATAAAACTATGCCACTGGGTAAATTGCTTGATGAACAACTTGCTAGAGCTAGAACTATTGAGTATGCTGAAGATGATGATACTTCCGAAACTGATGAATTTTTTGAAACTGAACACTTTGAAACACCTATTAGACCTAGCTATCCTAGATATGAATTACCTATTATGCCGGAGGGTTATTTTATGGATGGAGAGGTAGATAGGGACTTTCTTGCTTGTAAGGATAGAGATGATCTTAAGAAATTATTATGCAAGTGGAAACAAAAATCTTTGAATGCTAGAATGCAATATGATCCTAAGTTTGCTACTTCACCTATCTTTCTTACTGATAAGGATTATTAATTCTCTATCGACCCCGAGTTAATTACTTTGGTTGAATCTAATCCTTTCCACGGTTATGAATCTGAAGCTATTGTGGCACCCCTTACTAAATTGAATGACATACCCACCCTATTTGCTCTGAGGAAAAAAATTGATATTACTATATTCTTAAGTTGTTTACTTTCACGTTAAAGGGTGATGCTAAGATATGGTTTAATTTTCTTGCTCTTGGTTGTGTGCGTAGTGCCCAGGATATGATTTACTACTTCTCGGAAAAATATTTCCCTGCTCATTAGAAACAAGCTGGTTTACAGGAAATATTTAACTTTGTGCAAATTGAAGAAGAGAGTCTCCGACAAGCTTGGGGGAGGCTTCTCCAAATACTTAATGCTTTGCATGATCATCCTCTCAAGAAAAATGAAATACTTGATATCTTTTATAATGTACTAACTGATGCTTCTAGGGACCACCTAGATAGTTGTGCTCATTGTGTTTTGAAGGAACGAACTATTGAACAAACTGAAGTGCTATTGAATAATATACTAAGTAATGATAATGATTGGACTCTTCCTGAGCCACCTCCTAAGCCAACTCCAAAGAGGAGAGGTATTCTATTTCTAAGTCCCGGAGATATGCAAGAGGCAAGGAAATCTATGAAGGAAAAGGGTATTAAAGCTGAAGATGTTAAGAATTTACCACCTATTGAATAAATACATGGTCTTGATAACCCGACACATGTAGTAGAGGTAAATTCTAAGAATAGTTTTGATGAAGGTGATATTCCTCATAACAAGTCTGCTAGTCAATGCTTGGATGAATTTGATAACTTTATTATTAAACAAGAAAACTTCAATGCATATGTTAGTAGGCAATTGAAACGTAATGCTTATATGCTTGACTACTTGGGTGACTATAGGTTTAGAACGGTTAATGGTCTTAAGATTATTAGTAAGCATGCTTCCATGGTAAAAACTCAAGTAGAACAAGTTCTCAAGGCACAAAATGACTTGTTGAATGAGTTGAATAATAAGAACAATGATCACGTTGTTAGAGTTATGACTAGAGGAGGTAAAATGACTCAGGAACCTTTGTAACTTCAATCTCATCCTAAGAGAGTGGAACAAGACTCTCAGAGAATTAATACTAATGCACCTAATCCTTCTAAAAAGAAAAAGAAAGGTGATAGGACTTTGCATGTTTCTAGTGAACCTGTTATAGACACACCTGAGAATCCAAATGATATTTCTATTTCTGATGCTGAAACACAATCTGGTGATAAACATGAACCTACTGATAATGTTAATGATTATGTTCATGTTGATGCTCGACCTAGTAATGATAATGATGTGGAGATAGAACCTGTTGTTTATCTTGATAACCCACAACCTAAAAATAAAAGGTATGATAAGAGAGACATCATTGCTAGGAAACATGGTAAAGAAAGAGAACCATGGGTTCAAATACCCATCCCCTTTCCTCCTAAACCATCCAAGACAAAGGACGATGAGGATTTTGAGCGCTTTGTTGAAATGCTTAGACCTGTCTTTTTGCATATGCGTTTGAGTGGTATTCTGAAAATGTCTCCTTATGCCAAGTATATGAAAGATATTGTTACAAATAAAAGAAAGATACCGGAAGTTGAAATTTCCACCATGCTTGCTAATTACACTTTTAAGGGTGGAATACCAAAGAAACTAGGAGATCTAGGAATACCAACTATACCATGCTCCATTAAAAGAAACTATGTTAAAACTGGTTTATGTGATCTTGGAGCCGGTATTAGTGTTATGCCTTTCACTTTATATCATAGACTTAATTTGAATAAGTTGACACCAACTGAAATCTCTTTGCAAATGGCCGATAAATCAACTGCTATACCCATCGGTATTTTTTAGAATGTACCTATCGTAGTTGCAAACATTACTATCTTAACGGACTTTGTTATTCTTGATATTCCCAAGGACGACGGTATGTCAATCATCCTTGGTAGACCTTTTTTGAATACTGCAGGAGCTGTTATTGATTGCAACAAGGGCAATGTCACTTTTCATGTTAATGGCAATGAGCATACGGTACATTTTCTGAAGAAACAGCCTCAAGTTAATAGTATCAATTCTATTGGAAAATTTTCAACAATTAGTATTGGAAGTTTTGAATTCTCTATTCCTACAGTCAAAAAGAAATATGATATTCTTATTGTTGGGGACATGCATATCCACGTTGAGGTAACCTAGTGTCATACGAAAGTTCTCCATTTTCAAGTCATTCAAAAGAAGTTTGTTAATAAGACTTGATCAACCTTGTTAATGGATTCGTTTTGATGGGCATGAGATGGATGAATTTAGTGAACACAACTTTCTGTACCCACTTTTTACTGTCTGTTATTTAGAATAAATAAAGAAAAAAATATGTTATTCGTCTGTTTTCTGAATATCCGTGCAATAAAAAATGTTCCGAAAATAAAAGTTCTCCAAATGCCCTAAAAATTTAGTATGATTTTTTCCAGATTATTTTAGAAATTTAGGCACCGAATACACACCAGGGGGTAGCACCAGTGGGCCACAAGCCCACAGGGCGCGCCCACCCCACTGGGCGCACCTAGATGACTTGAGGGTCCCACGTGGGTCCCCCTCACTTATTCCCGCACCCATTCACTTCGTCTTCCTGTAGAAAAAATCCCACCATTGCTCAACCCCATGTTCTTGCTTATTTAGCTCCCATTTTCAACCTCCTTGCTCAGAACTCTAATTTTGAAGCTGTTTCGGGGATTTGTTCATCGGTATGAGACTCCTACAATGGTCCAATTAGTTTTTGTTCTAGTTCTTTATATATTGCAATTTTTTGCTGCTATGGTGACCTTGTTCTGGAGCTTGCATGTCAAATTTATAAGATCCAAAGTAGTTTTCATGCATGATATAGCCTCCACGCACTTGTGGGAGTAGTTGCTACCAATCGTGTTGTGTTATGTTCACTTTTATTTTGAGTCACTAAAAAATTCAGAAATTTTCAAAGAAACGGAAAGAAATAATGAAGAGATGGTTAAGGGGTTCTTCAAGCCAGAACTCGAATGAAAATGAAAATGAGGAGAAGAAGAAGCCCAAGTATAATCTTCCATGTGTGGGGAAGGTTCGGCCATGTGAATGGCCAATCGATGCATTCTTGAGGGCGGCTGGAATTTATGATGCTTTTTATTTGGCGGAGAATGCAGGCAT
Source organism: Triticum dicoccoides (assembly GCF_002162155.2). NCBI lineage: Eukaryota > Viridiplantae > Streptophyta > Magnoliopsida > Poales > Poaceae > Triticum > Triticum dicoccoides. Next base: position 367,638,664 of record NC_041390.1, read on the forward strand.
CACCGACTTCCTCCAAGATAAGTGTGAACAATACCTTTTTCTCACTAACACCTTCATGCAAAATTTACATTTCTAGGTGGTCACCACCCATGGTTGAGTTTTATTTATATGATGAGCATAAGGAGATGACACTTTATGATTTTTGTGAGGTTTGCAAATTACCTTATGAGGGCAGTGTCAGTGATCGATGTCCTAGAGATGTGGAAGACTTTATTGATGAAACTATTGTAGGGGAAGAGAGAAGGGTGTCAGAAGCGAGAGTGGCTAGCTTACATTTTCCTGTTTTATGCTATTATTCACTATTTGCAGGGAGATTTTTGATTGGTCGTGGGGAGAGCGGAGGCCTTAGTGCCCCGGACCTTGCTATTTTGCGCCATGCTTTATATTGTGATAGAACTTTTAGTTTGGGCGCTCTTGTTGCTCGTCGATTAAACACAAACCGCACGAAGGGCCCCATCATTGGCGGTATCTACACCTTCCGCCTCTCTAGACTCTTTCAGATACCTATCAGGCATGACGAGGAGGAGGAGATGCTGCTACCCGCTAGTTATTTGAACTACAACAGTATGGTAGCGCATGATTCTATTAAGAAAGATAAGGAGAAGAGGCTCCTCTACAACCTAGTACTTAGCCAGGATACTTGTGAGACTATATTGCTGCCTGCTTCTTCTTTGTTCGACATTCATTCAGGCTACTACACAACTATGAGTGAGGACATCTACAGATTTCGGGGTCTTCCACAACCCCCAGTACCTGAGCCAGCACCAGTTCCTGATCTGTATCAGGAGCCTGTTTTTCAGTCGGAGCCACATGACCTCGCCAAACAGTGGAACTCTCAGGACCCTCCAGAATATCGAGGAGAGGGTTATTTCGAGCCGTGGCCCTAGACCAACTTAGGCCAAAATCCTAAGCTTGGGGGAGTACGTGTTTCTCACCAACATTACATTCATGTTCACACACTCCTTTTAGTTGTCGGTGTTCATACTTTTTCATTGTATTATACATGTTAGTTTATTTTCTTGCTTTCTTCTTGTGTGTTTGACAAACTTTGAGAAAATCCAAAAAATTAGTTCTCGCTTCTTTTTAGTTTTCTTTCTACTTTATTTAGTAGTAGTACTTAAAAAAACCCAAAAATATTTCTTATTCTTCTTTTCCTTGTTGGGAGCTTTCCCATGTAAATAGTTTTTCTCGTTCTTGTTTTCCTTTCTTTAGAAAAAACAAGAACACAAAAAAATATTTCAGTGTGTCTCTTTGAAATTCTTTTTGCTTTCTTTGGCTATTAAGGAGAAGACCACGATGAAAATGTTGAGTGGCTCTCATATGCATTATTGTTGATCTAACAAAGAGCTCATATTACCTTGTCTTCTCCTTTTGAATAAATGTTTGCAAATTCTAGCTTAGTCCAATGCATGTGCACTCTTATTATTATTCACACCATTCAATCGTGAAAATGAAATCCAATAATGACAATATATGATGAAATGATTGAGATGGAGAAAAGCTCGTATGAACTTTACCTATTTTGTTTTTGTAAATATGATTAGGTCATCTTTCTTGATTTAGAGCATTATGAATGAAACATGCTTGCAATGACAATTAGAGATTATAGTTGCTCATGCCATGCTTAATTAGCTAGGAGTTCGTAATGTTTTACCTTGTGTGCCAACATGCTTTTAAAATGGATATGATGTAGTATGATAGGATGGTGTCCTCCTTTGAATGATTTAAGTGGCTGGACTTGGCACATGTTCACGCATGTAGTTGAAACAATAACAACATAGCGTCCACGATATTTATGTTCATGGTGATTTATATCCTACTCATGCTTGCACTCAACGTTGGTTAATCTAAATGCATGTTTATGACCGTTGTCGCTCTCTAGTTGGTCGCTCCCCAATCTTTTGCTAGCCTTCACTTGTAGTAAGCAGGAACACTTCTTGTGCATCCACTTCCATAAACCCAAATTTGTTCCATATGAGTCCACCATACCTACCTATATGCGGTATTTACCAGCCGTTCCAAGTAAATTTGCATGTGCCAAATTCTAAACCTCCAAATAATAATTTTTTGTATGCTCGAATCGCTCATGTAGTGACTGGGGGTTGTCACTATCTTCCATGCTAGGTGGGTTATTCTCATGGTGAGTGTTTTTTCACTTGTCATTCACGAGAAAGTGGCTGGTAATCGAGATGCCCAGTTCCATGCTCAAAATCCAATCAATATATAAATATCAAACAAAACTACCACAGGACTGTTGTTGGTATGGACAATACCCGTTGTTTCGGATCAACCGTGCAGTGTGCTTGTTGGTGGAGGGGAAATAAAAACTTTACCATTCTGTTTGGGACCGCCTATAATGTATCTAGCATGGAAGATACCGAGATCTGTTGGTTGTTATGTTGGCAATGAAAGCATAGAGCTCAAAATTATATTCATCTCTGTTTTAAAAGGTTGAGCTCTGGCACCTCTGCAAATCCCTACTTCCCTCTATGAAGGGCCTATCTATTTACTTTTATTGCCGAGTCATCATCCTCTTATAAAAAGCCCCAGTTAGAGAGCACCACTTCCATTTACATGCTTTGTTATCAATTGATATTGATTATGAGTGTGACTGGATCTCTTTTGCCATGAATTATAATGTCTAGTCAGTCCTTGATCTTCAGGGGTGCCCTGCATTTATGTTTTGCGGTCTCAGAAAGGGCTGGCAAGATACCATTTTGTCATATTATTGCTCGCTAGTTGATTTTGCTATTGAGATGAGTAAATGTGGGTCCTAAATGTTATTGTGAATATGGTTAGTTCATAATCTTTGCTGAAAACCTGAATACTTGCTAGACATATTTGCAACAACAAGATCAAACAGAGTTTGTAAAAGTTTTTCTTTATCACTTTCAGTTTGTCAACTGAATTGCTTGAGGACAAGCAATGGGTTAAGCTAGTGGGAGTTGATACTTCTCCATCGTATATACTTTTCCAAACACTTTTGCCCTTGTTCTGGAGCATAATTTGCATGATTTGAATGGAACTAACCCGATCCGACGTTGTTTTCAGCAGAATTGCCATGGTGTTATATTTGTGCAGAAATTAAAGTTCTTGTATTGACTTGGAAATTTACGGGGAATACTTTTGTCATATATAAATAATATTGGCGCAAGAATCAACTAGAGGGGGCCACCCGGAGGCCACAAGCCCTGGGGGGGCACCCACCCTCTTGGGCATGACCTGCAGGCTTGTGGGCCCCTGGATCTCTTCTCGCCCTAATTCCAAATCTATATGTACCTATTCGAGGAGAAAAAATAAGAGAGAAGGATTTATTGCGTTTTATGATACAGAGCCGCCGCCACCTCATGTTCTTCATCGAGAGGGCTGATTTGGAGTCTGTTCAGGGCTCCGAAGAGTGGGATTTATCACCATCATCATCACCAACCTTCCTCCATCACCAATTTCATGATGCTTACTGCCATGCATGAGTAATTTCATCATAGGCTTGCTGGACAGTGATGGGTTGGATGAGCTTTATCATGCAATCGAGTTAGTTTTGTTAGGGTTTGATCCCTAGTATCCACTATCTCCTGAGATTGATGTTGCTATGACTTTGCTATTCTCAATGCTTGTCACTAGGGCCCGAGTGCCATGATTTCAAATCTGAACCTATTATGTTTTCATGAATATAGTTGTGTTCTTGATCCTATCATGCAAGTTGTAGACACCTATTATGAGTTATGATCCACATACCCCAAAGTGAAAATAATTGGGATTCTTTCCGGTGATTACCGTAGTTTGAGGAGTTCATGTATTCACCTAGTGCTAATGCTATGGTTCGGTTCTTTATTAAAAGGAGGCCTTAATATCCCTTAGCTTCCATTATGACCCTGCTGCCACGGGAGCGTATGACAAAAGATGTCATGCAAGTTATTTTCCATAAGCATGTATGACTATATACAGAATACATGCCTACATTTATATTGATGAATTGCAGCTAGTTCGTTGTCACCCTAGGTTATGACTGCCACATATGATGAATATCATCCAATACAATTATCATTATTGATCCATTGCCTACGAGCTTTTCACATATTGAGCTTTGTAAAGTTACTTTCGTTGCTACTGTTGTTACAATCACTACTAATTGCAAATGCTACTTTTGCCACCGTTACCGTTACTTCCATATTACTTTGCTACTAAATACTTTGCTGCATATATTAAGTTTTTCTGGTGTGGTTGAATTGACAACTCAATTGCTAATACTTGAGAATATTCTTTGGATCCCCTTGTGTCAAATCAATAAATACAGGTTGAATAATGTACCATCGAAAACTGTTGCGATCCCCTATACTTTTGGGTGATCACACCACAGCAACAAAAATGTGCAATAATTAAAGCACTAGAACAAGAACTAATTGAACCATTGGAGGAGTCACATACTGATGAACAACTCCGTGAAACAGTTTTGGAAATGGAGTTCCAAGCAAGGAGATCGAAAATGACAGCAATACGTGCAAGAACACGGGTTTGAGCAATGGTAGTATTTTTCTGCAGGAAGGCGAAGTGGATGGGTGCTAGAATAAGTGAGGGGGGCCCACGTGGGACGCACAAGCCCTCTAGGCGCGCCCGAGCGGGTGGGGGCGCCCTGGGGGCTTTTGGCCCACTGGTGCAGCCCCCTGGTGTATTTTCAATGCCGAAAATTCCAAAATATTCTATAAAAAATCATACTAAATATTCAAGGCATTTGGAGAACTTTTATTTCGGAACAATTTTTATTGCATTGATAATTCAGAAAACACGCGAATAATAGTATTCTTGCTTTATTTAATTTAAATAACAGAAAGTACAAAGTGGGTACATATAGTTGTGTTTACTAAATTCATCCATCTCATGCCCATCAAATTAATCCATTAACAAGGTTGATCAAGTCTTATTAACAAACTTCTTCCGAATGACATGAAAACGGAGAACTTTCGTATAACACTAGGTTACCTTAACGGGGATATGCATGTCCCCAACAATAAGAATAACATATTTCTTTTTGACAGTGGGAATAGGGAATTCAAAACCTCCAATAGTAATTACTGAAAATTTTCCAATAGAGTTGATACTATTCACTTGAGGTTGTTTCTTCAGAAAGTGTATCGTATGCTCAGTACCATTAATATGAAAAGTGACATTGCCCTTGTTGCAATCAATAACAGCCCATGCATATTCAAAAAGGTTCTACCAAGGATGATCGACATACTGTCATGTCCGTGCAACAACCCCTGGGTCTGTTGCCAGACTATGCACATGCACGAGAACCAGATTACAGCACCAAGATTAGAGTGGAGCACTAGGAATCAATTTTTCAAAGGACCAACATGCAGCGCAAGAAGACCAAGACTAGCCAGGAGAGCGTGATATCGATAAGGGAAAAGCCTCCCTTGTCGGGCAGGCGAGCCCAGCAAGGATGGGGTCACCCTCGAAAGCAAGTTTCCAAGACGTCCCAGCAGGGCCTACTGGGGCTCGCAAAGGCAGAACCACCTCACCGCACCACCTCACCACGACGCATGTCGTCGATCGGTGCGGTGTCAAGGTCCAAATTGATAAGTGGCTACTATTCGCCACATGGCATCCACTTTCTATAGGAATAACCTACAGGCGACACCTGTCCTACGACGTGTCAAGCGAGCAGAAGCAAAGCTGGCAAAACAGCCCGATAGGGCTTACCGAGCAGGCTACAAATGTGACATTGAGCGCCGCATTTAATGCGCTTTATCAGCCTGCAGAGTTAGGTATGATAGCACTATTTGCTATCTTATCAGTGCATAATGACTGATTTGCCATAGTGGTGACCCCTTTGTCTAGAAAAGGAGGCACATTGCAACCATAGAAAGGGTTAGCGAATCCACCACCTCACACATTCATACTCGCGTAGCCGTTTTGCCCTGAGGCAACCCTGCCGGGCAAGCATGTTGCGTTCACCACTATTTTTTCGACCATCAATCCACTGAACCTGGGTAAAGATTGCCCGTCTGATCTCTATCGTGCTGCTCGACGCCCCTCTGCTCTTTGTGCAATGTGCCATCCCCCCTCCGAACCACCAAGGGGGTCTTAGTCCCATAGGTGGCCATGGTTTCCCACAACATCTTTGGTGCGCCAGGTAGGGGGGTCACATGCATGAACCTGAAGGCATGAGCAGCGGTCATCTTCATCGCCATCTTCATCATCTTGCGGCTCCATTGACTATGGCGCCCAGTAAGAAACTCGGTGCTTCAGCTCACCCGTTCACCTGGAAGGCTCCACCGCCCGCGGTAACCAGCGCAGCGGGGGCCGCGGAGGCGCACGAGGATGTGGGCACTGCAGGGGACGCAGTCGATGCAGGCGGCAGCATCACCGCCTCCCATGCAGACGAAACAGGAGCGGGAGGCACCGGAGGAGAGTAGCATCATCAGCATCCCGGTGGCCATGCTCCACGAGGTACGAGCGAAGGGTTATCCCATCTGAACCCCTTCCCCTCTCCGAGGGGCACAACCATAGTGGTGGCACCAGTATTGGGGGGAATCACCACCTTCCGGCCGCCCCCACCACGGGTGTAACCGTAGGGCGCGCGCCACCGCTGAGACGGGTTGACCAAGTGTCAGTGTACTAGAATAGGGGTACCCTAGTACCCCGAACTTGTGCACGGGCAGTTGCAGCACCCCGCGGCAAGGCTTGCCGGGCTAACACCAAAATCCTCCGTGGTTCCCTTGGAGCCATTCAAGAACAAACTATTTAAGCTCAGGAGACAAGGCCCCGGCAAGAGGAGCTTGCCGGGAAGGCCAACCGAGGCACTCCAAGGAACTTTTCGCGACGCGCCACGCGCTCCGGCAAGGCAACAAGGCCCCGGCAAGAGGAGCTTGCCGGGAAGACCAACCAAGGTACCTCGAGGCCCGGTGAGCGACAAGCTTCCGGACCCGACAAGATAACAACAGCGGCAAGGCGCTTGCCGCGGCAGGCGGCCACTCTGTGCCCACGCTCCAGTGCATCCACCAACGTGTCGCCCTGGGGGCCTCTCCAGGCGCGCGTGGCGGGAGGCTGTGCAGCCAGCGGTGCGCAGTGGCATGCGAAGCTGACAAGATCACCATCATGGCGAACGGTGGCGCCCCTAACGGTCTTTTTCTGCACTGTTTGGGCGACCCAAACGGGCATTTAATTCCCTTGTCCCCTGCCGTCAGGGTTAGGTAGGGTGCACTGTACAAGTAACTGTACCAACCACTCCACTTTTTGCATTTGTACCCTTCTCTGCGTTGCCACCTGTCGGTGACCCCTTTAGCGTATAAAAGGAGGCCCATGCGTAATGTAGAGGGGGTTCGGTTCGACTGGTTCGCGAAGTTCGACTAGTTCGGAACCCAGAAAAACACTAGGCTCTCTCTCTGGAGCAAGAACACAAGATAATACAACCAGACAAGCAGCAGTAGGAGTGTTATCTCTCCGGAGAGCTCCGAAGCTGGGTAAACTGCTCGTGTGCTTCGCCTCGATCTGCTGGGTAAACTGCTCGTGTGCTTCGCCTCGACCAGACAAGCAGCAGTAGGTGTTCGTGGATCAGTTTCCCCCGACATCTTTGGCGCGCCAGGTAGGGGGCGTCGAGATTGTGCGAACCTGATCCGGCGTTCACACGAGCTAGAACTTCATTCCCTTCATCAACATGCCACCGAAAAAGAAGACTTTGGCGGCAGCCGCTCCGTCCACGTCACTTCCGCCACCGTTGGAGCAAACGGGTGGTGGAATGGACGCCGGCGGAAGAATGGACATCGACGAGGAAGCTTATGATGCTGCCAGGTCCAAGGACAAGGCTGCACAAACCTCGGCGACTGTACATGTTCCGCGCCACTCTCAGGAGGCGCAAGACCAACAGCGTCATGACACTCGCAGTGCCATACGCATGCACGCCAAGACCAAGCTGGTGGATCTCGGGGCGCTCAAGACTAGCATGCACGCCAGCATGCTGGCACGAGCAGGGCAGGGTCGGCTGGATGGGATACTGCTCCTTCTAACATAGTTAGAAGTCCGAGCACGTCCCGCTCCTCGCGCCGTCCGCCACTGCCACCCACCACTCCAGCAGAAGCTTTGGCGTGAGCTCAACTTCTCCTAGATTACCCTCCGACATCGGACAAGATTGACGAATGGAGGGCCACCATTCAGAGTCTCATCGGCTATGCCAACGGCGACACTCCACGGCGGCCGAGCGCGTCGCCGCCGCGGCAGGGTTGCCGGGCGCGAGCCAGTGGCGACGAAACGGGTGGAGGTGCAACTACCATGCAATCACCACCCCGAAGGCCAAGATCGCCGACTCGCCGGATCCACCTCGACAGCGACTCCACTGCATCGTCGGATCCACGAGCTCGTCGTGATCAGCGCCAAGTTCTTCATGATCGACAACAAGAAGACGCTCGAACTCGCATCGAGCGCCGAAAAGAAGCGCGACATCAATCCGACAAGCGCACTGGGCCCTCTGTTGACATGCATGCGCCAGGGGAACCAGGCGATCTGCCGTACACGGTAGGTTGCCCTGCGTTCACTTGTGAGCTGCGGCAAGTCCAGTGGCCCAACACGAAGAACTTCAAGCCAGACGTACCGGAGAAGTACGACGGCAAGATGCATCCGTCGGAGTTCCTCAGCATCTACACAATTGCGGTGCAGGCTGCTGGGGGACGGGATGACAAGATCCTTGCCAACTACTTCCCGCTGGTGCTCAAGCCCAACGTCAGATCCTGGCTCATGCACTTGCCGGACAACTCCATATCCTCTTGGGCTGATCTGTGCCATCAGTTTGTCGGCGCCTTCACAGGCGGACACAAGCCTCATGGCCAGAGAGTGATCTTCATCTGCTCGACCAGAAGGAAGGAGAGCCCCTGCGCAAGTACATTCAGAGACTCAGCAGTGTGCAGCACAACATCCCAGACGTCCACCCTGCCGCGGTGATCAGCGCGTTCCATCAGAATGTGCGAAACCGCAGGATGCGGGAGGAAATGGCGATGTGCAAGATCAGGGACGTCAGTGAGTTATATGCACTGGCCGACAAGTGTGCACGTGCTGAGGAAGGGAGGAGACTCCCCGGAGAGAATGTAGGAGCGGGAGGATCTGACAGTGAAGATGCTGCCCCGGCAAGGAAAAACCGGCGGCGGAACAACAGGAAGAGGAAAGGCAAAGAGGTGCTAGTTGTTGAGCAGTCCGGCAACGGTGGTGGCGCCAAGGAAGCCAAAGCTGGTGACTCCGGCAAGGAGGTTGCCACGGAGGTGGCGGTCGCCGACAAGCAGGACGACACCAACAAGCAGTATTGCAAGATCCACCGCACCAAGGGCCATGATCTCCAGAGCTGCAGGAAAGTCGAGCATCTCGTTGAGCAACAGAAAGCTGAATACGAGCGGCGCGACAAGGAGAAGGCCCAGGAAGGTGCTGGGGGATCCGGCAAGAGACGTCCCGGCCGAGGAGGACGCCGCGGCAAGGCCAAGCAGCGGCAAGGAGACAGACCTCCTCGCGGCCGCGACAAGGATGAAGATGACGACGACGATGAAGACATGGATGATGAGGAGACTGATGAGCAGGAGTTCCAGAAGGCCACAGAGGTCCTGTGCGTTGATGGTGGTGCTTCTCTACATACCTCGCACCGTCAGCTCAAGCAGTGGGTGCGGGAAGTTAATGCAGCAGAACCACCCGTCGAGTCACGCAAGCCTCTGAAATGGTCCAGCACGCCTATCATCTTTGATATTGAGGACCACCCTGATCGCATAACTGCGGTCGGGTGCTTGCCGATGTTGGTTTCACCAACAATCCGCAACCTCAAGGTCACTAAGATGCTAGTTGACGGCGGGGCCGGCATGAACCTGATCTCCTCCGCGGTGCTCCAGAAACTCCAGATCCCTGACAGCGAGCTCGAAGAGACCGGTACATTTCAAGGAATCAACCCGGGAAGGAGCAAGCCGAAGGGAAAGATCACGTTGCCGGTAACATTTGGCAGCGAGCTGAACTTCAGGACTGAGAGGGTCACGTTTGACGTTGCTGACTTTCCATTACCTTACAATGGAATCCTTGGCCGTCCGGCACTCGCCAAGTTCATGGCAGCCTCTCACTATGCGTACAATGTACTGAAAATGCCAGGCCTGATAAGTGTCATCTCTGTCCCTGGCGACAAGAAGGATGCTCTTATCTGTGCCGACAAGATCTACCGGGAAGCAGTAGCCACAGCAGAACGCAAGACACTTGCCGCTGAAGCTCCCGGGGGGAAGAAGAAGACCAAGTCCGGCAAGAGCTCTGATGCCCACTCCGGCAAGCGCACCTCTTCGGAGTGCTGCGCTACCGTCGAGGACGCACCATCGAGCTCCACCGGCAAGTGTAAGAAGGCAATGGCAGCTCCACCTGAGACCAAGAAGGTGTCCGTCAAGGAGGACGGCACTGGTGGTACCTTCACCATCAGCGCCACTCTTGACCCCAAATAGGAAAGCGCGCTCGTTGCTTTCCTGCGGGCGAATGTCGACGTGTTTGCGTGGCAACCGTCTAATATCCCCGGTGTTCCCAGGAAAGTAATTGAGCACCACCTTGCTGTCTGTCCTCATGCGTGGCCCGTCAAGCAGAAAGTCAGGAAACAGGCAGTGGAGCGCCAAGAATTCATCGCAGAAGAAATCAAGAAGTTGGAAGCAGCAGGCCTTGTCAGAGGAGTGCTCCATCCCACGTGGTTGGCCAATCCTGTTGTCGTGCGCAAGGCTAACGGGAAATGGAGCCTTTGTATTGACTTCACTGATGTTAATAAAGCTTGTCCCAAAGACCCATTTCCCTTGCCGCGCATTGACCAGATTGTTGACTCCATAGCCGGATGTGATTTGCTTTCATTTCTTGATGCATACTCAGGATACCATCAGATCTTCATGGCAGAAGAGGATGAAGAGAAAACCGCATTTATCACCCCGTGTGGCACGTACTGCTTCGTACGGATGCCTTTCAGTTTGAAGAATGCTGGTTCAACATTCGCAAGGATAGTCCACCACGCTTTTGAGCCGCAGATGCACAGAAATGTGGAAGCCTACATGGATGACATAGTGGTCAAGAGCAAGAATAGGGCGACCCTGATTCAAGATTTAGACGAGACATTTGCAAATCTGCGCAAGATCAACCTCAAGCTTAACCCCGAGAAGTGCGTGTTTGGAGTTCCTTCCGGCAAGCTTCTCGGGTTCTTCGTGTCTCAGCGGGGAATTGAAGCCAATCCCGACAAGATCAAGGCCATTGAGCAGATCGAAGCACCAAAGCGCGTCAAGGATGTACGAAGGCTTGCCGGTCGCATGGCTGCTCTTAGCAGGTTTATCTCTAGATCTGCTGAGCGCGCCCTGCCATTTTTCAAAATTTTGAAAAAGGCAGGTCCAATAAAATGGACTCCGGAGGCGGAGGCTGCGCTGCAGGACTTGAAGAGATACCTGTCCTCCACTCCAACACTTGTCGCACCTAAGCCGCAAGAGAAGTTGCTGCTGTATATAGCGGCAACCAATCAAGTGGTTAGTGCTGCGTTAGTGGCGGAGAGGGAGGCAGATGATGAGCCAGCAACCACGGCAGATGCATCCAGCGACAAGCAGGGGGCTTCGCCGACAAGCTCTGGTCCCGACAAAGATGGATCTGCGCAGGAGCATGATAAGATGCAGAAGAGAATGGTGCAGCGTCCAGTTTACTTTGTCAATTCCCTTCTACAGGGGGCTAGATCAAGGTACTCTGGTGTGCAGAAGTTGCTTTTCGGCCTCCTCATGGCCTCGAGAAAGCTACGCCATTACTTCCAAGCACATGAGATCACAGTCGTCACTCGCTTTCTGCTGAAGAGGATACTGCAAAATCCAGAAGCAACAGGCAGGATTGTCGAGTGGGCGCTGGAACTGTCAAGCTTTGGCCTCAAGTTTGAGAGCACTTGAACTATCCAAAGCAGAGCATTGGCAGAGTTCATAGCAGAATGGACGCCAACCCCAGATGAAGAAATTCCAGAGACGAGCATCCCCGTCAAAGAGGCAAGCAGAGAGTGGCTGATGTACTTTGATGGTGCTTTCTCGCTGCAAGGCGCCGGTGCGGGTGTGCTGCTTGTCGCGCCCACTGGAGAGCACCTCAAGTACATAGTCCAGATGCACTTTCCCAAGGAGCAAGCAACCAACAATACTGCAGAGTATGAAGGATTGCTTGCCGGTCTCAGAATCGCAGCAGACCTTGGGATCAAGAAGCTCATTGTCAGGGGTGACTCACAGCTTGTTGTCCGCCAAGTGAACAAGAACTACCAGAGTCCATTGATGGAAGCATATGTTGATGAAGTGAGGAAGCTAGAAGAGCACTTTGACGGCCTATAGATGGAGCATATCCCAAGAGCTCAGAATGTCATTGCTGATGGCCTGTCAAAGTGCGCCGCACTAAAGTTACCAGTGGAACCAGGGATCTTTGTGCTCAAGTTGACTCAACCATCCGTAACACCATCAACTGGACAAAGCAAGAAGAGGAAGTTGATTTCTGGTGACTACTTTCCGGCAGAGCTCCCCGAAGCCACCGCCAAGAAAGTCCCCAAGATCAACACCAAGGTTGCTGAGGGGCAATCTGCTCCGGCAAGCCTTATGGTTTGTTGCGTTGAAGCAGACGCTCCCGACAAGTTTTGCTCCGGCAAGCTTGCTGGGGAACATCAAGCTCTGGCAGGGCTGCAAGTCCTTGCCGTGGAAGCGGATGTTCCCGCAGCAGCAGATGTGCCTTTAGTCCTTGTTGTCGAGCCACAAGCTCCAGCATGGGCACAGCAGATTGTCCATTTCCTTCAGACAGGAGAACTTCTCGAAGAGCAAGAAGAAGCGGAAAAAGTAGCCTGGCAGTCAAGTATGTACCAGTTTGTCGATAGCATACTGTACAGAAGAAGACTCAACAGTGTGAAATTGAAGTGTATTTGCCGGAAGATGGACAAAAGCTGTTGCAGAGATACATGGAGGCATATGTGGCCACCACATTGGCGCAAGAGCACTTGCCGGCAAAGCTTTCCAGCAAGGTTTCTTTTGGCCGACAGCCCTCCAGGATGCAACTGCACAAGTAACCAAGTGTGAAGCGTGCCAGTTCCACTCCAAACAGATACACCAGACAGCTCAAGCTCTCCAGAGGATCCCTTTATCCTGGCCATTTTCGGTCTGGGGGCTCGATATCCTCGACCCTTTCCCCCGAGCTGTCGGGGGCTTTGAGTACTTGTACATCGCAATCGACAAGTTCACAAAGTGGCCGGAAGTGCAGCCAGTGAGGAAGGTGATAGCACAGTCAGCAGTCAAATTCTTCAGGTCAATTGTTTGCCGTTTCGGGATCCCTAACAGGATCATCACCGACAACGGCACGCAATTCACGAGCCGCACCTTCATGCAGAACGTCCAAGACCTTGGCGCCAAGGTCTGCTTCGCTTCTGTTGCTCATCCAACAAGCAACGGTCAAACAGAGAGGGCAAATGCTGAAGTGCTGCGCGGGCTCAAGACCAGAACTTTCGACAGGCTGCGCAAGTGCGGAAGAAACTGGATCGAGGAGCTGCCGGTGGTTCTTTGGTCGATCAGAACCATGCCAAATCGAGCCACTGGCCAGACACCTTTCGCTCTAGTCTATGGAGCAGAGGCAGTTCTCCCCACGGAACTCGTATACGGATCGCCTCGAGTGCTCGCTTATGATGAGCTTGAGCAAGAACAACTGCGACAAGACGACGCGCTGCTCCTTGAGGAAGATCGTCTTCAAGCTGCTGTACGAGCTGCTCGATACCAGCAAGCTTTGTTGCCGCTACCATAGCCGCAAAGTTAAGGCCAGAAGCTTCGAGGAAGGCGACCTTGTTCTTAGGCGCGTTCAGTCCGCCAAGAATTCCAACAAGTTGACGCCGAAGTGGGAAGGCCCTTATCGGGTGAGACGAGTCACAAGGCCCGGCGCTGTCCGCCTTGAGACCGAAGATGGCATTTCGGTGAGCAACTCCTGGAACATAGCACATCTTCGTAAGTTTTTCCCGTAGGGTGCGGTTGCCGGAACCCCGTTCCGGCAACCACCTTTTGTACAAGTCTTGCCGCTGTTGCATGTAATCCTTTGTACAAAGCCGGGCGCAGATCCCGTGCATAAATAGAACCCCATGTGCTCCGCACAACTTGTACATTTCATGCATTAGTTTCTTTCTTGCATGTGTTATCTGACACTTTGTGCAGCACCTACATCCGGTAAGCAATAACGAGCCGAAGGGCTCCGTATTATTATTTTCTCTTCTTTCTTCTTTTCAACAAAGGAAAAGAAGGTTCCCTTGCACACAAGTTTGCCGGGGGGGAAGGAGAAGATTGTGGTATAGACCAGGCGTCGTTCAAGCAAAGTTTTGCCTTGCCGGGAAGCAAACGACAGAAAAGCTAAGTTGCCAAAGTTTGAGCAATCAGTTTTTAAATTTTTGAGTTATCTTCCTCGAACGACCCTGCTTTGTATGGAAAACCTGTGCACGGAGGAACCAACTCGTGGCTAGTTGCGCCCTTACTTTGTTTCGAGTCCGCTCAACAACTTAAGTGTGCTGCATCTAGTCGCGACAAGGTTTCCTGTCGGAAGCAGCGCCGCCAGCAGGCTGCTGACGTTCCGCACTCATCGCTCGCGGCTCGGGTGCCTGCGCCGACAAGTTCCCTAGAAGCGTAGGGTAAAAACATACAAAGGAAGGAATCTAGTAGAGGAAATAACATAGCAATTGATAACAGAAATAAAGTTATATTACAAGATAACTTGTCGCAGCTCTAACAGACTGTTTTCATAACATGATTAGCAGCGACAAGGGAAAAGAAGAAATGGGCGGCCTAGTCTACGCGGTCACCCTCAATCCTCTTGATCTCGCTCACCTTGTCCACAATGGGTCCGACAAGGGCCTTGAGTGTGTCCCGATCAGCGTCTGGCGGCAAGGACTTGAGGACGTTGGTGAAGCTGAGGCCTGGATTGCGGAAGGCCACCTTCATCAGCACCTTCTGGAGAACCCCGGCGCAGATTTTGCGCGACTCGTCGGCCAGCTGCTTTGGGATCCTTTCCCGGAGCCGCTGGAGTGCCGTCGCCACGCCCTTGAAGAACAGGCTGAGCTTGACGCTGGGTTGGAGATTCTCGTTGGGGGGATACCCAAAGTCCTCCATCCCCAGCTGTGCCAGCTCCTCGTTGATGACTGCGGTAATATTCACCAGACCCTCGGTTCAGTGCTCCACAGTATCTCTAAACGAGTTCTGGGTGACTGCGATGCTCTCCAGCCGCGCCTTATCAGCTTTGACCTTCTCCGACAAGGTCTTCTCCCGCTCCTTGGCGGGCTCCAGCGTCTGCATCAGCGTGGCCAGCTTCAACTCCAGGTCCGCATTGGAATCCTTGGCGGCGCTGAGCTCCTTGCCCCTCTCAGCGAGAAGACCTTGCAGCTCACCGTGGGCGGCAACATCCTTCTCACGCTCACGCTTGAGCGCAGCAAGCTCCTCACCGCTCTTCCCAATGTTGGCCTCCAGCTGTGCCACCTTCTCCTCCAGCTCTTTCTTGGCAGCCTCTGCGATTGCGGCAGCGTCCTTTGCCTCCTTGAGCGCCCCGCCAAGTGCTTTCTCGCGCTCGGCAAGCTCCTCCTCGTAGCTGTCGAGGTTGGCCTTCCGCTGCACCAATTCGCCTTCTCGCGCGGACTGCTTCTCGGCGGCCAGCCTTTGTTCCTCCTCAGCTTCGGCCTTCTCGCGAAGGAAGGCCGTGCGCTCCTCGTCGAGTCGCTCCCGCTCCTGTGCCAGGGACCGGAGAGCTTCTTGATTGTGGCCCCGGAGCTCCTCCGCGCGCTTCTCCATGTCAACTACCGCCTTCGCGACAAGTGCTTCTCGGGAAGCCAGCTTGGCTTGCCATGCGCGGTAGAGTGACAGCAGCTTCCGCAGCAGCTGCTCCTCCTCAGGCTTGCCACTGCTGCTGCTGGGCGCGTCGACCAACGATAGTCCAGCAGAGGCGAGCACCTCCTCATCAAAAGTTTCCCCCTCGACCGGCGCCCTGGAGCTCGACGCCCATGGTAGCTTGATGAAGATATCATCGCCAGCCTTCAAGTAGGCGCCGAGCTGGGGCTCCTCAGAGCCCGGCCCCGCAGCAGCAGCAGAAGGATCGGCGGTCGGTGCAGCGCCTGGCGCTCCTGCAGCCTCAGGGTCGTCAATGCAATTGCCCGACCCCTCGTCGGCTTCTGCGGCGGCAGCCTTGGCGGCCTCCTCGCCGGCGGCCTCATCAGCACCGGTCCCTTCCTCGCCGGCGCCCTCTGTCTCCATTGGTTCAGCCGCAGATGGGTCTGAAGAACGAAGAAGGGAGAAAAATCAATCAAAAATCCAAGAGAAGAAAATCAGAAGAAGAAGAACCCAAGGGAAAGTTTTTGGACAAGTGAATTACCTGTGCCAAGATATGTAGTTGCAGTCTCGGCAGCCGCAGGATCGACGGTGCTGCCCCTTGCCGGAGAGTTCTCCCTTGCCGGAGAGCGTTCCCTTACCGGGAACCCCTCCCTTGGCGGCGTAGTCGAAGCAGATGGCACTTCGGGACCAGCTTCCGGGCGCTCCTGATGTGGCTGCTCTGCTCCTACACAAGTCAACAAGCAAGATATCAACAAAGGAAAAAACACTCATGCGCGCCTGACAGCAGAAAGCTAACTATGAACTTACGCTGGGGGCTGTGCTGGGGGCTGCTTCGAGGAGTGATTGCCGGGTCCGTCAAGGTGGTCTCGGACCCACCCCCTGCTGACACAGTGGGGTCATCTTCGATGACAATCACCGCGGCCTTGGCCCTCTTCGCCGCTCTCTGGGCCAACGTCCTGAAAAGAAAGGAGTCCAGATTGAAGCAAGTCAGATACAAGATAAAAACAGCAAGATTGAAGAACTACAAGAGCACCAAAGAAACTTACTCTTCTTCCTCCTCGTCGGAGCTGAGCGCGGAAAGGTCGAAGTCCGGCCCCCCTCTAGCGCGGCGAGGCGGAGGAGTAGGATCCCTTGCCCGCTTGGCGGGGGCGGTGGTGGTGGCCCGGGAAGATCCCGCTCCAGTTGCCGTTGCTGCGTTAGGCGCTCCCGCGCCAACATTGCTTGCCGCGGTAGAGCGTGTCGCACGGCTCGGCGGCTGTTGACCCGGCTGCCGCGCCGCTACGTCCGCGGCCCTGCGAAGACGCATTCTTGGCGGGGCCGGGGGCTCCGCCTGCGGCAAGCTTTCTGAAGGCTCGGGCTCTTCCTCGCCGGCCTCGCTCGGCTCAGCTTCAGAGCCGGCAGGTTCTTCCTCACCAATGAACTCCGCGCGCTCGGCGAGGTTTGCCGCCTCTGCCGCCTCTGCCTCCTCCACAGTGAACCCGAACACGCCCGCGGCAGCTGCGGCCGCAACCTCTTCCGCCCTAGTGGCGATGCGCTGCAGCTCCTCGTCAGTGGTGTCACGGGTGAGGCTCTTCTGCTCGTCAGCGTGGACCGACACTTCTTCCAAGTTGTTGAAGAACGCTTGCACGACATCATCCGCAGGCTCTTGCCAAGTTGGAACGATTCCGTGTGAATCACACAACGGCATCATGGCGCGGATCCGGTCAAGCGAAGAATTATTGCACAATGGAACGACGCCCCTCGGCAGCATGAATGGGTGCTGGGGGTCGCATTTGAACAACTCCAGGAGCATTGCATCTAGCTCCAAGACGGTGAAGTTGTAGTTGAGGCCCGGCCGCAGCCTCATGATGTCCGCCGAGTTCTTGAATTCCCAGGCGGGCCTCCCCCTCTCCTGCAGGGGGGCAATGCGGCGGCGGAGGAAATCTGCGCCTATAGCACCTACAGTGAACCCGGCAAGCCTGAGGCGAAGGATCCTAGTAATGGCGATCTTCAGCCTCTCGTCTTCCGGGGCCACGTTGCTCCAGTCATTGCCGCGCACTATTGGAGCTTGGCGCACGGCGGTGAAGGGCTGCGGATTCTCCTCGACGATCCAGCACCACTCCGCTCTCCACTCCTCCCACTTGCTGCGGAGCTCACCCTCCAAGTACGCCTCCTTCTTGCCGTCTCATGAGATCCATGCAATCCCTCCGGCAAGCGGCTCTCCTCTCTCTACCCGAGGTATGAAGAAGTGGCGGAAAAGGGCAACACTGGGGTGGACTCCGACAAAGTTTTCACACAAATGCGCGAAAACTGCCATGGTCAGAACGGCGTTGGGGGTGAAATCAAGGAGGCGGAAGCCGTAGGTGTTCATGATATCGCAGAAGAACTCCGAGAAGGGCGGGCAGAGCCCGCAATAGAAGAACAGCGCGAAGAATGGGTACCCGTTTGGAGCCAGTTCCAATGCAGCGGCCGGGAGTACCCTCGTGCATGGATGCGCCCGCGTCTCCATCGCCCAAAAGAGGTAGAAGTACTCCCTCAGCTCCTTCACGCCGAGCTGGGGGGAGAAGATCACCCGCTCCTTCCGCAGTGCCACGAGCCGCTGCGCCTCGGCTGACTTCACGCCCTTTCCCTTGTCGGCTTTCGGAGCCATGGCGGAGGTGGGGGGGGAGGTCGACAGCGTTGGTGATGCTGGTGGCAATGGGGGGCGGAGCGCTGCTCTCTCGGCTTCGAGAAGAAGGGGGGCGGCGGAGGTTCGTGAAGATGGAGTAGTAGCAACCAGCAAGGGGGAACGAACTACCCCTGTTTCCTCTGCTTATAAAGAGGGACGGGGCGGACGTTTCGCCCTTCCGAATAAAGAACCACCCACGATCTCTCCCACGACGCCGGATTCAACGCGTGCCGTTAGGGGAGAGCGCGGTGCATACGGAGCGAGATTCGGCGTGGCCCAGTCCGCGTGTGCCCGTGCCCTGTCTTGGGCCTGGCCCAATAGCGCTCGGCACCGTGTCTGGCCCAGGCCAGGGGGCTCCTGTCGGTGTACTAGAATAGGGGTACCCTAGTACCCCGAACTTGTGCACGGGCAGTTGCAGCACCCCGCGGCAAGGCTTGCCGGGCTAACACCAAGATCCCCGTGGTTCCCTTGGAGCCATTCAAGAACAAAGTATTTAAGCTCAGGAGACAAGGCCCCGGCAAGAGGAGCTTGCCGAGAAGGCCAACCGAGGCACTCCAAGGAACTTGCCGCGACGCACCACGCACTCCGGCAAGGCAACGAGGCCCCGGCAAGAGGAGCTTGCCGGGAAGACCAACCAAGGTACCTCGAGGCCCAGTGAGCGACAAGCTTCCGGACCCGACAAGATAACAACAGCGGCAAGGCGCTTGCCGCGGCAGGCGGCCACTCTGTGCCCACGCTCCTACGCATCCACCAACTTGTCGCCCTGGGGGCCTCTCCAGGCGCGCGTGGCGGGAGGCTGTGCAGCCAGCGGTGCGCAGTGGCATGCAAAGCTGACAAGATCGCCATCGTGGCGAATGGTGGCGCCCCTAACGGTCTTTTTCTGCACTGTTTGGGCGACCCAGACAGTCATTTAATGCCCTTGTCCCCTGCCGTCAGGGTTAGGTAGGGTGCACTGTACAAGTAATTGTACCAACCACCCCACTTTTTACATTTGTACCCTTCTCTGCGTTGCCACCTGTCGGTGACCCCTTTAGCGTATAAAAGGAGGCCCATGCGCAACGTAGAGGGGGTTCGGTTCGACTGGTTCGCGAAGTTCGACTAGTTCGGAACCCAGAAAAACACTAGGCTCTCTCTCTGGAGCAAGAACACAAGATAATACAACCAGACAAGCAGCAGTAGGAGTGTTATCTCTCCGGAGAGCTCCGAAGCTGGGTAAACTGCTCGTGTGCTTCGCCTCGATCTGCTCTTCGTGTGATCTCCGCCCCCCGCCGAACCAAAAGGGGCCCGGTCCACCGGCCCCATAGGTGTTCGTGGATCAGTTTCCCCCGACACCAAGCCATTGTGCCCAATGGAGCCACTGCCCCTCAAGCGTCTTCTCCACGTCACCGTGCCATCCAAGTGGCTGGCTCGCAACAGCGAGGGCGTGACATGGTCTCCACCGGCACCATCAGAAGCCGGGCGACGGTACAATATGCCTCGTCATCACCAATGCCAAGCTCTGTTACGGAGGCCCTGGCACGTGCCCAGCTGCTGTTGAGGTTTCCACCGGCGGCTGATCAGATGGATGAATGGAGAGCCACCATTCAGAGCCTGATTGGCTTCGCCGAGGCTGGGGGCTTGCAGCGGGCTGGTCCATCACGGCCACCCCAAGCGATGACAACAGTTCATGCCGTTGGTCGTACGGAAGGGGCCACGCCCCATGGTGCAGTCCCCTCCAAGGCAACCAGTGCAGGCGCGGTAGAATCCAGAACCTCACATCGTCTCGATGGCCTCTTCCGACCCTTGAGCACGTCCAGGCCAATGGAGAGCAGTGGAGGACAAGCGGAGGGGAGACGCGCGTGTCGTCGTCGAGCGACGACGCGACGACCACCGCCGTACCAATGGGTGCGATGGTCTCAACATTGACGAGCCTATGCTCGAGGACGGCGAGTGCCTGCCTTTTGAGGTTGGGTGCCCCGCCTTTACTCGTGAGCTACGGCAAGTCCTTTGGCCATCCGCTCGTATGTTCAAGCCAGTGATACCAGAGAAGTATGATGGAAGGCTGAACCCGACAGAATTCTTGAGCATCTACACCATCGCTGTTCAGGCTGACGGAGGAAGAGATGAAAATGTGTTTGCCAACTACTTCCCTTTGGCACTCAAGTCCAATGTGAGGTCTTGGCTGATGCAGCTGCCGGAGAACTCCATTTCGTCATGGGCTGACCTGTGCCATGAGTTTATTGGCGCCTTCATAGGCGGTCAACAAAAACCAGGCTGACCCAGCGACTTGTGGCTTATCCAACAGAAAGAAGGAGAGACCCTCCGCAAGTATTTGTACAGATTCAGCAGAGTTGTGATAGCCGCCTTCCAGTCCAATGTGCACAACCGTGGGATATGTTCCAAGATGAATGTATGGTTGCCCAAGATTGTGAAGGAGTTTTACATTGTCGGTGTTCTATGAACGGGGGTCCCCAGACTTGCCTGCCTGCGGCCCGCGGAGTGGCTCTGCGAGCGGGCCCATACGACCCATCTTCACCAACAAGCTTTCAAGACCCTCGCGAGGCAGATGACACAATACCTCCTCAGGAGTGGCCTCACTAGGCTGGCTCGCGAGGGGCTGAGACTTCAAAGCAGGGCAAACCACGCGAGGTTCCACTGACGTAAGCCATGATGACCAAGGCCAGGCGGGCGCCAGCGCGCATAGTGTCCTTGTTTCCTCTTTTGTGCCAAGGGAGCAAGCGCAGGCGCGGAGTAGCGAGGCGTCAAGGAAAGGTTTCCATATCAGTGCAATGAGACCAAGACCAGAAGGATGGCAAGACAGAGGTCACCATGGAGCCCAAGACGGTGTCACCACCAGAGCCTTTTGCAGGCGAAGACTGCTTTTGTCCGGATATGCTGTACTAGCTCCTTTAAAATTGGCCATTGTTGGCTCTCTTCCCGCTCAATATTTTGGGAGAGGACCAAGGCCTCAATAAATAGGACTAGCCACCACCATAGCTAGGGGGATTGATCGGATGGATCGAGAGAGACCAGAGCTACCACAATTTCACCGAGCGCAAGAACACCTCTCCTCAGGAGGTTGTTCTTCCTCTTGTGTTGTTCATCCTCAGCCCAAGATGCAATCCACCACCACCACACTGGAGTAGGGTATTACATCACAACAGTGGCTCGAACCAGTATAAATCTTGTGTCCTTGTGTTGTGAGTTCATCGAGTTCGCCCGTGAGATCTTAGCGAAGTTAGGACGTGGATCAGTAGGGGGACATCTTCGTGCGCACCCCAGTGTTCGAACCTTGAGAGTTTTCCCGGAACCCATGATTCGACATTTTGCGTGCTAGGTAGGGGTGCGCCGAAGCTTCCCTTCCGTCGCCCCGCATGCCGTTGCTTCATCGTCTCCATGGCGGACGCTCGCCGTGCTCGCGCTGAGCGCCGGGCTGCCCTCGCTACCCGCATCGCTCAGACGGCTCCCGTTGACGGGCCACCCCGTCGTTCCCCGTCGCCTCCCGCCAACGCCGCCAACGGCCCGGTGGGGAATGAGCAGCAAGCATCCTCATTGCATCCCTTGGTGCGGCGGGACGGCCGCATCGCCACTCCATCGCTGACCCCGGCCGGTTCATCATCCCACGCTCGTCGCACCGCCGTGGACGCACAGGCCACCCTGTGCATGGCGCGCGAGCTCCTGCGCTACCGCCCAATCAATGACTTCTACAAGGACTTGCTCGACCGCATCGCCGAGCTTGTGAGCACCATAGGGGGATCCCCTGCACCGTCCATCTCGCCGCCTCGCCCTCCGCCTGCCGCGGGCGGCGTGGCCCATGGAGCGGCTCCACCACCTCTGCCCCAAGACAGAGTCTTGGTGCCCAGGCGCGTGGCCCCACGGCATGACCTCCTGCGTCCGGTGCTAGCGCAAGAAGAAATAAGCCGCCAAGAAGTCCCTCGGCCATGAGAAAATGCCCCCGCGCACCCTGTGCCACCACGGCAAGACCGCGTGCCTCCTGCCGCGGCGGTGCGCGGACCGCATCAAGGACATGTTCTCCACCAGCGTAGTGTCTCGGTGACCACAGCAGGCTGCTGCGTAGCGTCGCTTGGCCGGGCAAGTTCAAGCCGGATCTTCCACCTCGCTACGACGGTACCCCCGACCCTCGGAGTTCCTGTCGCTCTACGAGCTGAGCATCAAGGCGGCCAACGGCGATGAGAAAGTCATGGCGAACTGGTTCCCCATGGCTCTCAAAGATGGTGCCCGCTCCTAGCTCCTGAATCTGCCTCCAGGCTCGATCTCCTACTGGAACGAGATGCGCGACCACTTCCTCGCCAACTTCCAAGGCACTCGCACCGCACGTCGGCGGCGGGGACCTACACCGCGTCAAGCAACAACCAGGAGAGACCCAGCAGAAGTACATCCAGCGCGTCAACAACATTCTCCTCAAGATCCCCAAGGTGACGGACGAGGCCATCATCTCCGCATGCTCCGATGGCGTCCGCGACATCAAGATGAAGGAGGAGCTTGCGATCCATGAGGAGCTGTGCACGTCACTAGACCTGTTCAACCTGGCAACCAAGTGCGCAAGAGCTAAGGAGGGGTGCCTCACCCTTCTCGAGCTCCCGACTGCGAACCCGAAGGAGAAGAAAGCCAAGGCCAAAGACGTGAAGCGCAAGAGAGCAGCCGTGCTCGCGGTGGAGCTGGACACAAAGTGTGGTAGGGACCTGCCCGAGTCATCCAAGAGCAGCCTACCGTTCTACGCTTTCCATAACCTACACAACAACAACACTAGCAACTGTCAAGAGCTCACAGCCATTCGAGAAGGATGCTTTGGTCGATGCCCCGAGCGCAAAGACCGTAGTGATGGACGAGGAGGAGGACGTGGTGGCGGACGCTGGGATGACCGTGGACCGCACCAAGAGTGGGGCGACCAGCCTCATGAGGACAACTGGTGGGACCATCCTCGCGAAGGTGCCTGGAGGGATCAGCCTCAAGAGGATCGTCCTCAGGGAAATGCTGGGCTTCCTCCACTACCGCCACCAAGAAGGAACGACCACCACCACCAAGAAGAGGGTCTGGGGGCTTCCAGGAGCCGCATTATATCGCCTGCATCTTGGGCGGAGCTCAAGCCCCAGCCTGACAGCATATCTTCAAGCAGTTTTCTTGTGAAGTGAATGCAGTCCTCCCCAAGCTCGAGGCCATGCGCCCGCTCAGGTTGTCCCAGTGCGCCATCACATTCAGCTCTGCAGATTTTTTCAAGTGCGCGGCTACCACCGGCATCCTCCCGATGCTCTATTCACTAGTCATTAGCAACGTGCAAGTTACTAAGACTCTCATCGACGGCGGCGCAGGGCTCAACGTCCTGTTCATCGCCACGTTCGACAACCTTCAAGTTCCATATGATCAGCTTCAGCCCACCAAGCCTTTCTCAGTAGTGACCGACGGCTCCACCACCCCGATCGGGCAGGTCCGCCTCCCAGTCACCTTCGAATAGCGCAACAACTACCGCACCGAGCTCATCGACTTTGACGTCGCCCACATCCGTCTGCCATACAATGCCATCCTCGGCTATCCGGCCCCGGCCAAGTTCATGGCCGTGACGCACCACGACTACAACATCCTCCAGAAGCCAGGAAGCGGCGGGATCATCACAGTCCCCTGCAAAGAAAGAGATGCGGTGTGCTCCCTCGAGTGCGCCTTCCAAGCACTATCAATCGAAGACCCTAGCAACAATGCATCTCGGTATCCTCCTGAGGTCGTCCCCAAGAAGAAAAAGCAGCAACACCTTGCCGGACTTCAGCAGGGTAGCACTGCAAGCGGCGCTCTCCTCGGGCAGGGATCGAGGGCCTCAGACCTTGCCAACGTCACGAGGGAGGAGCCCGGTGCTCAAGAGTTCATCACCAATGTATCTCAGGAGCTTCAGGAAGCAAGAGCAATACGCGGCGATCGCCGCCCACCTGGCATTGCTCCCCACCCAGGCGAGGGTGGTGAGCTGCGCGTCTGCATCGACATCCCAGGGCTCAACCGAGCCGCATGTCAGGAGCGCTTCTGGCCTTCGCATGTTGGGCGCTGCGAAGGTCCACCTCACAGCTACGTTCGTATGCCGCTCGGCCTGCCGAGCGTGGCTGCTACCTTCTAGCGCAACCTATGGAGCATCATGGTGGGCCAGGACGCCAGGCACCACGCAGTCCTAGAGGAGATGGCGACGGTCCTCAAGGAACCGCCTGGACCCCAGAGCCTCCCGAGGCTCAGGGCCCTAGCGGCTCATGAGGAGCAACCCCTTCACCGTGTACCCTCAGCTACCTCAACACCCCTCAATCAATGGAACCAGGTGACATTTTCCAAGTTCATTTAGCTAGGAGTGCCCAGGGGGCTGCATTATTCCCAGGCCGCGTGGGTCCGTCCCTGTGGCATGTATCCCTTACTTTTTATGTCTTTAGTTTACCTTGATGGGGGTGCCCCTCGGGCTGCATCATCCCCAAGCCGCTCGGGCCTGACCTAGTGGCATGTATCATTCATGCATTTTCCTGAGCTAGGTTGCCTTTCGTGCTTAATCTATCTATGACTATCACCTGCTTGATTGTCTCCCATCGTGGGAGCCACGCGCCGGTCGCCTTTCTTCAGGACCCTTCACGTGAGAGGGTTAGGCACGGCATCTGTGCTCGGGCCCGTCCCTGCAGCATCGATAAGTCCAATGGTCAAGCTCTGTCTGGCGGGCTGGCCCCATTCACATCACCTCCTTGGGTCGTTGGTGCTTGGCTTTCTCACGCGATAACCTCAGGAGATTCGTTCGGTGCGGGTTGTCTAACCACCTCGTAGGTCCAAGACAATGAACAAGAAACAAGACCAGGTGCAACCCGCCTTGAGATAAGGCCTTGTGAGTCCTGCGCTGGCTCACGAGTGCCCAGGCACAACTCGTCTTGCCCTGCCGTGCAGGCCACGTGTCAGGGCGGGGTTGTACACGCCCCGGGGGCTCTCTGCAGTAGGGAGTCCCCTCCCACGTACCAGAGGCAGAACGACAATCACCACGGTGATCGCCGCCCTTCCTTGCACTAACTCGCAGGAACTTCCTGAAGGCTACAGTGGGCGGTACAGTGGACAGTCCCTCTTTTCTCATGTGATTCGCTTGCGCGTTAAAAGGGGGGCTCCAGAGCATCGCGACTCAGGAGCTCTTACTGGCTCTCGAGCCCTCACCCCTGGCCTTGACCATGGCACGCGACCTGGCATACCAGCGGCGGCTGAGCTCGCTCAAGGGCCGGGACCTGAGGACGTAGAGCACCAGGAAGAACATGGAGAGGAGGGGGAGGCCTGCACTGGCCTGACCTAGCTACTCGGCAGCGGCCGACGCCCAAGCCTGGCGTCTCACGAGGGACCAACCCCAGATTTCCAAGATAAGTTTTGCGCTCGGGTCAATCAACCGCTACAGTGTAGAGTTCTCATTTGTGTTGCACCGCTGCGGCGATGTAATCTCCCTCTCCTTCCTCTTGGCGGTCGCTTGTGTGCCAAAGGGGACCTCCTGAGCATCGCGTCTTAGGGGCTCTTACTGGACCACGGTCCGCTCACCTCCTGGCCTTGACCACGGCACGCGACCTGGCATACCAGCGACGAATGAAGCCTTCCTGGGGACCGGGACCTATCGGTGTAGAGCACGATGCCATCGCGAGGTTGGAAAGGGGAAACCGAGCCGGAACGGAGCATGCACACGCACAGTTTCATAATAAGGATAATGTCAACAATGGACACTACAGACGCCTTACACACCCCAGCGGGGTCCATTTCTTGATTCCTCGCAGGGAACAAAAGACAAGAACTTAGGGAGTCCTACCTACGCGTGTGTAACGCCCCGAGTCCGATGCACCAGGTGTCTCCCGGTTTTTCACTGTCGTTGCCTTGTCATTCGCTTGCGTGTTGCATCTTCTCATCTCATCATCCGCATTGCATCATCATGTTTTCAAAACTTGCATCCATCCCGGTCTCCCCGTTCCTTCCATTGTCTATTCTGAGTCCAAACACACTTGCACGCGCCCGCGGCACGTCCGATATATTATTTTATAAGTGGCTGGAAAATGATCTCGGAATGGGTTGAAAGTTGGTGTGCGGTCTTATTTTAGTGTAGGTAGACCGCCTGTCAAATTTCATCGGGTTCGGAGTCCATTTGATAGCCCAACCGGTTAACTATAGCGACAATATAGTTGGTCAAACGTCGGACGTTTTCGGTCTCCGAAAACCGTTCCCGGTCTTTACCTCTCTTTCCTCCCTAGACCGTATACACCGTGCACTACCTACCGCCAGGCCCTATCTAACCTCTCTCGTCAGCCCGCATCCCTCCTTGCGCGCGCGTTCGAAAGATGTCCCGGACCCGACCCGGGCAGTCGTCACCGTTGTGTCCGGATCATCCCCAAACATCTACAAAACATCACCGTTTTCTTATTTGGACTCCCTAGATATTTTATCCGCAATCGTCCGATTGCAATCGTAGGGTCGAGATAGCCCCTAACCTAATATATGATGTATATATTTTGTCTATCCCTAGTCCATTTTGATCCTAACCCTTTTTCCTAGGGATCCTCCTAGCCGCCGCCACCCCACTGTCTCTTCTCTATTTCCATGCCCGACCAACCACCACGCTCCGTTCCTCGACACCCTCGCTTCTGCGCTCCCGGACGCGTCCAGCGCCCGCCGCTCCACGCGACAGTGCGCCCACAGGGCAGCATCTCCGGCTGCAGCTCCACGCCACCGAAGCGCCAGGCCAAGACTCCCTCACCTTTTCCCTTTCCTTCTTCCCTCTATTTCATCTCCATCATCTCATCTCTCTCTTCCTTTGTGTCTTCTCCCAGGGAACAATAGAAGTCAGCCTTGGCTGGGTCTCTGTGCCACTCCAGCGACCCAGTCCCCACGACCACGCCGGCCGCCCTTCCCCATATCGATCGATCCAGGACACCGTCACCTCTCCCTTTCCATCCTTTTGCCATATATTCAAGCTCTCTCTTTCTCTCATGGCCGCCTCTCAGTGTTTTTCTTCACAGCGCCGCCTCCATGGACAGTCTGCGCCCTGCCCCGCCTCAGATCCGAATGGATCCGCCTCCTCCTCCAGGCACGACCCTTCCTGGCCGGATCTCACCGCCCTACTCACCTCCTCTGCTTCGCCCTTGTGTGAGGAGGACGACGCAGAGCCTCGCCCCGCATCGAGCGAGAGAAGCGCAACTCTTGGGCATCGAACCGCCAGTCGGCCCAGCTCCCTCGCGCGCTGCCCTCTCACCCGAACTGGGCCTTGGCCCATGGTGAGACGCCCCCCAGCAGTGCCTCTTTTGTTTTTTTAGTTGGCCTAGCTTGCACCAGATTCGGCCCATAGATGTTTTTTTTAGTTCTGCGAATTTACTAATTTTTCCTTCACATGCATAATTACAGAATATGCCATCATTTTAAAAATGCTCACACCTAAATAACCCTACATCGGATTTAAACAAACTTAACATGAAAGTTACTTAGAATTTTGTGTAGGTTCATAATATGTCATTTTCATCCATGTTTAACATGTTTAAAATGTTGATAGTGTAATTTTGCCCATATGCCATGCTAAAATGATTTAATTCATAACTAAATAACCGTAGCTCCAAACTTAACAAACTTTATATGTAAATGGGGTAGAAAATTGCCTAGTTTAACATGGTGGATTTACTTTGCATGTTTAAAAACTCTGAAATATGGTTTAGGGCAGAACAGTACCAAACCTTAAAATTTGCACATGAGGAGTTTCCGGACTTGTTGTTTGTTGTTCTGGCCTCATTCAAACTTGCCTAGATAGATAGTTTTCATTTGCTTCACCTCTTGCCATGCTAATAAACATTAAATATTGTTGGGTACATAAACGAGATCGAACTAAATAACTTGTCGTGGTGTTACGTCAATATGCAACGGAGTTGCATATTGAGCTCCACTTAATTTGTAGGATTGCTTGTGCACTTTGCCATGCCATGCTTCATTAAACTGGACATGCATCATACTTGATTGTGCACCATGCCATGTTTATGTGATGGCTGTTTACTATGTTGTTTGCTTCTTTTCAGGTTACTTCTCGCGTTAGCTTCGGTTTCGTTCCGGAGTTGTGAGGATCCGTTCATCGACGTCTGTTTGTCTTCTTCATGGACTCGTTCTTCTTCCTTGGGGGATCTCAGGCAAGATGACCATACCCTCGAAATCACTTCTATCTTTGCTTGCTATTTGCTCGCTCTATTGCTATGCCGCGATACCTACCACTTGCTTTATCATGCCTCCCATATTGCCATTTCAAGCCTCTAACCCACCTTTCCTAGCAAACCGTTGTTTGGCTATGTTACCACGTTGCTTAGCACCTCTTATAGCGTTGCTAGTTGCAGGTGAAGATGGAGTTTGTTCCATGTTGAAACATGAATATGTTTGGGATATCACAATATCTATCTTATTTAATTAGTGCATCTATATACTTGGTAAAGGGTGGAAGGCTCGGCCTTATGCCTGGTGTTTTGTTCCACTGTCGCCGCCCTTGTTTCCGTCATACTGGTGTTATCTTCCTTGATTTTGCGTTCCCTACGCGGTTGGGTGTTATGGTAACCCATTGACAGTTCGCTTTGAATAAAACTCCTCCAGCAAGGCCCAACCTTGGTTTTATCATTTGCCTCACCATGACCTACCTTTTCCCTTGGGAGTCACGCTCCCGATGGTTATCTTTATTTTAACCCCCCCGGGCCAATGCTTCTCTAAGTGTTGGTCCTACATGAGCGATGTCCGGTGCCCCCTGGGCAACCAGGGTCTATGCCAACCCGACATCTGGCTCATCTAGTGTGCCCTGAGAACGAGATATGTGAGGTCCTATCGGGATTTGTCAGCACATTCGGGCGGCTTTGCTGGTCTTGTTTTACCATTGTCGAAATGTCTTGTAACCGGGATTCCGAGTCTGATCGGGCCTTCCTGGGAGAAGGAATATCCTTCGTTAAGCGTGAGAGCTTGTGATGGTATAGGTTGGGACACCCCTGCAGGGTTTTGATCTTTTGAAAGCCGTGCCCGCGGTTATGGGCAGATGGGAATTTGTTAATATCCGGTTGTAGAGAACTTGACACTTAACTTAACTAAAATGCATCAACCGCATTTGTAGCCGTGATGGTCTCTTTTCGGCGGAGTCCGGGAAGTGAACACGGTTCTTGTGTTATGCTTGAACGTAAGTAGTTTCAGGATCACTTCTTGATCACTTGTAGTTCACGACCGTGCTTTGCTTCTCTTCTCGCTTTCATTTGCGTAAGTTATCCACCATATATGCTAGTGCTTACTGCAGCTTCACCTCACTACCTTTTCCTACCCATAAGCTTAAATAGTCTTGATCTCGCTGTTGTGAGATTGCTGAGTCCTCGTGGCTCACAGATACTTCCAAACAGTTTCAGGTGCCGATGATACCAGTGCAAGTGATGCAACCGAGCTCAAGGAGGAGCTTGATGAAGATCCTATTCGTTGCGTTGTTTCGTTTCTAGTTGATCAGTAGTGGAGCCCAGTCGGGGCGATTGGGGACCTAGCAATAGGGGTAGTCTTTGTTTATTTGAGTTTCGTAGTCGGACCTTGAATGTATTCTGGATGTTGTAATGCTATGTTTATGTATTGTGTGAAGTGGCGATTGTAAGCCAACTCTTTATCCCTTTCATATTCAGTACATGGGATGTGTAAAGATTGCCCCTCTTGCGATATGCCTACTATGCGGTTATGCCTCTAAGTCATGCTCCGGCACGTGGGAGATATAGCCGCATCATGGGCGTTATAAGTTGGTATCAGAGCCTTCCCCGACTTAGGACCCCCCTTCTTGATCGAATCACTGGCATTGTTGAGTCTAGAAAAATGTTTTGAGTCTTATAGGATTATATATATCGGAGAGTAGGATTATTTTTACTCCTCAGTCCCTTCGTCGCTCTGGTGTGAGGTCTCCTGATGTAGAGTTTTGACTCTTCTCTCCTTAAATTTCACTATTTTTTTGGATCACGCGGGTATCTTGGAATCGTTCTGATGGTTTTTTGACGAGAACATTGTTCTTGGTGCCTCCTGACATTTAGGGGTTGTGGCAATGTCCCGGGGAGTTGAGCTCCGAGGTGTTGTCATTACAATTTTATCGTTGCAGTTCTGGAATACCTGAGTTTCGCCGACATCGAAAGTCTCTTTTATGCAGTTGTTGTTGAGATAACCTCAACGCCACCCAGTACTGGGGCGGGAGTTCGGGAGTATTGCCATAACTCATATAACGGATGCTTTTCGAAGGTTGAGGTAAACGATTTCCGAAGGTTTCTTGGTTATGTGTTGAAGGATGCATACAACTAGATGTAGGATTTGCTAGTTTTGGGTGAGATATTATGCTTCCCCTGTATCCCCAACACCTGATTGCATAACTAGAATGTTTCGGGAGTTTATAAGTGTGAATTCAAGTAGCTCCTAGGATATCTTTCCGACAGATGTATGATATGAAATTCGGGTTCGACGTCTAGTGGTCCGCCTATCCACGGTTGGTTTAAAGTGGTCTCATTGTGTCTTAAAGAGTACTTGGCTATGCTGACTCGGGGACGCTTCGTATGTCATGTGCACTGCCTTGTACATGATGGTGTTGTATGATCGAGCCAGTGTGGGCCCCACCATGAAAACTTAGGATGAAATCTCTATCATATGTTTGTTCTAGCTTATTTTGCAAGCCAATCCTTTGTTTTTGTTTTGAGTTGTGGTATTGGAGTTGCTTCGAAGTCAAGTGTTGATTCCATACCTTTCCTATACGATGTTCTCATATTTCTATGTGTATACTAATCCTTCATGATAATCATGATTGTCATGTCAATCCTTTTCAACCGGTGTATTTTTCTCTTCAAGTGGATCCGATGTTTTTCAACATCTGCAAGATCAACTCAAGTCTTCTCAACGTTATTTGTTTCATCCGTCCCAAGTTGCCTTTGTTTTCCCGCCCTCCCACCCTTTTCCTTCAAGGAATCAGATGTCTTAATCAACTATCCATTTTATTGATGGGAAGTCTCTCCATTCTTTTCCGCCAATGTTCTTACCCGGTGGTTCTCGGGAAGATGCTCTACAAGTTCATCATTCTTCGTTCTCTTTTCTTCTCTGGTGGATTCAATTCAAGCTTTGTCGAGCATATCCTTTCCTCGTTTTAAATGTTTTCTCATGTCGGTGCACCTCATAATCATTCACTTCTCGCTATTCATTTGTTCGGGAGTGCTGAAGATATATCAGAAGGCTCAACTTTTCATTAAAGATCCGTTCAAACCTATCTCGAGGTTGTTATCTCATCCAAGCCATTTTATTCAGTTGGCGAAATCTCTCTTTTAAATCCTTCAACGGTGTTTCTTTTCAGTGGGCCCTAACCCACAGGTCTTTTTCCAGGATCTTACCTGACTCTTCTTATTTTCCCGTACCTATCCTCAAATTTCTTTTTGAACTTTGACGTAAGAATGAATTATCATCAGTCATATGTATTTCTCCAAGATCTTTCAAATTCTTTCATCGTTGCTTCAACCTTTCTAATTTTTCATTCCGGAGTACCTCAAAAATTCATGGTGGTGTTTCTCATCGCCATTCTCAGCATATGAGGACCGAAGAAGATTTTTCTCTCAAATCTTGCTCCGTTCTCTCGAAGATTCATGGTTCTAGCTTCATGCCATCCTCTCATAATTGTTTTTGATTGTGAGAATTCTTTTCATCCTTCCGGAGCAATGCAGGAGTGTTTGCAGTTTGATTCTCCAAAGCCGATCATCTCAGAATTATTCATTCGAACTTTCAGCTCTCATTCTCCAAATCTTACCGGTGCATCGCTCAAGTATTCTCTAGTAAGCTCATGATCTCTTCATTCTCTTGTATCTAAATTTCCCCAAGTATCTTTATTCATTCTCCAATTCTTCCCAATGAATTGTGCTTTTGCTACTTTTCTTGTTCAATTCTTATGGTGGTTCGTTCAAGATTCTTCTTCCTTCGTTTATCATTTCAATTTATTCATTGTTTCAATCCTTCCGGTGGTTCGTTGAAGACCTTCTCAAGTTTATGCTCTATCTCTCTTAATCCTATCTACGAGAATAAGTAGTATGCCAAATCCATTGTGTGTCATCAATTAAATTGATGAATGATAAGCATAATGTAATTCTTATTCTTGTTTCATCCAAGCATTCTAATTTCTTCTTTTCGGAGTGGTTCATCATATCACATTCTCAGTTCAAGATGCTTCAACTTTCCTTTTTCGGCGATCCAAGTTTTCCGCATTATCTCATCGCAAAGCCCCATCATGGCAAGGCTTCACCTTGTGTTTTCAACTTCTCTTTCTTTTTATCATTATTTTGTTACCGGAGTTCTTCACGGAGGTTCTACATGGTGGTTCGTCAAAAATTCAATCCATTCTTCAATTGTTCTTCAAGATTTTTTTCGGAGCTAAGATCGGCCAAGATATACTCTAAAATAAACATGGTGCCCAACATATATTTTGTTTGAGGAGTTCAATCCTTCTTCATCTTGCATTCCAAAGTGCAATTCTTTCTACCGTATCATTTGAGGTGGTGTTATGTCATTCTTCATAACTTGAGTTCATGTTTCATGATTCACATGTTGTCAAGAATGAGGTGTATGAAATCCATCAATCTCTTCATTGGAGTTATCTTGGGTTATATTTCACCTAAAACCTTCCCTAAGGAATGTTGCTATTGGGGTGCTTATCAATAATCCAAGTTTCCTCCTATTCTCGCGATGAAAGATGTTTTCATCTCTCCGTCACTATCAAGCAAGCAATTGTTTTCGTTTGTGGCAGGTTTTCAACTAAAGTTCTTGAGATGTTTTCCATAAGCCCTCAACAAGCATGTTCTTTTCGTTGTTGATTTCCCAACAATTCCGTTCAATTCTTCCTTTTAAGGATGCTCTCTCAAATTCATTTGAGGTAGAACATGTTGTTTTCTTCTCCGTTATTTTCATTGCATTCTTTCATTTCTTTCGGAGGCATTGTGATGATGCTCTCTTCACTCATCATCTCGTATTGTGAAAGATCATGTTCTTTCCTTTGCTTATCAAGTCAATCGGAGTGTCGTGTTTTCATTCGAGTTCTCTCATCTTATCAAGTTTTACCTCTTTTCTCAACTGGAGTGCTGTCTGAAATCTTTCTTACCCCTTGTGCCATTCTTTCAATAGTTCCGGAGGCAGTGTGTTGTTGATTTCATCAAGTGTCATCCAATCTTGTCAAATCTTGTTCTATTCCTTCCATTTCCAGTCGGAGTGCTGTCCAAATTATATCATTCTTATTCCTTCTCTATCTTATTTTAACAGGAGTGTTCTGTCTATCATTCCTCTTCTAACCAGACTATCATCCAAGTTCCTTCATTTTGCCAAGTTCATATGATATGCCTTCCTTTTCCAACCAGAGTGTTGTCGTAATTGATCGTTATCGTTCTTGTACATCTCATTCATCCGGAGTGCTTGCATGTACTTCTTGTCCTTGGTGACATTTTTCTTATATCTTTCAACCTACAAGGTTCTAGTAATGTTCCTTGTTCATCTTTCCAAACGGAGTGTTTTCAACTTTGTTCATCTTTGTTGTATTCTTTCTTTCAATTTGTTCAACCTCGCAAGGTTCATTGGTTTCACAAGTTTGTCAAAGAAGCAACTTAGTTTTACCTCTTATCTCCTCTTCCATTTTTCCCTCCGGTGCCATCCTAGATCTCGGGATGAGATCCTCTCGTAGTGGTGGAGTGTTGTAACGCCCCGAGTCCGATGCGCCAGGTGTCTCCCAGTTGTTCGCCGTTGTTACCTTGTCATTCGCTTGCATGTTGCATCTTGTCATGTCATCATCCGCATTGCATCATCATGTTTTCAAAACTTGCATCCGTCCCGGTCTCCCCACTCCTTCCGTTGTCCGTTCTGAGTCCAGACACACTTGCACGCGCCCGCGGCACGTCCGATATATTATTTTATAAGTGGCCGGAAAATGTTCTCGGAGTGGGTTGAAGGTTGGCGTGCGGTATTATTTTAGTGTAGGTAGACCGCCTGTCAAATTTCATCGCGTTCAGAGTCCATTTGATAGCCCAACCGGTTAACTATAGCGACAATATAGGCGGTCAAACGTCGGACGTTTTCGGTCTCCGAAAACCGTTCCCGGGCTTTCCCTCTCTTGCCTCCCTAGACCGTCTACACCATCCACTACCTACCGCCAGGCCCTATCTAACCTCCCTCGTCAGCCGCGGCCCTCCTTGCGCGCGCGTCCGAAAGCTGTCCCGGACCCGACCCGAGCAGTCATCACCGTTGTGTCCGGATCATCCCCAAACATCTAAAAAATATCATTGTTTTCTTATTTGGACTCCCCAGCTATTTTATCCGCGATCGTCCGATTGCGATCATAGGGTCGAGATAGCCCCTAACCTAATCCATGATGTATATATTTAGTCTATCCCTAGTCCATTTTGAACCTAACCTTTTTTCCTAGGGATCCTCCTAGCCGCCGCCACCCCTCTGTCTCTTCTCTATTTCCGTGCCCGACCAACCACTGCGCTCCGTTCCTCGACCCCTCGCTTCTGCGCTCTCGGACGCGTCCAGCGCCCGCCGCTCCTCACGACAGCGCACCCACAGGGCAGCATCTCCGGCCGCAGCTCCACGCCACCGGAGCACCAGGCCAAGACTCCCTCGCCTTTTCCCTTTCCTTCTTCCCTCTGTTTCATCTCCATCATCTCATCTCTCTCTTCCTCTGTGTCTTCTCGCAGGGACCAATAGAAGTCAGCCTTGGCTGGGTCTCCGTGCCACTCTAGCGACCCAGTCCCCACGACCACGCCGGTCGCCCTTCCCCATCTCGATCGATCCAGGACCCTGTCGCCTCTCCCTTTCCCTCCTTTTTCCATCTCTTCAAGCTCTCTCTTTCTCTCATGGCCGCCTCTCGGTGTTTTTCTTCACAGGGCCGCCGCCATGGACCGTCTGCGCCCTTCCCCGCCTCGGATCCGGCTGGATCGCCTCCTCCTCCAGGCACGGCCCTGCCTGGCCGGATCCCGACGCCCTTCTCGCCTCCTCTGCTTCGACCTTGTGTGAGGAGGACGACCCAGAGCCTCACCCCGCATCGAGCAAGAGGAGCGCAACTCTTGGGCCTCGAACCGCTAGTCGGCCCAGCTCCCTCGCGCACTGCCCTCTCACCCGAGCTGGGCCTTGGCCCATGGTGAGACGCCCCCAGCAGCGCCTCTTTTGTTTTTTTTCAGTTGGCCCAGCTTCCACCAGATCCGGCCCATAGATGTTTTTTTAGTTCTGCGAATTTACTAATTTTTCCTTCACATGCATAATTACAGAATATGCCATCATTTTAAAAATGCTCACACCTAAATAACCCTGCATCGGATTTAAACAAACTTAACATGAAAGTTGCTTAGAATTTTGTGTAGTTTCATAATATGTCATTTTCATCCATGTTTAAAATGTTTAAAATCTTGTTTGTGTAATTTTTCCCATATGCCATGCTAAAATGATTTAATTCATAACTAAATAATCGTAGCTCCAAACTTAACAAATGTTATATGTAAATGGGGTAGAAAATTGCCTAGTTTGACATGGTGGCTTTACTTTGCATGTTTAAAAACTCTAAAATATGGCTTAGGGCAGAACAGTACCAAACCTTAAAATTTTCAAATGAGGAGTTTCCGGACTTGTTATTTGTTGTTCCGGCCTCATTTAAACTTGCCTAGATTGATAGTTTTCATTTGCTTCACCTCTTGCCATGCTAATAAACATTTAATATTGTTGGCTACATAAACGAGATTGAACTAAATAACTTGTTGTGGTGATTCGTCAATATGCAACGGAGTTGCATATTGAGCTCCACTTAATTTGTAGGATTGCTTGTGCACCATGCTTCATTAAACCGGACATGCATCATACTTGATTGTGCATCATGCCATGTTTATGTGATGGTTTACTATGTTGTTTTCTTCTTTCCGGGTTACTTCTCGCGTTAGCTTCGGTTTTGTTCTGGAGTTGTGAGGATCCGTTCATCTACGTCCGTTTGTCTTCTTCATGGACTCGTTCTTCTTCCTTGCGGGATCTCAAGCAAGATGACCATACCCTCGAAATCACTTCTATCTTTGCTTGCTAGTTGCTCGCTCTATTGCTATACCGCGATACCTACCACTTGCTTTATCATGCCTCCCATATTTCCATTTCAAGCCTCTAACCCACCTTTCCTAGCAAACCGTTGTTTGGATATGTTACCGCTTTGCTTAGCCCCTCTTATAGCGTTGCTAGTTGCAGGTGAAGATGGAGTTTGTTCCATGTTGAAACATGGATATGTTTGGGATATCACAATATCTATCTTATTTAATTAATGCATCTATATACTTGGTAAAGGGTGGAAGGATCGGCCTTATGCCTGGTGTTTTGTTCCACCCTTGCCACCCTAGTTACCGTCAAACCAGTGTTATGTTCCTTGATTTTGCGTTCCTTACGCGGTTGGGTGTTATGGGAACCCCTTGACCGTTCGCTTTGAATAAAACCCCTCCAGCAAGGCCCAATCTGGGTTTTACCATTTGCCTCTCCACGACCTACCTTTTCCCTTGAGAGTCGCGCTCCCGAGGGTCATCTTTATTTTAACCCCCCCCCCCCTCGCTCGAGCCAGTGCTTCTCTAAGTGTTGGTCCAACCTGAGCGATGTCCGGCGCCCCCTGGGCAACCAGGGTCTTTGCCAACCCGATGTCTGGCTCATCCGGTGTGCCCTGAGAACGAGATATGTGCAGCTCCTATCGGGCTTTATCAGCACATTCGGGCGGCTTTGCTGGTCTTGTTTTACTATTGTCGAAATGTCTTGTAACCGGGATTGCAAGTCTGATCGGGCCTTCCTGGGAGAACGAATATCCTTTGTTGACCGTGAGAGCTTGTGATGGGCTAAGTTGGGACACCCCTGCAGGGTTTTGAACTTTCGAAAGCCGTGCCCGCGGTTATGTGGCAGATGGGAATTTGTTAATGTCCGGTTGTTGAGAACTTGACACTTAACTTAATTAAAATGCATCAACCGTGTGTGTAGCCGTGATGGTCTCTTTTCGGCGGAGTACGGGAAGTGAACACGGTTCTTGTGTTATGCTTGAACGTAAGTAGTTTCAGGATCACTTCTTGATCACTTCTAGTTCACGACCGTGCTTTGCTTCGCTTCTCGCTCTCATTTGCGTAAGTTGGCCACCATATATGCTAGTGCTTGCTGCAGCTTCACCTCACTACCTTTTCCTACCCATATGCTTAAATAGTCTTGATCTCGTGGCTGTGAGACTGATGAGTCCTCGTGGCTCACAGATACTTCCAAACAGTTTCAGGTGCCGATGATACCAGTGTAGGTGACGCAACCAAGCTCAAGGAGGAGCTCGATGAAGATCGTGTTCATTGTGTTGTTTCGTTTCTAGTTGATCAGTAGTGGAGCCCAGTCGGGGCGATTGGGGACCTAGCAATAGGGGTGGTCTTTCTTTATTTTGGTTCATAGTCGGACCTTGAATGTATTCTGGATGTTGCAATGCTATGTTATGTATTGTGTGATGTGGCGATTGTAAGCCAACTCTTTATCCCTTTCATATTCAGTACATGGGATGTGTAAAGATTACCCCTCTTGCGACATGCCTACTATGCGGTTATGCCTCTAAGTCGTGCTCCTACACGTGGGAGAAATAGCCGCATCGTGGGTGTTACAGCATGCCCCTGAGGATGACGCCATCATCAACAGTGGGCCACGAGAGGTGGCCAGACGCCACAACCTTGCTCCGGGCGCAACGGGAGCTCGGGGGCATGTATCTGTCGTCGCTTGTCTCCGGAGACTCCATGAGCTCGGGGGTATCACTGGACCACCAGGAGTCGCCGTTGTCGCTGGAGGAGCTGCAGGCGATGCTCGCGGGAGGCCCATCGCTCGCCGCCGTGCCGTCCTGGCGACCTCCTTCAGGGCAGCACTCCAGGTGGTGGCCTTCCTCGTCGAAGACCTTGAAGAATAGCGTGGAGGCGCCGTCGTACTCGAAGTGGATCGCGAGGGCGCCCTCCGCGCGGCAGACATGGGCAATCTCTCCCCACCCTCGGGACATGAAGATCCTCTCGGAGGCGACGGTTTCAATTTCTGCTCCAGTCGCCAGGCGTCGCAGTCGGCGTGCTGCAGCCAAAGATCGAGAGGTCCCCTTGGCGGCACCTCTGCAGAGAAGAAAGAAGGGAAGCGAATCCAGGTGCTCGAGGGCATCTCTGCCCACAACACGAACTCACGCAAGGAGTTCCGCATGGACCCCTGGGGCACGGTACCCAGGAGGCGGCCTTTCGTACCAAGGCCGTGACACCATCGGCCTCACAACCATCTCGCGGCTGTGGGACCTGGTCTTCTTCGGCAGGAGCAGCTCGGGATCGGTGAGGGGAGCCTTGCCCTTCTCTGCAGCCGCGAACCTCCGAATTTGCGCCATGACTGCACCACCAAGGAGTGGAGCGAGGAAGGAGAAGAAGCGCGAGAGGCAGAGGAGTGACTGGTGATGGGGCTCCGCCCCCACCTCCCATTTATAGCCAAAGGGAGGCCAAGCTCCGGCCTCCATGATCTAAGGTAATAATGATGGATTTTCCTTGCATGCAACAGGGACTTCACAAGTCGGGCAGTTGCCGAGGCAGCGTGGGGAACCGGAGACGCCCACGTCTAAAGAACCGCCACGCATCGACCAAGGTCGCAGGCTATTGGGGCCCACGGTGCTCCGCACTTGCCCCATGGCTTCGCCTCGAAGCCAAGCCTGAGGGCGCCTTGGGCCCGGGGGCTACTGTCGGTGTTCTGGGAATGGGGGTCCCCAGACTTTCCTTCCTGCGGCCCACGGCGTGGCTCTGCGAGCGGGCCCGTATGACCCATCTTCACCAACAAGCTTTCAAGACCCTCGCGATTGGCCAAACCTCGCGAGGCGGACGACACAAGACCTCCTCAAGAGCGGCCTCACCAGGATGGCTCGCGAGGGGCTGAGAGTTCAATGCAAGGCAAACCTCGCGAGGTTCTAGTGACGTAAGCCATGACGACCAAGGCCAGGCGGGCGCCAGCACACACAGTGTCCTTGTTTCCTCTTTGGTGCCAAGGGAGCAAGCGCAGGCGCGGAGTACCGGGGCATCAAGCAAAGGTTTCCATATCGGTGCAACGAGACCAAGACCAGAAGGACGGTAAGACGGAGGTCACCATGGAGCCCAAGACGGCATCACCACCAAAGCCTTTTGCAGGTGAAGACTGCTTTTGTCAGGATAAGTTGTACTAGTTGTCCCCTTTCAAATTGGCTGTTATTGGATCCCTTCCTGCTCAATATTTGGGGAGAGGACCAGGGCCTCTATAAATAGGACTAGCCACCACCATAGCTAGGGGGAACAATCGGACGGATCAAGAGAGAGAGACCAGAGCTACCACAAGTTCACCGAGCACAAGAACACCTCTCCTCAGGAGGTTGTTCTTCCCCTTGTACTGTTCATCCTCAGCCCAAGAGGCAATCCACCACCACCATAGTGGAGTAGGGTATTACACCACAATGGTGGCCTAAACCATTATAAATCTTGTGTCCTTGTGTTGCGAGTTCATCAAGTTAGCCCATGAGATTTTAGCGAAGTTAGGACGTGGATCGGTAGGCGGAGATCTTTGTGCGCACCCCAGTGTATGAACCTTGACGGTTTTTCCGGAACCCGTGATCCGACATACACCTTAGTGGAAAAGTGTGCGTGGATGGAGGAGAGAAGGAAACACCATGGGGAGGAAGATTGCATCAACATCGACTCAGAGGATAATGATGAATCCACCAGTCAGAATAAGAAGAGCAAGAAGCATAACAAGAGGCGCAAGGATAAGGCAGTGATGACCATCGAGGGATCAGGCATGCTTAGTACCAGCAAGAAGGCTAAGGCCGAAGGCCCCGGCAAGGAGGTTGCCGCGTGCGCTAACTTCCAGGAGGCTGCGGCTGCTGAGAAGGCTGGGAAAGGCGATGGGCCGTACTGCAAGATCCATCGGACCAAAGGCCATGATCTCCAAGAGTGTCATCAGGTCGAGTAGCTTGTCAGGAGGCAGAGAGCCAAATATGAGAAGCATGATAACGAGAAAGGTCAGAATGGTACTGGCGGTAAGGGTCGTGGCGGTGAAGCAAATCGTCCCGGCAAGGCCTTTCGAAACCAAGGAAAACCAGCCAGGGGCCGAGAGAAGGAAGTTTGCAATGATGAGAGTGATGGAGGGGATGGAGAGGAAACCAACGAGCAAGAATTCCAGAAGGCCACCGACGCGATGTGAATTGACGGGGGTGCATCTTTGCACCCCTCTCACTGCCATCTTAAATGGTGGGCGCGTGAGGTCAATGTCGTGGAGCCAGCGGCAGAATCCCAGAAGCCGCTCAGATGGTCACGCATGCCCATCATCTTTGACAAAGAGGACCATCCCGATCACACCACTACGCGGGGATGTTTCCCATTGTTGGTCTCTCCAACAATTTGCAACCTCAAAGTCACAAAGATGTTGGTTGACAGCAGTGCCGGGTTAAATCTGATTTCCCCAAAGGTTATCAGGAAACTTCAGATAGCAGAGGAAGAACTAAAGGTCACAGGCACATTTCAAGGAGTTAATCCTGATAGGAGTCATCCTGAGGGAAAGATCACATTGCCAGTGACAATCGGGGGGAGGGACTGAACTATCGGACTTGAAGGTTGTGTTTTGTGTGGTCGACCCGCCCTGCCATACAATGGGATCCTTGGACGCCAATCCCTGGAAAAATTCATGGCGGCATCCCACTATGCCTACAACACCTTGAAGATGCCAGGGCCGGTAGGAGTCATTTCTATCCCGTCAGATGAGAAGGACACAGTCATTTGTGTGGACAATATGTATCGAGACACAGTGGCAACAGAGGCCACATCAACGACAGTTCCCTCCAAGGAAAAAAAGGAATGAAGAAGGATAGCAGTGACACCAGCAAGGAATCTCGGAAGCGTACCTCTTTGGAGTGCACTTCACCTGTTGATGACTTGCCGGAGAGTTCCAACAGCAAGGGATCCAAGCATGACGCGTTGACAGTGTCCTGGACTAGGGGGTACTCAGCATGTCATCTCCTGACCAGGTGGATCGGGTCGAGGACCCCCATAGCGGTTTACTCATGGTCCACTAAGGGTAGCCCATGTCGCATACAAGGAATATACCACAAGACTTGATGATCAAGACAAGGACTCCTCTCCACCGACGTATTCGACTAGGACGCTTGTTATCCTAGGCCTCTGGTACATTATATAAGCCGAGGCCAGGCTAGTCAATAGATTATTATGACATTATTCCTCATACCACAACATATGATCTCGAGGTAGATCAACTCTGTACTTGATACTCCATCAATATAAACAAGAGCAGGATGTAGGGTCTGACCTGCATCAACAGGGCCCAAACCTGGGTAAAAGATTGTCTCCTTCGTTCCTGTTACCATTG
Source organism: Triticum dicoccoides (assembly GCF_002162155.2). Lineage (NCBI taxonomy): Eukaryota > Viridiplantae > Streptophyta > Magnoliopsida > Poales > Poaceae > Triticum > Triticum dicoccoides. Next base: position 367,680,526 of record NC_041390.1, read on the forward strand.
ATCCAAGAATCCACAGCTTGAGACCCCCTACCCCGAGATCTCCCGGCGTAAAGGGAGAACCACTGCGATTGTGCTTCCAGCTACCATGGTTAAGCGCCTCAGTGGAGAAAGCCAAAAACTAACTGTCACAATAAGCATAAACTGGTCAGCGATCCGATGACTGTGTTAAACTATAAGACTGATAGAGCTCACCCCATGTTAAATGACGGACCATTCTTAACATTGACCGCAATGTTTAAGACTTGACCTCGGCTTTCGCTGAACACTAACCGGGGCTAGTAACTTGTAATGCCCTCGATGCGGCTATAGCTCCCACGTGTCGAGGCACGACTTAGAGGCATAACCGCATTGAAAGCAATGTCGCAAGTTAGGCAATCTTCACAACATCCCATGTAATATAGATAATAAAAGGGGAGATACATAGTTGGCTTACACTCACCACGTCAATCAAAGTACATAAATAGCATTACAACATTCAAACACACATGCCCGACTACGGCGCCAAAATGAAAGATAAACCCAACATGCGACACGGTCCCGATCACCCCAACTGGGCACCACCACTGATCATCAGGGAAAGACACATAGTAACGGCGTGAGTCCTCGTTGAACTCCCACTTGAGCTCAAGCGCATCATCTGGAACAGAATCATCAGGCCCTGCATCTGGTTTGGAAGTAATCTGTGAGCCATAGGGACTCAGCGATCTCGCACCCTCGCGATCAACACTATTTAAGCTTATAGGTAAGGCAAGGTAAAATATGTGGAGCTGCAGCAAGCATCTAGCATATATGGTGGCTAACCTGTTCACAAAAGAGAGCGAGTAGAGAAGGCAAATCGCGAACGGATAACTAGAGGGCAACCTGCGGCAAGCATTACTCCAACACCATGTTCACTTCCCGGACTCCGCCGAGAAGAGACCATCACGGCAACTCACTCAGTTGATTCATTTTAATTAAGTTAAGGTTCAAGTTATCTACAACCGGACATTAACAAATTCCCATCTTCCCATAACCGCGAGCATGGCTTTCGAAAGTTCAAATCCTTGCAGGGGAGTCCCAACTTAGCCCATGACAAGCTCTCACGGTCAATGAAGGAGTAGACCTCCTCCCGAGGCATTCCGATCAGACTCGGTATCCCGGATCTACAAGACACTTCGACAAGTTAAAACAAATCCAACAACACCGCCCGAATGTGCCGACAAATCCCGATAGGAGCTGCACATATCTCGTTCTCAGGGCACACTCAGATGAGCCAGACGTCGGGTAGGCCAGCCCAGAGTTGCCCCTAGTAGCCCCGGATATCGCTCGGTTGGACCAACACTCAGAGGAGCACTGGCCCGGGGGGGTTTAAATAAGATGACCCTCGGGCTCCGGAAACCCAAGGGAAAAAGAGGCTAGGTGGCAAATGGTAAAACCAAGGTTGGGCATTGCTGGAAAAGCTTTAACAAGGCGAACTATCAAGGGGTTCCCATTATCACCCAACCGCATAAGGAACGCAAAAATCCGGGAACATAACACCGATATGACGGAAACTAGGGCGGCAAGAGTGGAACAAAACACTAGGCGAGAGGCCGAGCCTTCCACCCTTTACCAAGTATATAGATGCATTAAGATAACAAGATAATATAATGATATCCCAACAAGTAAATAATGTTCCAACAAGGAACGGTTTCCAATCTTCACCTGCAACTAGCAACGCTATAAGAGGGGCTGACCAAAGTGGTAACATAGCCAATCAACGGTTTGCTAGGACATGGTGGGTTAGAGGTTGAACATGGCAATTTGGGAGGCATGATAAGCAAGTTGTAGGCATCATAGCATAGGCATAGCAAAAGAGCGAGCATCTAGCGAAGCAAAGATAGTAGTGATTTCGAGGGTATGCTCATCTTGCCTGCAAAGTTGCAGAGTTGACTGGATCCTCGAAAGCAAACTCAACGGGCTCCTCGTTAGCGAACTTGTCTCCCGGCTCTACCCAAACAAGACAAACAAGCAACAAGGACACAATCAACCACGTGCAAGGCTCAAACAATATGATGCGAAGATGGTATGCTATGCGGGATGCAATATGTGATGCATATGCAAGATTTGACAAGTAATGCATGAACCTGGCCTCAACTTGGAAATCCAAGTGTGCCACTGGAAAGATGAGATGAAAACGCTTGAAATGATATAAAGAACGGCGGAATCGGAGTTACGATTTGGAAATGGCAAGCAATTCAAATATGACCACATTCTGCGATTTACAGAAAGTAGCCATCTAAATGTAACAAGATGAACATGCTACAGCACCCAAACATGGCATCAAAATACATGGCAGGGATCCATTCATGATGCTTAACAAAAGATGAACACTGAGCTATGGCCAATTCATCCATTAACAGGTTCAAACAGGCATGGTAAAAATGCATTTGACAAACAGATTTCATACTTAGTGAAATTAACACTTGCCTGGAATTTCAGATCAGGTAGCACACTTTGGAGCATGAAAACTATATGCTACAGGACCTGAACATGGCAAAGTAAAGCATGGCATGGAGCTATTCAAAGAGGTTAACAAAAGTCCCTTAGTGACCTTGAGCCAAAAGGGATCAGAAAATACATTTGCAAGCATGTGAACATGGCAAAAACATAATCAGTTCTCAGACTTAGTGAAAACTGGAGCATGCTGAAACAGATATCAAGTAGGCATGTTTACGAGCTCGATGCACTCACTACAGAGCATGTCATCACAATCTAAGCATACACCCATCAAGAATGCACACTATTAAAGCTAGCCATGGCAAGAAAAATAACATAGCATGCATGTATCAACTACAACATCCTCGGCAAAATCGCTAACAAGTAGACAATCTGCCCAGATTTACGAAATGACAAAAGTAGAGCTCGATTGACTCAAGCTAGGTTGCTCCATAATTGCAAACAAATACATGGATGGATATAGCACTACAAGATTAACAAATCATCCTTACTGATCATCCTCAAAAGTGGCACGGATCACTCGGAAACAACATGAACATATGGCATAGTGAGATAAAGAGGTCAAGGACTTAGTGGAAATGCTAAGTCCCTGAAATCAGCATTAATGAATGCTCATCTTTGCAAGCTTGTGCTAGTCACCACACACATCACAAAAATACATGGGTTGCACCTCTGGATAGATGGAAAAACATATAACAAAACTCATGAAGAGCTCAGGGGCATATCATGCACGCAATAATCATGGCAAAAATGACAAATATCTAATTGGAGCAGCAGATCTGACAATTATCTCAAATAGCATTCTTCTAACAGCATTTCGGGCATCAAGGTGAACTCAAATGAAAGTGATTCAATGAGATGAAATGATGTACTCTCTGAGATGAACATTTTGATATGCTATATGCCCAAAACAGAGCAACGGATACAAAGTTACGATGCAATGAACAGGGGCAAAATAATTAGGGTTTAGGGCAAAAAAGTCAACCGAGGCAAATATCCCAGGTCTAGATCCAGATCGTGCATGCTTTACGAGGTTCGCCAGAGAGGTCCCTGTTCGCCGGAGTGAGATGGGGGCGGCCGGATCTGTCGAGGAAGGAGCTCGGGACGTCGCCGAACTTGAGGACTCCGGCCGGAGAAGATTGACGACGGGGCGGCGACCGCAGCGAGCTTGGAGGCGGCGGCCGGAGCGGCGCGAGCTCGGCAGGCGGCGGCGAGCTTCGCCGGAGTTGAGTGGCGGTCGGAGCGGGCTTGAGGCGGAGCGGGGCGCAGGGTGGTGCGGGCGCACACCTGAGGCGGCGGCCGGTTGAGGTCACGGGCCTGGAGGGCCTGCTTCGGGCTCCCGGGCCGCACGGCGGCGGGGACAGGCGATGTGGGGCGATGGCGGCGCGACCAACGAGAGGACGCCACGTGGCGGCGGCGGCTAACTGGACATGTCCATCGGCGCGGATTGTGTCCGGCGCGGCGTGGTGGAAGAGGAGCTAGGTTAGGGGAAGAAGA
>NC_041390.1:367684588-367694022 GCF_002162155.2 Triticum dicoccoides
GGGGGGGGGGTCTTTATATAGGCATAGAGGAAGCTAGGAGAGTCCAAATAAGGTGCGATTTTCGGCCACGCGATTGTGATTGAATGATCTAGATGATGGAGAGGGTTTTGGTGGGTTTTGGGCCAAAATGGAGGGGTGTTGGGCTGCAACACACACGAGGCCTTTTCGGTCCCTCGGTTAATCGTTGGAGCATCAAACGAAGTCCAAATGGTACGAAACATGACAGGCTGTCTACCGGTACTAAACCAAGGACGCTTGGCAAGTCTTGGTCCAATCCGGAAATGTTTAATCCCCACACATAAAAGAAAGGTAGAAAAGACCACCGAAGGAGAATGAAGCGCTGGAATGCAAAACGGACAACGGGGAAAATGCTCGAATGCATGAGATGAACACGTATGCAAATGCAATGCACATGATGATATGATATGAGATGCATGACAACGATAACAACACACAGAGACAAAAACCCGAACTCGAGAAAATAAAATAACTTAGCGCTGGAAACGTATGCAAAACGGACAACGGGGAAAATGCTCGAATGCATGAGATGAACACGTATGCAAATGCAATGCACATGATGATATGATATGAGATGCATGACAACGATAACAACACACGGAGACAAAAACCCGAACCCGAGAAAATAAAATAACTTAGAGCTGGAAACGGCAAGAGTTGGAGTACATATTGGGTAAATCATATCCGGGGTGTTACAACACTCCACCACTACGAAAGGATCTCACCCCGAGATCTAGGACTGAAAGAACGCCGGGTATTCAGAACGGAGGTGATCCTCGCGTTCCCAGGTAGCTTCACGGTCGGAATGGTGTGACCACTTGACTTTGAGGAATTTGATTGACTTGTTGTGAGTCTTGCGTTCAGTCTCTTCAAGAATAGCAACAGGGTGCTCACGATAAGAGATATCTTCTTGGAGCTCAATGTCCACGAAGTTGACGGTGCGGTCAGGAGTCTTGAAGCACTTTCGGAGCTGAGAGACATGGAACACGTCATGCACATTTGCAAAGTTTGAAGGAAGCTCGAGTTGATAGGCGAGATCGCCTCTCTTGCTGACGATCTTGAAAGGTCCCACATATCTAGGGGCAAGCTTCCCTTTGATACCGAAGCGACGAGTACCTTTCATTGGAGAGACGCGGAGGTAAACATGATCTCCGATCTCGAAAGCCAAATCACGGTGCTTACTATCATAGTAGCTCTTCTGGCGGGATTGGGCTGCTTTGAGGTTATCTCGAATGACTTTACATATTTCCTCTGCCTCTGTGATTAAGTCATTTCCCAGAAGTTGACATTCACCGGTTTCAGACCAGTTGAGAGGGGTACGGCACTTCCTGCCATACAAAATTTCAAATGGGGCCTTGCCCGCACTTGCTTGAAAACTGTTGTTGTAGGAGAATTCAGCATATGGAAGACAATCCTCCCACTTCATGCCGAAAGAGATCACACAAGCCCTGAGCATATCTTCAAGAATCTGGTTGACACGCTCGACTTGACCGCTAGTTTGAGGATGGAAAGCTGTACTGAATCGGATGTTGGTTCCCATGGCCTTCTGAAAAGAATCCCAAAACTTGGAGGTAAAGATGTTGCCACGGTCTGAAGAGATCACTTGTGGAATACCGTGCAGAGAGATAATTCGAGAGGTATAGAGCTCCGCCAATTGAGCTGCAGTGATAGACTCTTTGATAGGCAGAAAATGAGCCACTTTAGTGAGTTTGTCGATGACAACGAATATAGCATCATTGCCACGCTTGGACTTTGGAAACCCAGTCACGAAGTCCATCTCAATGTGGTCAAACTTCCATTCTGGAATGGCAAGAGGTTGGAGGAGAGCAGCTGGCCTTTGGTGTTCTGCCTTCACTCTTCTGCAGACATCACACTCATTCACGAACTGAGCAATCTCGCGCTTCATTCGAGTCCACCAATAAGCCTGCTTGAGGTCCTGATACATCTTCGTGCTCCCAGGGTGGATGCAGAGAAGAGAATTGTGAGCCTCGTTCATGATCACTTTACGGAGGTCACCTTTGGGCACAACAATACGATCCTCAAAGAAGAGAGCATCCTTGTCATCAAGGCGGTAGCACTTGTACTTGGGTTGACTCTTGGCAATCCCAGTCTTCACCTTTTTCACCATAGCATCCAGAAGTTGAGCTTGGCGAATTTGGTCTTCCAAGGTAGGAGAGACTTGAAGGTTGGCGAGGAAACCTTTAGGAACAAATTGCAGATTAAGTTTGCGGAAAGCTTCACAAAGCTCGGGTTGATAAGGCTTGAGAATCAGGCTGTTGCAATAAGCCTTCCTGCTCAATGCGTCAGCAATCACATTGGCCTTGCCTGGAGTATACTCGATACTCGGATTATACTCTTGAATAATTTCGACCCATCGAGTTTGCCTGAGGTTGAGATTAGGCTGAGTGAAGATGTACTTGAGACTCTTGTGGTCAGTGAAGATGTCCACTTTTCTTCCCAATAAAAGATGTCTCCAAGTCAAAAGAGCATGCACAACTGCGACCAACTCGAGATCATGAGTAGGGTAGTTCTTCTCGTTGGGCTTCAACTAGCGAGAGTTATAAGCCACGACTTTCTTCTCTTGCATCAACACTGCACCAAGACCTTGGAGAGAGGCATCGCAAAAGATCTCGTACGGCTTGGATTCATCAGGAGGAGTCAGAACTGGAGCAGTGACCAATTTCTCTTTCAAAGTGTTGAAAGCAATGTCACACTCCGGAGACCAAACGTACTTGACGTGCTTCTGGAGAAGATTTGAGAGAGGCTTCGCGATCTTAGAAAAGTTTTCAACGAATCTTCGACAGTAGCTTGCGAGACCGAGGAAGCTACGGAGTTGCTTCACGTTCTGAGGTGGTTCCCAATTCACAATTGCAGACACCTTCTCAGGATTCACCGCAATGCCCTTGGCAGAGATGATATGACCAAGATAAAGAACCTCATCGAGCCAAAATTCGCACTTGGAGAACTTGGCGTAGAACTTGTGTTCCCTAAGCTTATCGAGTACCAAACGCAAGTGCTTGGTATGATCTTCCTTGTTCTTCGAAAAGACCAAAATGTCGTCGAGATAGACCAAAACAAAGTCATTGGTGTAGGCATTGAAGATGAAGTTCATCATGCGAGAGAAAGTCGGAGGAGCATTGACGAGGCCAAGAGACATGACAGTGTATTCATATGAACCAAAGCTTGTCCTGAAAGCCGTCTTAGGAATATCTTGCTCGCGGATTCGAATTTGATGATAACCCATATGGAGATCAAGCTTGGAGAATACTTGGGCACCTTTGAGTTGTTCGAACAGCTCGTTGATGTTGGGAAGTGGGTATTTGTTCTTGATGGTCTTCTTGTTCAATGGACGGTAGTCAACACAAAGTCGGTCCGTTCCATCCTTCTTCTTCACAAAAAGAACACCACAACCCCACGGAGAAGAACTAGGCCGGATGAGACCCATTCTCTCTTGAATATTGAGTTGCTTCTGCATCTCCTTCAACTCTTCAGGTCCGAGCTTGTAAGGACGCTTGCAAACCGGTTCCGTGCCAGGCTCAAGATCGATGACGAATTCAACTAGCCGGTGCGGAGGCATTCCTGGAAGCACTTCTGGAAAGACGTCTTGATATTCGCAAACGGCTGGAATTTGTGATATAGCATCCAGTTCACCCTTCTCATTGAGAGAAAACAGACGGATGGTATCATCACGAGCAGCAAAGACAATTACATCCTCAGACGAATGAGTCAATTGAATCTGCCTGGCTGCACAAGCAAGATGCGCCTTGTGCTTAGAAAGCCAATCCATCCCGAGAATAAGATCAATATCCGAGTTACCAAGAACCACCGGAGAAGAAAGAAACTTGTAGTCGCCCAATGTGATAGTAACCTCTGGGGCCATAGCGCTTGCATTCATGAATTTACCCGGAGAAACAACAGATAACTGACTAGGCAAATTTTGTAAAGGCAACTCATGCTTAGAAACAAATGGTCTCGAGATGAAACAATGCGATGCACCAGTGTCAAAAAGAACTTTTGCGGGAATGTCATTAACAGGAAGGTTACCCATAATCACATCTGGCGAGTCCTCTGCCTGAGCTGCATTCAACAAGTTGACCTTGGCGGACTTGGTGTTATTCTTGACCATAGCTGTAATTGCCGATCTCACAGGAGGAGGAGGAGGAAGACGCCTCTGATTGAAGCATTTGTTGGCATAGTGACCCTTCTGTTGGCACTTGTTGCACGTGACCTCTGAAAGCAGACGGTGATACGGAGCACTCAATCTTGGAGCTTGAGACGAAGTCTTGTTCTGAAAGCCAGGGTTGGGTGGGTGGGAAGATCCACTGCCACCTTTGCCCTTCTGCTGATATGGCTGACGGAACGGAGGAGGAAGCCAATACTTCTGCTGCTTGGCCACTTGAGTAGAGGAAGAAGGAGTAGCATCTCTGGCTCGCTTCTTGGAAGCATCACACCTCAGTTGAGCGGCCTCTTGCTTCAATGCCATGTTGTAGAACTCATCGTATCTCAAGGGCTCAAAGAGAACAAGAGCTAGCTGGATTTCTTCCCTGAGACCACCCCTGAACTGGTATATCATGCTCTTCTCGTCAGGGACGTCCTGCTTAGCAAAGCGGGCGAGTTTCTGAAACAACTTGTTGTAGTCATAGACAGACAAAGAGCCTTGCTTCAGGTTGCGGAATTCCTCACGCTTGCTTTCAACTACGCTTTGAGGAATATGATGAGCTTTGAAGTCTTGACGAAATTCATCCCAGGTAATTGCACGGCCTCCTCTGGAATCCTTGTACTGCTGGAACCATTCTGCAGCTTGGTCTTTGAGTTGGAAGGAAGTGAACTTGACGAAGTCCTCAGGCCTGACGTTACTGCACTCGAAATGCTTGCACAAATCCACGAGGCAATCGTCAGCATTAGTTGCCTCAACACAATTGCTGAAAGTCTTTGGCCCGTTAGCAAGGAACTGGTTGAGTGTAGCAAAGTGATTCTGATTGTTGCCTTGGTTGCCTTGGTTCGCTTGATTGCGCTCTTGAAGAATTTGCATGATCAACTGTGTGTTTGCATTGGTTGCGGCCATCACAGCTTGCCATGCCTCCGGAGGAGGTGGAGGTGGTGGCGGATTATCATTCTAATTCTGGTTGGTGCTCTTAGTGGGAGCCATCCTGAAGAGGGTGACAACCGTTAGCACATTGACAGATAAAATGAAGCTGAATCCAACGGGATGAAATTGCAACATATAGTCTTCACATCTGAACATAAGAACAAATGCATTCCACTTGAAATGGTCACATATTCATAAATTGAGAAGCCACTTAGAATTTAGGTAGAGAAATAAATCAACAAGGTACGGATCAAGAACGAATACTCGGTAAGAAATCCCAATCTCAAACCAAATATCTGTGGAAGAAGAACTAGAGCTACAAGAATTCCCACCTATGAAACTCCCGAACCTTTCCGGTTATGCAATCAGGTGTTGGGGATACAGGGGAAGCATAACATCTCACCCAAATCTAGCAATTCCTACATCCAGCTGTATCCATCCTTCAACACATAACCGAGAAAAACTTCGGAAACCATCTACCTCAACCTTCGAAAAGCATCCGTTATACAAGTTATGGCGATACTCCCGAACTCCCGCCCCAGTACTGGGTGGCGTCGAGGTTATCTCACCAACGAACTGCATAAAAGAGATTTTCGATGTCGGCGTACTAAACTCAGGTATTCCAGAACTACAACGATAAAATTGTGACGACAACACCTCGGAGCTCAACTCCCCGGGACACTGCCACAACCCCTAAAGACAGGAGGCACCAAGAACAATGTTCTCGTCACAAAACCATCGGAATGATTAAAGGATACCCGCGTGATCCTAAATTTTTTTAGTGAAATTTGAGAAGAGAAGAGTCAAAACTCTACATCAGGATGCCTTACCAGAGCGATGAGAAGACTGGGGAGTAAAAAGAATTCCTAAACTCTCCGATATATAATTCCTAAATGACTCAAAACATTTTTCTAGACTCAACAACGGCTGCTAAAAACGATCAAGCAATGGGGGCTCCTAAGGTCGGGGAAGGCTCTGATTACCAACTTGTAACGCCCTCGATGCGGCTATAGCTCCCATGTGTCGAGGCACGACTTAGAGGCATAACCGCATTGAAAGCAATGTCGCAAGTTAGGCAATCTTCACAACATCCCATGTAATATAGATAATAAAAGGGGAGATACATAGTTGGCTTACACTCGCCACGTTAATCAAAGTACATTAATAGCATTACAACATTCAAACACTCATGGCCCGACTACGGCGCCAAAATGAAAGATAAACCCAACATGCGACACGGTCCCGATCACCCCAACTGGGCACCACTACTGATCATCAGGGAAAGACACATAGTAACGGCGTGAGTCCTCGTCGAACTCCCACTTGATCTCAAGGGCGTCATCTGGAACGGAATCATCAGGCCCTGCATCTGGTTTGGAAGTAATCCGTGAACCACAGGGACTCAGCAATCTCGCACCCTCGCGATCAAGACTATTTAAGCTTATAGGTAAGGCAAGGTAAAATATGTGGAGCTACAGCAAGCGTCTAGCATATATGATGGCTAACCTGTTCGCAAAAGAGAGCGAGAAGAGAAGGCAAAGCACGAACGGATAACTAGAGGGCAACCTGCGGCAAGCATTACTCCAACACCGTGTTCACTTCCCGGACTCCACCGAGAAGAGACCATCACAGCAACTCACTCAGTTGATTCATTTTAATTAAGTTAAGGTTCAAGTTATCTACAACCGGACATTAACAAATTCCCATCTGCCCATAACCGCGGGCACAGCTTTTGAAAGTTCAAATCCCTGCAGGGGAGTCCCAACTTAGCCCATGACAAGCTCTCACGGTCAACGAAGGAATAGACCTCCTCCCGAGACATTCCGATCAGACTCGGTATCCTGGTTCTACAAGACACTTCGACAAGTTAAAACAAATCCAGCAACACTGCCCAAATGTGCCGACAAATCCCGATAGGAGCTGCACATATCTCGTTCTCAGGGCACACTTAGATGAGCCAGACGTCGTGTAGGCCAGCCCAGAGTTGCCCCTGGTAGCCCCGGACATTGCTCGGTTGGACCAAGACTCAGAGGAGCACTGGCCCCGGGGGGTTTAAATAAGATGACCCTCGGGCTCCGGAAACCCAAGGTAAAAAGAGGCTAGGTGGCAAATGGTAAAACCAAGGGTGGGCATTGCTGGAAAAGCTTTAATCAAGGCGAACTATCAAGGGGTTCCCATTATCACCCAACCGCGTAAGGAACGCAAAAATCCGGGAACATAACACCGATATGACGGAAACTATTGCGGCAAGAGTGGAACAAAACACTAGGCGAGAGGCCGAGCCTTCCACCCTTTACCAAGTATGTAGATGCATTAAGATAACAAGATAATATAATGATATCCCAAAAAGTAAATAATGTTCCAACAAGGAACGGTCTCCAATCTTCACCTGCAACTAGCAACGCTATAAGAGGGGCTGAGCAAAGCGGTAACATAGCCAATCAACGGTTTGCTAGGACATGGTGGGTTAGAGGTTGAACATGGCAATTTGGGAGGCATGATAAGCAAGTGGTAGGCATCGTAGCATAGGCATAGCAAAAGAGCGAGCATCTAGTGAAGCAAAGATAGTAGTGATTTCGAGGGTATGATCATCTTGCCTGCAAAGTTGTCAGAGTTGACTGGATCCTCGAAAGCAAACTCAACGGGCTCCTCATTAGCTAACTCGTCTCCCAGCTCTACCTAAACAAGACAAACAAGCAACAAGGACACAATCAACCACGTGCAAGGCTCAAACAATATGGTGCGAAGATGGTATGCTATGCGGGATGCAATATGTGATGCATATGCAAGATTTGACAAGTAATGCATGAACCTGGACTCAACTTGGAAATTCAAGTGTGCCACTGGAAAGATGAGATGAAAACGCTTGAAAACTATATAAAGAACGCCGGAATCGGAGTTACGGTTTGGAAATGGCAAGCAATTCAAATATGACCACGTTCTGTGATTTACAACAAGTAGCCATCTAAATGTATCAAGATGAACATGCTACAGCACCCATACATGGCATCAAAATACATGGCAGGGATCCATTCATGATGCTTAACAAAAGATGAACACTGAGCTACGGCCAATTCATCAATTAACAGGTTCAAACAAGCATGGTAAAAATGCATTTGACAAACAGATTTCAGACTTAGTGAAATTAACACTTGCCTGGAATTTCAGATCAGGTAGCACACTTTGGAGCATGAAAACTATATGCTACAGGACCTTAACATGGCAAAGTAAAGCATGACATGGAGCTACTCAAAGAGCTTAACAAAAGTCCCTTAGTGACCTTGAGCCAAAAGGGATCAAAAAATACATTTGCAAGCATGTGAACATGGCAAAAACATAATCAATTCTCAGACTTAGTGAAGACTAGAGCATGCTGAAACAGATATCAAGTAGGCATGTTTACGAGCTCGATGCACTCACTACAGAGCATGTCATGACAACCTAAGCATACACCCATCAAGAATACACATTATACAAGCTAGCCATGGTAAGAAAAATAACATAGCATGCATGGATCAACTACAACATCCTCGGCAAAATCGCTAACAAGTAGACAATCTTTCCAGATTCACGAAATGACAAAAGTAGAGCTCGATTGACTCAAGCTAGGGTGGTCCATAATTGCACACAAAGACATGGATGGATAGAGCACTACAAGATTAACAAATCATCCTCACTGATCATCCTCAAAAGAGGCACGGATCACTAGGAAATAACATGAACATATGGCATATTGAGATAAACAGGTCAAGGACTTGGTGGAAATGCTAAGTCCCTGAAATCAGCATTAACGAATGCTCATCTTTGCAAGCTTGTGCTAGTCACCACACACATCACAAAAATACATGGGTTGCACCTCTGGATAGATGGCAAAACATATAACAAAACTCATGAAGAGCTCAGGGGCATATCATGCACACAATAATCATGGCAAAAATGATAAATATCTAATTGGAGCAGTAGATCTGACAATTATCTCAAATAGCATTCTTCTAACAGCATTTCGGGCATCAAGATGAACTCAAATGAAAATGATGTACTCTCTGAGATGAACATTTTGATATGCTATATGCCGAAAACGGAGCTACGGATGCAGAGTTACGATGCGATGAACAGGGGCAAAATAATTAGGGTTTCGGGCAAAAAAGGCAACCGAGGCAAATATCCCAGATCTAGATCTAGATCGTGCATGCTTTACGAGGTTCGCTGGAGAGGTCCCTGTTCGCCGGAGTGAGACGGGGGCGGCCGGATCTGTCGAGGAAGGAGCTCGGGACGTCGCCGGACTTGAGGACTCCGGCCGGAGAAGATTGACGACGGGGCGGCGACC
>NC_041390.1:367694342-367726783 GCF_002162155.2 Triticum dicoccoides
GCGGGCTTGAGGCGGAGCGGGGCAGAGGGCGGCGCGGGCGCGCGCCTGAGGCGGCGGCCGGTCGAGGTCGCGGGCCTGGAGGGCCTGCTCCGGGCTCCCGGGCCACGCAGCGGCGGGGACAGGCGATGTGGGGCGATGGTGGCGCGATCAACGAGAGAATGCCACGTGGCGGCGGCAGCTAACTGGACATGTCCGTCGGCGCAGATTGTGTCCGGCGCGGCGCGGTGGAAGAGGAGCTAGGTTAGGGGAAGAAGATCCGGGAATTGAAATGGGGGGTCTTTATATAGGCATAGAGGGAGCTAGGAGAGTCCAAATGAGGTGCGGTTTTCGGCCACGCGATCGTGATCGAACGCTCTAGATGATGGAGAGGGTTTTGGTGGGTTTTGGGCCAATATGGAGGGGTGTTGGGCTTCAACACACACGAGGCCTTTTCGGTCCCTCGGTTAACCGTTGGAGCATCAAACGAAGTCCAAATGGTACGAAACTTGACAGGCGGTCTACCGGTAGTAAACCAAGGCCGCTTGGCAAGTCTCGGTCCAATCCGGAAATGTTTAATCCCCACACACAAAAGAAAGGTTGAAAAGACCACCGAAGGAGAACGAAGCACCGGAATGCAAAACGGATAATGGGGAAAATGCTCGAATGCATGGGATGAACACGTATGCAAATGCAATGCACATGATGATATGATATGAGATGCATGACAACGATAACAACACACGGAGACAAAAAGCCGAACCCGAGAAAATAAAATAACTTAGCGCCGGAAACGGCAAGAGTTGGAGTACATATTGGGTAAATCATATCCGGGGTGTTACATAACTGGCCTCCCAACTTTAAGCTCCTATGACTAAGTGATAGTTATAAAGCCCGCATATGTTGTTTTGTTATTGCGGAAACACCCTGCATAGCATCTTCAAGGGGGTGGAAGCCGATGATGGGCCACTTGCAACTGATAAACGGTCGCAACAGAGTAAAAATAAACATATCATCAGCATTTGTATTCAGTATGCAAGCTCTGCCTTCCGTAATTATCATTATAACACCATAAATATGCATCAATTTGACTTAAGATTTTAGCCAAGCTGGGTTGCCTGGCTCCTGTGCTTACCCCTATGTTCCCGATCGTTCGGCAAGGCGGTAAAGGTAGCACCTTTGTGATTGTTACTACCGGGTCATCTGAGTTATCCATCTTAAAGGATATAATTGGTCGGCATCAACAGAAGTGAAAATTTAGGTGCACTAAAAACCACATAGTTTGGAATCTTTCCCCAAACTGAATCCTCAATATTTTCCTCCCGCGTTGATCGGAGCTGAGGTTTCATGATCATGATCAGCATGGCAACCCAAAGAAAGTAACCGATAGTGGAACTATTTTCTTTGGAATATGTTTCTTCATATAACATATCTCTCGGCATACCTTTGTTTATAAAACCATCTGGCCGGATTGCCTCATTTGCCACAAATCTTTGCCCGCATAAAGGCTTTAAAAAGTGGGACAAACACTCGCTGGCTACTGGCCGAGGAGGTTTAAGATGATGGTCGGTCAACAAAGTTTTGTACAATGCGGATCCGAGAATTAATGATGTAAAGTACTTGGGTACATAGAACCATTACACATAAATTGTGAGCAAAAATCAATTTTTCTGCAGCCAATCTTTTAAAGAGTCAATGGCACAATCTCTTTGAGACAACCGAGCAGCTGACACAACACTCTCATAGTTACCTATTGGCATTGATTTCCTATCTATTAAGCCCCATAAGGCCGAACTTGGCGAGCTCAACTTTCGTTAGCTCTAACTCCTTTATGAGATCTTAAATATCTTTCCTAGAAGTTTGTGTTAAACAAAACAAAATTTTCTGTCAAACAGATAATGATCCTTAATTTGGCCACACGTGCCCACATTAAAGCTCGGAGGCTACTGGGCTTCGGCTTATCATTTACTAATATTAAAGGGGCACATTGATCCCATGATCTGGTGTTGCCACCCCACCAGTGTCTCAGGGCTACTTCATTGCCTACTCAATATAGAAAATTCAAAGTGCTCAGTGTTCGGCTTGACAGAACTATGGACAAAGCGTCTTCGGACAACAATAGGTACCATTTGGGACTTATCCGGCATCAAGCTAATATATTATGATGACTTCACAAAACTCTCTCTCAAGGGCTCGTCTCTCAATCACTCTCCTCTAATGTGCATCTCAGATTTTAGGCTGACACACACCTTGAGGGCTACTGGCTATATATCTCGGTAGAGAATAAATGGAACCAATCGAAAATATTCACAAAAAATCTGCCCGCAGTCGGGGTGGTGCACCACCTCGGAAGCAGTCCGGCATAAAGCTCGGGCCCCAGTGGCTAGCACCATAGAGGGCATTTCCGGCATTAAGCTCGGCTGAATTCGTTCAATCTTTTAAAGGCCAAGGTAGTTTATGACACCTCGGACACTAACCATTGTTGGAGCTCGGCTACAGTCCGACGTTGGAGCATGGATAAACCGCCACAGGGGAAGCACTTCAAAGCTGAGGTGTGACATAAATATAACAAGGCATTGATAAAGGCCAAAGGTTTAAGGGTATAACACCCTCGATGCGACTATATCTCCCACATGTCGAGGCACGACTTAGAGGCATAATCGCATTGAAGGCATATGTCGCAAGTGAGGTAATCTTCACACAACCCATGTAATATAATAAGGAAAGAGATACATAGTTGGCTTACAATCGCCACTTCACACAATTACATGAATAAACATTACATCAATCAAATACACTCATGGCCCGACTACGGAACCAAAATAAAAGAAGAACCCCAAATGCGACAAAGGTCCCCGATCGACCCCAATTGGGCTCCACTACTGATCAACTAGAATCGAAACAACACAAGGGAAAGATCTTCATCGAGCTCCTCCTGAGCTTGGTTGCGTCATCTGCACGGACTCATCGGCACCTGCAAACTGGTTTTGGAAGTATCTGTGAGCCACAGGGACTCAGCAATCTCGCACCCTCGCGATCAAGACTATTTAAGCTTATGGGTAAGGTAAAGGTATGAGGTGGAGCTGCAGCAAGCGACTAGCATATATGGTGGCTGACATATTCGCAAAAGAGAGTGAGAAGAGAAGGCAACGCGCGGTCGAGAAACTATGATCAAGAAGTGATCCTATAGCAACCTACGTCAAGCGTAACTCCAACACTGTGTTCACTTCCCGGACTCCGCTGGAAAGAGACCATCACGGTTACACACGCTGTTAATATATTTTAATTAGGGTCAAGTTCAGGTTTTCTACAACCGGACGTTAACAAATTCCCATCTGCCCATAACTGCGGGCACGGCTTTCGAAAGTTCAAATCCCTGCTGGGGTGTCCCAACTTAGCCCATCACAAGCTCTCACGGTCAACGAAGGAATAGACCTCCACCCGAGACATTCCGATCAGACTCGGTATCCCGGTACAACAAGACATTTCGACAGGGTAAAACTAAACCAGCAACACCGCCTGAATGTGCCGACAAATCCTGATAGGAGCTGCACATATCTCTTTCTCAGGGCACACTCAGATTGTCCTAGGTACGGGTAGGCTAGCCCAGAGTTGCCCCTGGTGGTCACCGGTAGGTGACAGTTGGACCAACACTCAGAGGACCACTGGCCCGGTGGGGGGGGGGGAGGGTTAAAATAATGATGACCCTTGAGTCCGCGAAACCCAAGGGAAAAAGAGGCTAGGTGGCAAATGGTAAAACCAATGTTCGGCATTGCTGGAAGAGCTTTACTTAAGGCGAACTTCCAAGGGGTTCCCATAATAGCCCAACCGCGTAAGGAACGCAAAATCCGGGAACATAACACCAATATAACGGAAACTAGGGCGGCAAGAGTGGAACAAAACACCAGGCATAAGGACGAGCCTTCCACCCTTTACCAAGTATATAGATGCATTAATTAAATAAGATATATAGTGATCTCCCAACAAGTAAATAAATGTCCCAACAAGGAATGCCTCCAATCTTCACCTGCAACTAGTAACGCTATAAGAGGGGCTGAGCAAAGCGGTAACATAGCCAATCAACGGTTTGCTAGGACATGGGGTTTAAGGGTTTGACATGGCAATTTGGGAGGCTGACAAGCAAATGGTAGGCATCATAGCATTGGCATAGCAAAAGAGCGAGCAAACTAGCATAGCAAAGATAGTAGTGATTTCGAGGGTATGATCATCTTGCCTGAGATCCCGCAAGGAAGAAGAACGAGTCCATGAAGAAGACAAACGGACGTAGTCGAACGGTTCCTCACAAACGCGACGTTATCGGAACCAACCCGAAGAAGCAACACCGGAAAACAACAAACAACATAGTAAACAACCAACACATCAACATGGCATGATGCACAACCAAATATGATGCATGTCCGGTTTAATGAAGCATGGCATGGCAAAGTGCACAAACAATCCTACAAATTAAGTGGAGCTCAATATGCAACGAGTTGCATATTGACGAAACACCATGATAAGTTATTTACTTTGATCCCGTTTATGTACCCAACAATATTAAATGTTGTTAAGCATGGAAAGAGGGTGAAGCAAATGAAAACTACCTATCTAGTCAAGGTTAAATGAGGACGGAAGCAACGAACAACAAATCCGGAAGCTCCTCATGTGCATATTTTAGGTTTGGTCCTGTTCTGCCCTAAACCATATGTTATAGTTATTAAACATGCAAGATTATGCCACCATGTTAAACTAGACATAATTCTACCCCATTTATGTATAAATATTATTTAAATCGGAGCTACGGTTATTTAGTTATGAATTAGATCATTTTAACATGGCATAGGAGCAAATTAATGCAAACAACATTTTAAGCATTTTAAACATGGGTGAAAGTTGGATAGTATTAAACTACACAAAATTCTGAGCAAGTTTCATATATAAAACATTTTAATCCGATGCACGGTTCATGAGTTATTAAATGCATGAACAAGAGGGACTAATCTGGAAAACTGCAATCTCCGAAAAAATAGCTAAATTCGTTCCGCAGGAAAAAAACATGAATCGGGCCGAATCTGAACAGTGCACTGGGCAGCCCAACAAGAGTAAAAAAACAAGAGGAGGGGGTGCTGGGGGTCGGCTCACCCCTGGGCTGCGGCCCGTGAAGGAGGGGGAGGCAGGCCGGTGGGAGATGGGCCACCGGAGCTGGCTGGCGGCCCAGGAGAGAGGAGAGGCAGGTGCTGGGCCTTGGCGCGCTGCGTCCTGCGAGGCCCACGCGGAGGGTCAACGGGGCGTGCTCGTCGGCTCCCTCGATCCTGATCGGATCGGGGAGGCAGGGGCGGCGACGAAGTACGGCGCAGGCGGCGGGCCTCCGGCGAGGGTCGACGGCGGCGACGCGCTCCGGGAGGCGGCGCGAGGTGACGGGCGAAGAGGCGGCGCCGAGTGCGGGCGGCGGCGCGAAGACCTGGCGGTGGCCGGCGACGGGCATCGGGAACCGCGCCAGCGAGGCGGAGCGCTCCGGCGGGCGATTCCGGCGACCGGAGATGGTGAAGACGACGGACATGGGCGGTGGTTGTGCGGGGAAACGGCGGCCCGGCTCGGGCCCGGGGAGGGCCGGATCTGGGCTCCTCCGGGCCCCGACGAAGTGGGGCGCGGGGAGGACATGTGGCGGCGTCTGTGTGGAGGAGAGGGGCAGCGGAGCTGACGTGGCTCGCCCCCATTGGTCGGAGGGACGTGGCAGCGGGCGGCGGACATTGTCCGGGCGCGGGGTGGACGCGTCCGGTGGCGCGAGGAGGACGAAGTTAGGGTTTCATCTGCGAATTGATCCGAAATTTCGGGGAGGGTGCTCTTTTATAGGTAGAGGGAGCTAGGAGAGTCCAAATGAGGTGCGGTTTTCGGCCACGCGATCGTGATCGAACGACCAAGATGATGGAGCAGAGTTAGGTGGGTTTTGGGCCAAAATGGAAGGGGTGTTGGGCTGCAACACACATGAGGCCTTTTCGGTCCCTCGGTTAACCGTTGGAGTATCAAACGAAGTCCAAATGGTACGAAACTTGACAGGCGGTCTACCGATAGTAAAACAAGGCCGCTTGGCAAGTTTCGTTCCAATCCGGAAATGTTTAACCCCCACACAAGAAAGAAAGATAGAAATGACCACCGGGGAAGAACGAAGCGCCGGATTGCAAAACGGACAACGGGGAAAATGCTCGGATGCATGAGACGAACATGTATGCAAATGAAATTCACATGATGACATGATATGCAATGCATGACACGCAAGCAATGACAAGACAACAACATCGAATAACTGAACGACACCTGGCACATCGGTCTCGAGGCATTACAACACTCCACCACTACGATAGGATCTCGTCCCGAGATCTAGAATGGCACCGGAGGGAAAACGGAAGAGAAAGAGAAGAGGTAAACTAAGTTGCTTCTCTGACAAACGAGTGAAACCACGAACCTTGAGAGGTTGAACAAATTGGAAGAAATGAAACAACGGAGTAGAAAAAAGTTCACAACACTCCGTTAAGAAAGAGGAAAAGAAGGAACCGATTCGGGTAGCACTCCAGTTGAGAAGGGATGCAAGACTTGATAAAATGAGAGAACTTGAGCAAAAGGGACACAACACTCCGGTTAAATGGATAAGTCAAGAAAAGAACACGATCCTGAGAAAGCAAGAAGATGGGTTGCAGAGAGGAGCATCACAATGCCTCCGGAATAGAAGAAAGAGTGAAATGAAATGAACGAAGTGAAACAAGATCTTGAGAGAGCACGATAACAACAATGCTAGAACGGAGTTGTTGGAAAACCAACAACGAAAAGATAAGCTTGACATGGTCTTGTGGAGTACATCTCAAATTATGAGGTGACAACCTGCCACTCACGGGAAGCAGAATTGGATTGATATGAACAAGGAGACGAGAAACTTATCACCGGAAGTATATATGAAGAACTTGGGTCATTTATAAGCACCATAATGACAACCATCCTTAGGGAAGGCTTAAGGTGAAATATAACCCAAGATAACTCCAATGACGAGATTAATGGATTTAAACTACCTCATTCTTGATAACTTGTGAATCATGAAACACGAAGGGAAAATTATCAAGAATAACATAATACCACCTTCAATGATATGGAGGAAGGAATTGCACTCCGGATTACAATATGAAGAAAGCTTGAGCTTCTTAGAAAAGAATCTCGATGAACACCTCGAGAAAGAGTTAAATCCTTGATGAACCATCATGTAGAACCTTCATGACGAACTCCGGTAAACAAAAGGAATGAAAAGAAAGAGAAATTGAAAACACAAGGTGAATCCTTGCAATGATTTAGATAGATCTCCGTGATGAACTAATTGAAAAAGGTTGGAGCTCCGGGAAAAGAGAAGATGAACAATTGAGATCAAGAATTTTGATGAACCTTCGGAATAGGGAATTAATCATTTCGATGAAACAAGAATAAGAATTACATTATGCTTATCCTTCACCAATTAAATTGATGACAATCAATGGATTTGGCATACTACTTATTCTCGTTGAAAGGATTAAAATAGATATAGCGCAAACTTGAGAAGGTCTTGAAAGAACCACCGGTAGGATTGGAACAACTAATAAATTGATATGATGAAGAAGGAAGAGAACTCTTGAGCAAAACACCATAAGAATTAAAAATGAACAAAAGAAGATAAATAAGCACCAGGAATAATTATAAAATGAACGAAGATACTTGAGAGAATTTAGATACAACTGAAACGAAGAGTTCACGCGCTGAATAAAGATCGCTTGAGGGAAGCACCGGTAAAATCGTTTAATGATTACTGAAAGCTGAGAATGAATAAATCTGAAATGATGGACTCTGGATGAACAAACTGAAAAGGCTCCTAAATTGCTCCGGATGGATGAAAAGAATTCTCACAATCAAACAATTATGAGAGGATGGCAACAGGCTAGAATCACGAATCTTTGATAGATCGAAACAAGATTCAAGGGGAAACTCTTCTTCGGTCTTCAAGCGTTATGAAAGACGATGAGAGACACCACCATGAATTATTGAGACACTCCGGAATGAATCAAAAGCGAAGAGGTTGAGCCAACTATGGAAAGAATTTGAAAGATCTTGGAGAAAAGTACTTGACTGATGATAACGCATCCTTACGTCAAACTTGGAGAAGAATTTAGGATAGCTCCGGGAAAATTAGAAGAGTCAGGTAAGACCCTGGGAAAAGACCTGTGGGTTAGGGCCCACTCAAAATAAGCACCGTTGAAATGATTTAAAAGAGAGGTTGCAACGGTTGAATTAAATGACTTGAATGAGATAACAACCTCGAAAGATCTTGAACGAATGCATAGTGGAAACACGAATCTTTGAGATATCTTGAGCATTCCGGAACAATTGAATAGCGAGAAATGAATGAATATGAGGAGCACCGTCAAGAGAAGGTATTTGAAATGAGAAAAGGGGATGTAATCGACGAATCTTGACTTGAATCCACCGGAGAAGGAAAGAAAGAAGAATGACGAACTAGAAGCTTCGTTAGCATCTTCATGAGAAACACCGGATACGAATATTGATAGAAGAGAATGGAGAGACTTCACAAGAATAAAAGGATACTTGATTTAAGAAATTTGAGTCCTTAAAGAAAAACAAGGGAGGGAGGGCGGGAAAAACAAAGGCAACTTGGAGACGGATGAAACAAACACCGTTGAGAAAAATGATAATTGATCTTGCTGATGTTGAAATGATCGGATCCACTTGAAGAGAAGCACACCGGTGAAAAGGATTGACATGACAGTTTCGATGATCGAGAAGGATTAGTGTTCACATCGAGGTATGAGACCACCGCTTAGGGAAGGCATGGAATCAACATTTGACTTCGAAGCAACTCGAATACCACAACTCAAAACAAAACAAAGGATTGGCTTGCAGAATAAGCCGGAACAAACATATGATAGAGATTTTGTCCGAAGTTTTCATGGTGGGGCCTACACGGGCTCGATCGTACAGCACCATCATGTACAAGGCAGTGCACATGACATACGAAGCGTCCCCGAGTCAGCATAGCCAAGGACTCTTTAAGACACAATGAGACCACTGTAAAATCGACCGTGAATAGGCAGACCACTAGACGTCGAACCCCAATTTCATATCATACATCCGTCGGAAAGATATCCTAAGAGCGACTTGAATTCCCACTTATGAAACTCCCGAACCTTTCCGGTTATGCAATCAGGTGTTGGGGATACAGGGGAAGCATAATATCTCACCCAAACTAGCAAATCCTACATCCAGCTGTATCCATCCTTCAACACATAACCAAGAAACCTTCGGAAACCATCTACCTCGACCTTCGAAAAGCATCCGTTATACAAGTTACGGCGATACTCCCGAACTCCCGCCCCAGTACTGGGTGGCGTCGAGGTTATCTCACCAACGAACTGCATAAAAGAGATTTTCGATGTCGGCGTACTAAACTCAGGTATTCCAGAATTTCAACGATAAAATTATGACGACAACACCTCGGAGCTCAACTCCCCGGGACACTTCCACTAAACCCCTAACAGGAGGCACCAAGACAATGTTCTCATCATAAAACCATCGGAACGATTCCAAGATACCCGCGTGATCCTAAATTTTTTTAGTGAAATTTGAGAAGAGAAGAGTCAAAACTCTACGTCAGGATGCCATACCAGAGCGATGAAGGGACTGGGAAGTAAAAAGAATTCCTAAACTCTCCGATATATAATTCCTAACTAACTCAAAACATTTTTCTAGACACAACTCGGCCGCTAAAACGATCAAGCAATGGGGCTCCTAAGGTCGGGGAAGGCTCTGATACCAACTTATAGCACTCTCGATGCGACTATATCTCCCACGTGTCGAGGCACGACTTAGAGGCATAATCGCATTGAAGGCATATGTCGCAAGTGAGGTAATCTTCACACAACCCATGTAATATAATAAGGAAAGAGATATATAGTTGGCTTACAATCGCCACTTCACACAATTACATGAATAAACATTACATCAGCAAATACACTCATGGCCCGACTACGGAACCAAAATAAAAGAAGAACCCCAAATGTGACAAAGGTCCCCGATCAACCCCAACTGGGCTCCACTACTGATCAACTAGAATCGAAACAACACAAAGGAAAGATCTTCATCGAGCTCCTCCTAAGCTTGGCTGCATCATGTACACGGACTCATCGGCACCTGCAAACTGGTTTTGGAAGTATCTGTGAGCCACAGGGACTCAGCAATCTCGCACCCTCGCGATCAAGACTATTTAAGCTTATGGGTAAGGTAAAGGTATGAGGTGGAGCTGCAGCAAGCGACTAGCATATATGGTGGCTGACATATTCGCAAAAGAGAGCGAGAAGAGAAGGCAAAGCGCGGTCGAGAAACTATGATCAAGAAGTGATCCTATAGCAACCTACATCAAGCGTAACTCCAACACCGTGTTCACTTCCCGGACTCCGCCGGAAAGAGACCATCACGGTTACACATGCTGTTGATATATTTTAATTAAGGTCAAGTTTAGGTTTTCTACAACCGGACGTTAACAAATTCCCATCTGCCCATAACCGCGGGCACGGCTTTCGAAAGTTCAAATCCCTGCATGGGTGTCCCAACTTAGCCCATCACAAGCTCTCGCGGTCAACGAAGGAATAGACCTCCACCGAGACATTCCGGTCAAACTCGGTATCCCGGTACAACAAGACATTTCGACAGGGTAAAACTAAACCAGCAACACCGCCCGAATGTGCCGACAAATCCCGATAGGAGCTGAACATATCTCTTTCTCAGGGCACACTCAGATTGTCCTAGGTACGGGTAGGCCAGCCCAGAGTTGCCCCTGGTGGTCACCGGTAGCTGACAGTTGGACCAACACTCAGAGGAGCACTGGCCCGTGGGGGGGGGGGTTAAAATAATGATGACCCTTGAGTCCGCGAAACCCAAGGGAAAAAGAGGCTAGGTGGCAAGTGGTAAAACCAATGTTGGGCATTGCTGGAAGAGCTTTACTTAAGGCGAACTGCCAAGGGGTTCCCATAATAGCCCAACCGCGTAAGGAACGCAAAATCCGGGAACATAACACCGATATGACGGAAACTAGGGCGGCAAGAGTGGAACAAAACACCAGGCTAAGGCCGAGCCTTCCACCCTTTACCAAGTATATAGATGCATTAATTAAATAAGATATATAGTGATATCCCAACAAGTAAATAAATGTCCCAACAAGGAACGCCTCCAATCTTCACCTGCAACTAGTAACGCTATAAGAGGGGCTGAGCAAAGCGGTAACATAGCCAATCAACGGTTTGCTAGGACATGGGGGGTTAAGGGTATGACATGGCAATTTGGGAGGCTGACAAGCAAATGGTAGGCATCGTAGCATTGGCATAGCAGAAGAGCGAGCAAACTAGCATAGCAAAGATAGTAGTGATTTCGAGGGTATGATCATCTTGCCTGAGATCCCGCAAGGAAGAAGAACGAGTCCATGAAGAAGACAAACGGACGTAGTCGAACGGTTCCTCACAAACGCGACGTTATTGGAACCAACCCGAAGAAGCAACACCGGAAAAGAACAAACAACATAGTAAACAACCAACACATCAACATGGCATGATGCACAACCAAATATGATGCATGTCCGGTTTAATGAAGCATGGCATGGCAAAGTGCACAAACAATCCTACAAATTAAGTGGAGCTCAATATGCAACGAGTTGCATATTGACGAAACACCACAATAAGTTATTTAGTTTGATCCCGTTTATGTACCTTAAATGTTGTTAAGCATGGCAAGAGGGTGAAGCAAATGAAAACTACCTATCTAGTCAAGGTTAAATGAGGCCGGAAGCAACGAACAACAAATCCGGAAGCTCCTCATGTGTATATTTTAGGTTTGGCCCTGTTCTGCCCTAAACCATATTTTATAGTTATTAAACATGCAAGATTATGCCACCATGTTAAACTAGACATAATTCTACCCCATTTACATATAAAGATTATTTAAATCGGAGCTACGGTTATTTAGTTATGAATTAGATCATTTTAACATGGCACAGGAGAAAATTAATACAAACAACATTTTAAGCATTTTAAACATGGGTGAAAGTTGGATATTATTAAACTACACAAAATTCTGAGCAAGTTTCATATATAAAACGTTTTAATCCGATGCATGGTTCATGAGTTATTACATGCATGAACAAGAGGGACTAATCTGCAAAACTGCAATCTCCGGAAAAATAGCTAAATTCGTTCCGCAGGAAAAAAACATGAATCGGGCCGAATTTGAACAGTGCACTGGGCAGCCCAACAAGAGTAAAAAACAAGAGGAGGGGGCGCTGGGGGTCGGCTCACCCCTGGGCTGCGGCCCATGAAGGAGGGGGAGGCAGGCCGGTGGGAGATGGGCCACCGGAGCTGGCTGGCGGCCCAGCAGAGAGGAGAGGCTGGCGCTGGGCCTTGGTGCGTTGCGGCCTGCGAGGCCCACGCGGAGGGTCAACGGGGTGCGCTCGTCGGCTCCCTCGATCCCGATCGGATCGGGGAGGCAGGGGCGGCGACGAAGTACGGCGCAGGCGGCGGGCCTCCGGCGAGGGTCGACGGCGGTGACGCGCTCCGGGAGGCGGCACGAGGCGACGGGCGAAGAGGCGGCGCCGAGTGCGGGCGGTGGCGCGAAGACCTGGCGGTGGCCGGCGACGGGTGTGGGGAACCGCGCCGGCGAGGCGGAGCGCTCCGGCGGGCAATTCCGGCGACCGAAGATGGTGAAGACGACGAATGTGGGCGGCGATTGCGCGGGGAAACGGCGGCCCGGCTCGAGCCCGGGGAGGGCCGGATCTGGGCTCCTCCGGGCCCCGACGAAGTGGGGCGCGGGGAGGACATGTGGCGGCGTCTGTGTGGAGGAGAGGGGCGGCGGAGCTGACGTGGCTCCCCCCCATTGGTCGGAGGGACGTGGCAGCGGGCGGCGGACATTGTCCGGGCGCTGGGTGGACGAGTCCGGTGGCGCGAGGAGGACGAAGTTAGGGTTTCATCCGCGAATTGATCCGAAATTTCGGGGAGGGTGCTCTTTTATAGGTAGAGGGAGCTAGGAGAGTCCAAATGAGGTGCGGTTTTCGGCCACGCGATCATGATCGAACGACCGAGATGATGGAGCAGAGTTAGGTGGGTTTTGGGCCAAAATGGAAGGGGTGTTGGGCTGCAACACACACGAGGCCTTTTTGGTCCCTCGGTTAACCGTTGGAGTATCAAACAAAGTCCAAATTGTACGAAACTTGACAGGCGGTCTACCGGTAGTAAACCAAGGCCGCTTGGCAAGTTTCGTTCCAATCCGGAAATGTTTAACACCCACACAAGAAAGAAAGATAGAAATGACCACCGGGGAAGAACGAAGCGCCGGATTGCAAAACGGACAACGGGGAAAATGCTCGGATGCATGAGACGAACATGTATGCAAATGAAATGCACATGATGACATGATATGCAATGCATGACACGCAAGCAATGACAAGGCAACAACAGCGAATAACTGAACGACACCTGGCACATCGGTCTCGGGGCGTTACAAAGGGGCTCCTCGGATAGCCGACGTGTAAACTCTGTGGACTCACTTCGGCGATCCTCAAGATGGAAGATGGGAAGATTTGTTGAACCACTTTTCAAGACCGATTACCGAAGATGAAGAATAGTTCAGAAGAATCGAGGAGCATCCCCAACTTGAAGACCGGTTCAGGGGGCTACTGACGGTGTCCTGGACTAGGGGGTACTCACCACATCGTCTCCCGGCCAGGTGGATCGGGCCGAGGACCCCCTTGGCGGTTTACTCATGGTCCAGTTTGGGCAGCCCATGCCGCATACAAGGAATATTCCACAAGACTTGACGATCAATACAAGGACTCCTCTCGACTGACGTATTTGACTAGGACTCTTGTTATCCTAGGCCTCATGTACATTATATAAGCCGAGGCCAGGCTAGTCGATAGATTATTATGACATTATTCAGCATACCCTCAGGTTTTAGACCACAACATATGATCTTGAGGTAGATAACCTCTGTACTTGATACTCCATCAATATAAATACGAGAAGGACGTAGGGTTTTACCTCCATCAAGAGGGCCCGAACCTGGGTAAAACGTTGTCTCCGTCATTCCTGTTACCATTGATCTGAGAATCCACAGCTCGGGACCCCCTACCCGGAGATTTGCCAGTTTTGACAATGACACGCACCACATGTGAAGAAGGTCCTGACAGGGCTGGCTCGTGTTGATGGTACCTTCACCATCAGTGCCACCCTTGATGACAAATAGGAAAGCCCGCTTGTTGCCTTCCTGCGGGCTAATATTGATGTGTTTGCCTAGCAACCATCTGATATCCCCGGTGTTCCCAGGGAGGTAATCGAGCACCACCTTTTTGTCTACCCACAAACCCGACCTATCAAGCAGAAGGTTGGAAAGCAGGTGTCGGTGTCAAACCGGCGGATCTCGGGTAGGGGGTCCCGAAATGTGCGTCTAGGCGGATGGTAACAGGAGACAAGGGACACGATGTTTTTACCCAGGTTCGGGCCCTCTCGATCGAGGTAAAACCCTACGTCCTTCTTGATTAATATTGATGATAGGGGTAGTACAAGAGTAGATCTACCACGATATCAGAGAGGCTAAACCCTAGAAGCTAGCCTATGGTATGATTGTTGTTCGTCCTACGGACTAAAACCCACCGGTTCATATAGACACCGGAGAGGGCTAGGGTTACACAGAGTTGGTTACAATGGTAGGAGATCTACATATCCGTATCGCCAAGCTTGCCTTCCACGCCAAGGAAAGTCCCTTCCGGACACGGGACAAAGTCTTCAATCTTGTATCTTCATAGTCCAGGAGTCCGGCTGAAGGTATAGTCCGGCTATCTGGACACCCCCTAATCCAGGACTCCCTCAGTAGCCCCCGAACCAGGCTTCAATGATGATGATTCCAGCACGCAGATTGTCTCCGACATTGCAAGGCGGGTTCCTCCTCCAAGTACTTCATAGAAGATTTTGAACACAAAGGTAGTGTCCGGCTCTGCAAAATAAGTTTCCACATATTGCCATAGAGAGAATAATATTTACACAAATCTAATCTGCTGACGTATACCGTGACATCACACCACGGCCAAGTCTTTATTCGAATCGTTTTACTGTCCCACGCACATAATGCGGGGGTGTTCGCAGAAGGTGCATTTTCACACTTCATCCAACGTCTTGGTCCTACAAAGGAGGTTATAGCGCAGCGAACTAGGCAATCGGACTATGATGCTTTATCACTTTCACTTAGCCATAGGAGTTTGACAGTGAGGCTACTTATATAGCCACTGGTGGCGCCTGCGCTCGCCCGAACTCGGGGTGCATATGTGCCTGGCCGGGAAGCGGCCCTTTATTAATGCGGAGGAATCCTAAAGATTCCGGTAAGTCATCGAGTGGTTGACCAGTCTCATGCTATATCGTGACAGTCAGTTTTCGGCTTTCTCTACTAAGGTGCTCGCCTGGCCGAAACGGGGCACAATCGCAGTAGTTCTCCTGGTGCCGCCTTAGCCGATAGAGCGGAACGTAAGGTAGCAAAACACAAGAGCCGGGCAAACCCAACATTTGACCAAAGACATGATTCGAAGCTAATGCATATAAGTCCAAACTCACGACGCCGAACACTCCCTAAGGTATTCGGTCTTTATGAGGGCGGGCGGGATAACGCCCTTAGTAATGAGCCCCTAGTGTCCAGGTACGTGCAAAACTCTGACGTGGCCACATGACAAAACGCCAGCCTCCTCCTTGGTTATACCAAGAAACCAGGGGATCTGTATCAACAAGAGACAGTAAAAAAGGTTTACGCAGGGTCTTAATCTGAAAAGAATCCTTGGAACGGGTCTCTGCTGCATGTCTGCGCCTGTGTCTCCGTTGTGCCGTATCCTGGACGGGCGTAGCACGATGTTCATCTGTGAAGGAGAGGAGCTTAGTTTAGGAAAGATCGTGCCGAACATGAGTTATACTAAATAAACGAAGTATAAATTGAAATAGGTAAAATTGAGCTTTATTGTCTCTTGTTTTATATGCGCGGAGCCCCTAGTACAGGGGCATACGGCTATTAAGCCTTTATCAGTTTATGCTGGACTCGTCTAGCCGTGTCTGTGGTCTTGATGACCTGTTTAGGTGCTTTGGCTGGTGAAGCCGCTTTATTGTGGGGCTGTCAAGGCAGCCGCACTATCTTCCGCACGGGAGGAACACTCAATGAGATGATGCCTCATGGACCGGGCATCTTAAGCGTAAGAGATGCATAATGCGGTATTCCATTAAAGCAGGCGAAAGCTTTGCGTCCTAGCAGTGCTTGATAGCTACTTGAGAATGGGGCGATGTGGAACGTTAGCTGTTCGCGACGGAAGTTATCGCGGGAGCCGCACATAACTTCTAGCCGGAGAGAACCCATGCAATGGGCATCCGGGCCTGGCGTTACCCCTTGAAAGGAGGTTTTGCTATGGCGAATTTTTGTTGGGTCTATCCCGATGTTGCGGATTGTGTCCTGGTATAACAGGTTTAGACCACTGCCGCCGTCCATCAGGACATTTGTAAAGTGGAGTCCGCCGATTATTGGATCTAATACCAAGGCAGTCCCGACTGCATTCCGGATACTTCTAGAGTAATCCTGATGGTCGAAGGTGATCGGTTTTAACAACCATTGGCGAGACTCCTTTGGGATAGGCCGTATGGCGCGTATCTCTGTTAGCGCCATTCTGTTCGTCACGTGAAGTAAGTTTACTGCTTTGACTTCTTGTGGGAAATCCTTTTGTTTCCTGGTGCTCTGCTTGTGGGGTTCGTCATCATCCTCACTTGGTGTGTCGAGCCACTTGTGTTCGGCGTTGAGTTTGCCGGATTGCTTGAAAACCCAACAATCTCTGTGGGTATGGTTCGCAGGCTTCCCGGGAGTACTGTGTATTTGACATATCTTGTCCAAGATTTTGTTTAAGTTGGATAGCTCGTCCCTGCTATCCTTGAGGGGCGGCTTTCTCTGATTCTGCCGCGAGCTTTTGAATCCGGTGCTGACCGTCGTGCTCTTTAGGCTGTTTCCCTTATTCCGACGGTGGTCCTTGCTGCGTCGGGGTTTTCCGTTTCCATCCCTAACTTCGGATGTACTTGGGTCGCTGGTGCTACATCTTGCCAACCAGCTGTCCTCTCCTACGCAAAAGCGGGTCATGAGGCTTGTTAATGCGTCCATTGTTCTTGGCTTTTCTTGGCCGAGGTGTCTGGCGAGCCATTTGTCTCAAACGTTATGCTTAAAAGCTGCTAGGACTTCGGCGTCCGGAGAGTCGACTATCTGATTCTTTTTAGTAAGAAATATGTTCTAGAATTTCTGGGCTGACTCTCCGGGCTGTTGAGTTATGTGACTGAGATCGTCTGCATCTGGAGGCGGACATAGATCCCTTGAAAATTTGCCCGGAAAGCATCCTTGAGCTCTTCCCAACTTCCAATGGTGTTTTCGGGAAGGCTTTTGAGCCAATGTCGGGCTGGCCCTTTAAGCTTGAGGGGTAAGTATTTTATGGCATGGAGGTCATCTCCTCTGGCCATGTGTATGTGGAGGATATAATCCTCGATCCAGACCCCAGGGTCTGTTGTTCGGTCCTACGCCTCTATATTTATGGGCTTGAATCCCGCTGGAAATTCATGGTCCAGCACCTCATCGGTGAAACATAGGGGGTGTGCGGCACCCCTGTATTTGGGTGTGTCGTGATGTCCGGATATTTGTTGTGTTGCATTTCTTTCTAGAGCTTGCTTTCTTGGCCCTTAGATAGATCTGGCTGGTCCATCTTTTTGATGCGGATCCTTTGGTGGATCGCGTGCCGGCTTGTGTGCGTCGCCGCTTGCCACTCCATGCTGGCCAAGCGGTCGTCTATCCGACCGGGTGGCTTTCCTATTTTTTGACTGCGGGGGCTCTAAGGCCTCCTCGTCAAATTCAGGCAGTAGCTTTCGCTTTGGATAGCTTTTTGTCCGGCGACTATCGCCATATTTGTCTGCGGTGTTACGTACTTTGCTCCATCTGATTCTGAGTGCATCTTCCGCAGTTTTGAGCTTCCGCTTCTGCTTTTTCAGGCTACATGCAGTGGCGACGAGCCTTTCGTGGAGGTTCTTCTTCTCCATGAGCCTATCCGGCATAAGGTCGTCCGGACTGTTGTTTTCGCCGAGGACGGGGTGTTCTGTTTGTTTATCCAAGTTTCCCTGTTCGGACGGTTGCTCGAAGGCATGTTCGTCGTCCACCGGTTCGTCTTGCTCTATGGCCGGGTCTGTATGGTTGCTGTCTCTGTCGAGGCAGGGCTTGGAGCGGCACTTACGTCGCCGCTTTGATTGCTTTTCGATTGAATGATCCCTCGTTGCATCCCTGTGTTGCTCGTCGTCGCTTCCTTTGGGTGTGTCCACCATGTATACATCATGAGATGAGGTGGCTGTCCAATGCCTTATAGGTGTTGGTTCATGTTCATCTCCTACATCGTCGTCCATACCGTCGATGTCTTCGGAGTCGAAGTCGAGCACGTTGTTTAAATTATCGACGATGGCTACGAGGTGGGTGGTGGATGGGCTTTGAATTTCTTCATCATCCGCATCCCAACCTTGTTGACCATAGTCCGGCCAGGGCTCTCCAGATAAAGAGAGAGACTTTAGTGAATTCAAAATATCGCCGAAGGGCGATTGCTGAAAGATGTCCGCGGCGGTGAACTCCATGATCGGCGCCCGATCGGGTTCGATCGGTAGGGGCGCGGAGGGCTCAGAGTCTGGAGAGGAGTCCGGCTCCTTGGAGTCACGGGCTTGATAGAGAATAGGGCTGGTGTTCGGCTCGATCGCCGTAGAGATTGTAGCCCCCGAGGCGGTGTCCAACCACCCATCCTCGATTGGCGCAGTTGGCTCCGATTTAAGGGTCGGAGCTAATGCGGGTGCGGCCTCCAGGGCACTGTTCGGCGGCAGAGCTAGATCGTGCCCATCGTGACAGTGCGGCGCGCTCGGCTGTGGCTCGAATCCGTCGTAGATCAAGTCTCCACGGAGGTCCGCTGTGTAGTTTAAAATTCCAAATCTGACCTGACGGCCAGGGGCGTAGCTTTCAATCTGCTCCAGATGGCCAAGCGAATTGGCCTGTAGTGCAAAGCCGCCAAATATGAACATCTTTCTGGGGAGAAAAGTCTCACCCTGGATAGCATCGTCGTTGATGATCGGAGGAGCCATCGGGCCTAAAAGTGACAACACAGAGAAACTCTCAGTTTCAAAACCAATGGATCTCGGGTAGGGGGTCCCGAACTGTGCGTCTAGGCGGATGGTAACAGGAGACAAGGGACACGATGTATTTACCCAGGTTCGGGCCCTCTCGATGGAGGTAAAACCCTACGTCCTGCTTGATTAATATTGATGATATGGGTAGTACAAGAGTAGATCTACCACGAGATCAGAGAGGCTAAACACTAGAAGCTAGCCTATGGTATGATTGTTGTTCGTCCTACGGACTAAAACCCTCTGGTTTATATAGACATCGAAGAGGGCTAGGGTTACACAGAGTCGGTTACAATGGTAGGAGATCTACATATCCGGCTCGCCAAGCTTTCCTTCCACGCCAAGGAAAGTCCCTTCCGGACACGGGACCAAGTCTTCATTCTTGTATCTTCATAGTCCAGGAGTCCGGCCGAAGGTATAGTCCGGCTATCCAGACACCCCATAATACAGGACTCCCTCAGCAGGCCTCAGAGAGGCAGCAGTTCATTGGTGAGGAGATTAAGAAGCTCGAAGCAGTTGGTCTAGTCAGAGGAGTATTGCTTCCAACATGATTGGAAAACCCAGTGGTCGTGTGCAAGGCTAACGGGAAATGGAGGCTTTGCATAGATTTCACATTTCTCAATAAGGCTTGCCCGAAGGACCCATTTCCCTTGCCGCGCATCAACCAGATTGTGGACTCTACTTTAGTTTATGATTTGCTCTCCTTTCTGGATGCATACTCTGGGTATCACCAAATCTTCATGTCCAAGGAAGATGAAGAAAAGACCTCGTTCATCACCCTGTGTTGTACGTAATGCTTTGTGCGCATGCCTTTCGGGTTAAAGAGTGATGGGTCCACTTTTGCAAGATCAGTCCAGATTGGTTTTGAACCACAGTTGCACAGAAACATTGAGGCTTATATGGATGATATTGTGGTCAAGACCAAGGACAGGTCAACCCTCATCCAAGATTTGGAGGAGACATTTGCTAATCAGTGCAAGATCAACTTGAAGCTAAATACGCAAAAGTGTGTGTTTTGCGTTCCCTCCGGCAAGCTACTTGGGTTCTTTGTGTCCCATCGGGGGATCGAAGACAACCCCGACAAGATCAAGGCTATCGAGCATATACACGCACCAAGGAAAGTCAAGGATGTGAGGCGTCTGACGGGGTGCGTTGCCGCGCTTAGTAGATTTATCTCCAAGTCTGCCGAGCGCGCCCAGCCGTTCTTCAAGATTTTTAAGAAGGTGGGGGCCATGGAGTGGACCCAGGAAGCATATGCAGCTTTACAAGACTTCAAGACCTACCTGTCCTCTATGCCCACTTTGGTTGCGCCCAAACCACAAGAGCTGTGGCTGTTGTACTTAGCGGCAACCAATCAAGTGGTTAGTGCAGCCTTGGTGGCACAGCGGGAAGTAGAGGAAACAGAGAGTGAACAAGGCCCGGCAGGGCCGGATCAGGATCAGGACAAAGAAGAACATGACAGTTGGTGCAACCCCAAGGACATGACAAAGAAGAAAGTGGTGCAACGCCTAGTGTACTTCGTTACCTCCCTATTATAGGGGGCTAGGTCGAGGTACTCTGGTGTGCAAAAGTTAATTTTTGGCCTCATCGTGGCCTCAAGGAAACTGCGCCACTACTTCCAAGCCCATCAGATCACGGTTGTCACCCACTTCCCATTGCAGAGGATACTCCAAAACCCTAAGGCTAATGGCAGAATAGTGGAGTGGGCTTTGGAGTTATCCAGCTTTGTCCTGAAGTTTGAGAGCACGTCAACAATCTAGAGCAGGGCATTGACAGAGTTTATTGCAGAATAGACGCCAACCCCTGATGAAGAAGTGCCGTAAACAGTTATCCCCGGCAAGGAAGCACCCAAAGAATGGATCATGTATTTCGATGGTTGACGGTGTCCTGGACTAGGGGGTACTCAACACGTCATCTCCCGATCTGATAGATTGGGCCGAGGACCCCCGTGGCCGTATACTCATGGGACAGTTCGGACAACTGCCGCATACAAGGAAGATTTCACAAGACTTGGCAACCAAGACAAGGACTTCTCCCCACCGGCGTATTCAGCTAGGACTCTTGTTAACCTAGGTCTCTGGTGCATTATATAAACCAAGGCCAGGCTAGTCGATAGATCATATATACAGCATACACATCAACAATCATACCATAGATTAGCTTCTAGGGTTAAGCCTCCTTGATCTCGTGGTAGATCTACTCTTGTACTACCCATATCATCAGTATTAATCAAGCAGGACGTAGGGTTTTACCTCCATCAGGAGGGCCCGAACCAGGGTAAAACATCGTGTCCCCTGCCTCCTGTTACTATCCAGCCTAGACGCACAGTTCGGGACCCCTACCCGAGATCCGCCGGTTTTGACACCGACATTGGTGCTTTCACTGAGAGTTCCGCTGTGTGATCGACAAAAGGATCGATGGCTCACCTGCAGATCAACTGCGACTTCGGCATCTTCGGCACCAGCTCGACTGGTCACCTTGGTTCAACCAAGAATTGCGCCCCGTGTTCAGATGACCATGTTCGGACAATTGCCTTCATCAAACATCAACTCCGATCTCTATCAAGATCACGGAGGAATCATCTATGGAGCTCGGGGGCTCAACGTCAACATTGCCCTCAAGCGACCGTGCTGTTTTTCCAAACAACGAACTTGTATCCGCTGCCACCACCTCTTAGAGCATCACTTTTTCGATCCCTTTGGTGGAATTGTGCGGAATTGAGTCTTCAAAGACCATGCAAAATTTCATCGAGTTCCGATGGAGGAATCTCCGGCAATCTATAATATACTAGAGCGGTGTCAAATCTGGACGGGAATCTGGACGAGTTTAGGGCGTGATGTCCAGCTTCTAGCTCGGACGTCCTTCGGAAGATCCAACCGTTGATCGGCTGCGGAATTACTATATCTACCACCCCTCAAAATTTCAGCTTGATCCGACCGTCCAAACTCCAGGAACCTTCCGATTAATGCATCACTTTTCGGATCTGTTTTCTGCGCGGAAACGAATCCGACCCGAGTTCATCTTTTTTATGAACGGGATTTCGGACATCCCTTTTGAAGGAAGTTTTGTATGGGGTATTGTGTTTTGTTCCCGAACACATCCCACTAACTTTAAGATCTTTTGAACATGATCTTCAACATCATACTGGTGTCAAACCAGTCCGGCAATATTACTCCAGGGCTGCCGACCTGCGCTAGACACGTCGTCACTTTAGCCGAGCTCAACTTCTTTGGATCATCATCTCGGCAGGCCGAACAAGAGTCCGGCATCGCGAAGGATAAATCGTCATCAACATCCTCGCCCCACGGATTACACGGAGCGGGCATACCGGCATCGCCGCATAGTCGCTTCATCAAGCCGGCATCGACCACATCACGACCTGCATCGACAGGGCCGCACTATTGCTTATTCAAGCTGGTGTCCATCACGCCGACCTACTTTGACTTATCGGCTGACGTCGAGGCTTCGACATCTCGGCTGGACCGGGGGCTTCGCCATCTCTTCATCAACCTACTCCGGACACTTCGGCGTCACTAGCCGACCAGCTCTGTCGCTGGGCCGAGGGCTTTGCCTCGGCGAGTCAACCTTACCAGCATTGCCATGCCGTCGTTTTATCGCCCATCAGGCAATGGGTGTGCGGTGCGAGTCCCAATTTTGGGAATCACATTCCTTCAGATTGCTACAACAAATAAACCAGGTGCTATTAATCCCAGTATTTTTTGCTTGTTTGGGTTCATTTTTCCCAAGGAATTATTACTCTGGTTTGTCCATGATATGTACACAGGTCTATCAAATGGTGACCGCATTAATGAAGGTCACGTGGTGGTTCGATCAGTTTCCGTACATAGTCCGACGATCGCCGCATCCGGAGCTCGGACCGACCTGTGAATTCAGGCTTTGCCACGCCTTTACTACATCACGCCGACGCCCTGCATCGACATTGACTTCGGCGCCAGGCCATATTTATTCTATACCTCACTTTGCATAAATTATTTATTATGCAACACATTTTTTTTAATTATCATTATTACTATTATCTTCGGTTTGCACTATTTTTTGTGCACAGGAAAATGATCCGAGGACTTCGGCGTCACTCTGCCGGTCTGCATTGACCGTGCTATGTCACCACTTAGGCGTGTCGAGCTCTCCGCTCCGCCACCTCGGGACTAGCTTGGGGGATGGAACCTTGCCCCGCATCAAGCTCGGACCGCATCATCAATACCGAACACATTAACCAGCTAAGTCACTTTCATGCTCAAAGTTTTAATTTCTAACTTGTGTTCGGTTTGACCAAGCATTATACTTTTTTGGAAAAAAGTTGCTTGTAAAAAATTTCCTTGGCCAAACTTTGTTTGTGACACACAAATTCAAGGACCCAATTCACTTGGGGGCTTCATTTATGAAGCTTTTCCTCTTGCATATCATTATACTTGTATGGCTTCATTCCTTGTTCGTGTATTATGCCACAATATGCACCATATTGACTTAAGCGATTTGCAAGCTGGGTTGCCTCGCTCCTATGTTTACCCCTACGTTCCCGATTGTTCGGCTAGGGAGTAAAGGGAGCACCTCTGCGATTGTCACGATCGGATCACCCAAGCCGGACCTCAGACTGGGTGAAGCCGAAAGCTAGCGCTCTTATAGTTTTCAATGATGGTCGGCACACAACGGAACTCATGAGTACAAAAAATCTATTGCACAAGTCTCATAATAACAATGAGCACCAAAGAAAGGTATCGGTGGGGGTACTATTTTCTTCGAAGATGCTTCTTACACTTCGCAGTAATATAGCATAAGTTCCTTGAGCGCGCTTTGTCTGTTACAGCCTTATGGCCTGATTGCCTGGTTATTGGAAACACCGTCGATATTCTTGACCGATGGAGTACATAACACTTTTCGGTCCTTGACCGAAGAGGGAGAAGCCGACGGTCGGTTAAGATGCGTTTAAAGTTCGGTTGAACATAGATATGATATAAGTACTTCGGTACATGCAATCATTCTTCTACCCAAGTCACTTGTGGGCTCTTAAGTTTATTTGAGCCGTTTTATAATAAGTGTTCTTCTTCTTAGTCATTGCAAAGTTTTATTATTATTTATCACTCCTTTTTTCGACGCGAGTGTGCGGTCACTAGCCGGGGAGCCTAATTTGCTAAACTGGCCTAATGAGAAGTACTTCGCCCTCGGGATAGGAGGTTGAAGCCGTAGGCTGACCCGCTCGAATTCTTGAGATAGGATGTATCATGTTAAAGCACGACAGAAGCACTTCTTTTTTCTAAGACCAATTTTCGGATTGGCACCGAACAATTGATATTGTTCGGACGTCATGTTTTTACTGACGTTTCTTGGTTTTCCAAGCTTTTTGGCACTTTTAAACTATTTGTGCTTTTCCAGCATTAATCTCACTGTGCAACGCCGGACACCTTTAGGGATTCGGCAAAAACATTCTCAGATATTGCTATATATGCATCGGTTTTGAATTGTGTCTTCGGTCAATAGTTGGGTTGCCCGGCTCCTGCACTTGCTTCCTACATTTCGTTTTGTTCGGCTAGGCGTGCAAAGGGAGAACCACTGCGATTGTGCTTCCAGCTCACATGGTTAATCACCTCAGTGGAGAAAGCCGAAAACTGACTTTCACAATAAGCGTAAACTGGTCAGCAATCCGATGACTATGTTAAATGATGGGCCATTCATAACATTGGCCGAAGTGTTTACGACTTGACCCCGACCGTCGCCGAACACTACCGGGGGCTATTAACTGGCCTCCCAGACTAAATCCTCAATATTTTGCTCTTACATTAGAGCCGAGGTTTAATGATCATGCTTAGCATGACAACCCAAAGAAAGGAACCGATAGCGGGACTATTTTCTTTGGAAGACATTTCTTCTGTTAAACAGTAATATAACTCTCTGCGTACCTTTGTTTATAAAACCGTATGGCCAGATTGCCTTGTTTGTTTTAAATCTTTGCCCTCATAAAGGCTTTATAAAGTAGGACAAACACTGAGATGGAAGCTGATGGTCGATCAACAAAGTTTTGTACAATGCGGATCTGAGCATTAATGACGTAAAGTACTTGGATACATAGAGTCATTACACATAATTTGTGATTTTACTATGGATATTGATCCTTAATTTGGCCACCCATGCCTGCATTAAGGCTCGGGGGCTACTGGGCTTCAGGCTTATTATTTACAAATATTAAAGGGGCACATTGATCCCCTAATCTGGTGTTACCACCCGACCAGTGTCTCGGGGGCTACTGCATTGCATGTCCAATGCAGAAAATTTTATGTGCAATATAGTTTCCGAGGAGATTTTGATCCTCAAGTTGGTCGGCCGCACCCAACCTGAGTCTCGAGGACTGAGCACGCTGCTTTTAGTGTCCCGAAGTATTCTGCCGAGCTTGGACTTGATCCTCAGGCTGATTTTGTAAATCAACCTGAGTCTCAGCGGCTACTGGGATCAGCGGTCTTACGTCATCCTTCAAGTGCATCTCAGGTTTTAAACCGATACACACCTTGAGGGCTACTGGCTATATATCTCGGCAGAGAATAAATTGCACCAATAAACTATATTAACAAAAATCGGCCCACATTCAGGGTGGTGCACCACCTCAAAAGCAGTCCGGCATAAAGCTCGGGCATTAGTGTCTGGCTCCATAGAGTGCATTTCCGGCATTAAGCTCGGCTAAACTCCTTCAAACTTCTTTGAACCAAGGTCATTTACGACACCTCGGATACAGTCCGGCGTTGGAGCTCGGATACATAGTCCGGCGTTGGAGCTCGGATACATTCCGGTGTTAGAGCTGGGAAGCGGTCCGGCGTTGGTGCTCGGCTGCAAAAGATGCCTCGAATGCAGTCCGGCGTTGGAGCTTGGACGCAAGAGGACGCTGCCGCCCGGGAAAAATTTCAAACCCGAGGTGTGGCATAAAAATAATAAGGCATTGATAAAGGCTGGAAACTTAAAGGGGCTCCTCGGATACCCGATGTATAAACTTGTCGAATTCATTTCGGCGATCCTCAAGATCGAAGATGAGAAGATTTGTTGAACCAGTTTTCAAGACCGATGACCGAAGATGAAGAACAGTTCGGAAGAATCGAGGAGCATCCCTAACTTGAAGACCAGTTCAGGGGGCTACTAACAGTGTTCTGGACTAGGGGGTACTCAACACGTCATCTCCCGATCTGATAGATTGGGCCGAGGACCCCCGTGGCCGTATACTCATGGGCTAGTTCGGACAACTGCCGCATACAAGGAAGATTTCACAAGACTTGGCAACCAAGAGAAGGACTTCTCCCCACCGGCGTATTCGGCTAGGACTCTTGTTAACCTAGGCCTCTGGTGCATTATATAAACCAGGGCCAGGCTAGTCGATAGATCATATATACAACATACACATCAACAATCATACCATAGGCTAGCTTCTAGGGTTTAGCCTCCTTGATCTCGTGGTAGATCTACTCCTGTACTACCCATATCATCAATATTAATCAAGAAGGACGTAGGGTTTTACCTCCATCAAGAGGGCCCGAACCTGGGTAAAACATCATGTCCCCTGCCTCCTGTTACCATCCAACCTAGACGCACAGTTCGGGACCCCCTACCCGAGATCCGCCGGTTTTGACACCGACAATGGTGCCTTCTCCCTGCAAGGTGTAGGGATTGGCATTCTTATTGTTGCTCCCACAGGGGATCACTTTAAGTACGTTGTCCAGATGCACTTTCCTAGAGAGGAGGGAACCAACAATACTATAGAGTATGAATGGCTCCTTGTCGGGCTCAAGATTGCAACAGAATTGGGAATTAAGAAGTTGATCATTCAAGGAGATTCACAGCTTGTGGTGAGACAAATCAACAAGCATTACCAAAGTCCATTGATTGTGGCATACGTTGAGGAAGTGAGAAGATTGGAGGAGCACTTTGGCGGATTGCAAACAGAGCACGTACCCCGTGCGGAAAATAGCATAGCTGATCATCTGTCAAAGTGTGCTACGCAAAAACTTCCTGTGGAACCAGGAACTTTTGTTCTCCATCTTAAACAGCCCTCCGTATCCTCGGCAACAATGGTCAGAATGTGGAGGAAGTTGGACTCCGTTAAGCCTCTCCCGGTAGAGCCTCCCAAGGCTCCTGGTAGGGACCCTGCCGGAAACTCCTCATCACCTGCAGGATTGCGCTCTCCTGCCGGGCCACTGGTCCTTGTGGACGAGGTATGCGCTCCTGTAGATGAGGATGTGCCGCTAGACCTCGTTGCCGAGCCTCGGGCTCCAACTTGGGCACATAGTCCATTTCCTCCAAACTTGAGAACTTCGCATTGAGCAAGAGGAAGATGAAAGAGTAGCCCAGAGGGCCAATATGTATCAGTTGGTCAATGATGCTTTGTATAGAAGAAGGCCCAACGGTGTGAAATTTAAGTGCACCTACCGGGAAGAGGGAAAGGAAATACTGGCCGAAATATACAAAGGCATGTGTGGCTCCCACATTGGATCAAGGGCATTAGTTGGAAAAGCATTCCGTCAAGGATTCTATTCGCCCATCGCCCTCCAAGATGCGGTCAAGCTAGTCACCAAGTGTGAAGCCTTCCAGTTCCATTGCAAGAACATCCATCTGCCTACACAAACACTTCAAACAATCCCTTTGTCATGACAATTTTCGGTCTGGCAGCTCGATATCCTCGGCCCTTTCCCTCGAGCTGTTGGGAGTTTTGAGTTCTTGTTTGTTGCCATCGACAAGTTTACAAAGTGGCCGGAAGTAGATTCCATGAGAAAGTTGATTGATTATTCAACTATCAAGTTCTTGAAAGGATTGGTGTGCTGCTTCGGGGTCCCTGCCCAGATCATCACTGACAATGGCACCCAGTTCACGAGTCGTGTCTTCATGCAACATGTTCATGCCTCGGAAGCAAGATCTCATTTGCCTCTATTGCACATCCCAGAAGAAATGGACAAGCTGAGAGGGCAAACGCTAAAGTGTTGCAAGAACTCAAGATGAGAACCTTTGATACGCTGCAGAAGTGCGGTAGGCGATGGATCAATAAGCTACCAATAGTCCTCTAGTCCCTCAGAACGACACTGAACCGGGCTACCAGGCAGACTCCCTTCTCCCAAGTCTATGGGGCAGATGAAGTTATCCCCACGAAACTCATTTACGGGTCACCTCGAGTGCTTGCCTACGATGAAGTAGCACAGGATCAGACCCAGCGTGACGACATTGTGCTGCTCGAGGAGAACTGTCTCCGGGTTGCTATGCATGCTGCATGCTATCAGCAAGCCCTGCGTTGCTATCACAGCCACAGGGTTCATTCCCGGTGTTTTGAGGAAGGCGACCATGTCCTTAGACGTGTTAAGTCCGCCAAGGGAGCAAACAAGTTGACACCAAAGTGGGAAGGCCCTTACCGGATAGTTCGAGTCACCAGACCTGGCGCAGTCCGTCTGGAGACCAGAGATGGCATTCAATTGCAAAACTTATGGAATATTGAGCATCTCCGCAAGTTCTACCCAAAAGGAGTGTCAATTGGGCCTTGCCTGACAACCACTCTTTTGTACAGGCCTTGCCTTAGTTGCATGTAACCCCTTGTACAAAGCCAGGCGCAGACCCTGAGCAACAGAGAAATAAATGAAGCGCTGGGGTCCTCCGACAAGTTGCATGCATGCGCAAGCATTTCCATCTACATAAGGTTCCAGGTTGCTGCCGTGAGCTTGGCCTGTATAGGAAGCTGGAAAGATGAACCAACACAACGGTCTCCGGCAAGCCAAACAGATAAGTTCTATCTCTTGTCCATACATGTTCTGTAAGCAAATACTGAAGGAAATATGCCCTAGATGCAATAATAAAGTTTTTATTTATATTTCCTTATATTGTGATAAATGTTTATTATTCATGCTAGAATTGTATTAACCGGAAACTTAGTACATGTGTGAATACTTAGACAAAACATAGTGTCCCTAGTATGCCTCTACTTGACTAGCTCATTAATCAAAGATGATTAAGTTTCCTAACCATATACATGTGTTTTCATTTGATGAACGAGATCACATCATTAGAGAATGATGTGATGGACAGGACCCATCCGTTAGCTTAGCATAATGATCGTTTAGTTTTATTGCTATTGCTTTCTTCATGACTTATACATGTTCCTCTGACTATGAGATTATGCAACTCCCGAATACCGAAGGAACACCTTGTGTGCTATCAAACATCACAAAGTAACTGGGTGATTATAAAGATGCTCTAGAGGTGTCTCCGATGGTATTTGTTGAGTTGGCATAGATCAAGATTAGGATTTGTCACTCCGTGTATCGGAGAGGTATATCTGGGCCCTCTCGGTAATGCACATCACTATAATACTTGCAAGCAATGTGACTAACGAGTTAGTTACGAGATGATGCATTACGGAACGAGTAAAGAGACGTGCCAGTAACGAGATTGAACTAGGTATAAGGATACCGACGATTGAATCTCAGGCAAGTAACATACCGATGACAAAGGGAATAACGCCTGTTGTTATGATGTTTATCCGATAAAGATCTTCGTGGAATATGTAGGAACCAATACGAGCATCTAGGTTCCACTATTGATTATTGACCAGAGATGTGTCTCAGTCATTTCAACATAGTTCTCGAACCCGTAGGGTTCACACGTTTAATGTTCGATGATGATTTTGTATTATATGAGTTATGTGTTTTGATTATCGAATGTTGTTTGGAGTCCCGGATGAGATCACGGACATGGCGAGGAGCCTCAAAATGCTCGAGACATAAAGAATGATGTATTGGATGATGTTATTCGGACATCAGAAGAGTTCCGAGAGGTACCGGGTAAAAACGGAGTGCCAGAGGGGTTACCGGAACCCCCTGGGGAAGTAATGGGCCAACATGGGCCTTAGGGGAGAGAGAGGATAGGCCACGAGGAGGTGGCGCCCCCCACATGGGGAGTCCGAATAGGACTAGGGGAGGGGGCGCGGCCCCCCTTTCCCCCTTCCACCAAGTGGAATCCTACTAGGACTTGGAGTCCTAGTAGGACTCCTCTCTCCTGGCACGCCCTACAGGGTCCGGCCAGCCTCCCCCTCTCCTCCTTTATATATGGAGGCAGGGGGCACCCTAGAACACACAAGATCAATTGTGTTAGCCGTGTGCGGTGCCCCACTCCACAGATTACACCTTAGATCATATTGTCATAGTGCTTACGCGAAGCCCTGCGCGGATCACATCATCGACACCGTCATCACACCGTCGTGCTGACAGAACTCATCTACATCCCCGAACCTCTGCTGGATCAAGAGCTCGAGGGACGTCATCGCGCTGAATGTATGAAGAAATCGGAG
Source organism: Triticum dicoccoides (assembly GCF_002162155.2). Taxonomy (NCBI): domain Eukaryota; kingdom Viridiplantae; phylum Streptophyta; class Magnoliopsida; order Poales; family Poaceae; genus Triticum; species Triticum dicoccoides. Next base: position 367,724,916 of record NC_041390.1, read on the forward strand.
GTGCCATGCGTTCGGTATTTGATCAGTTGGATCGTGATTGGACCACGAAGAGTATGACTACATCAACCGCGTTAACATAACGCTTCCGCTTTCGGTCTATGAGGGTACATGGACACACTGTCCAGTCTCGTTGCTATGCTTCTCCTAGATAGATCTTGCGTGACCGTAGGAATTATTTTGAATTACTACGTTCCCTAACAAATACTTTTGCATATGAAAACCTTGCCGCTTTTTAAGACTTAGGTGCTCCCATCCCTTGACACGAACGTTGCTTTGGTCTGGATGATCGCAATGGCCTTTGATTAAAAAAGATTGGCGGGGGGCTAGTTCTTCTCCACAATTTGTTCTGGTAGGCTTAGTTCCCCAGCAAGCAAAATGGAGGGTACTGGCGGGATAGCCTGCTAGGGGAAACTCGTTTATTTAAAGTATAGAGGCATTCAACCTCTGCATGGACATTGTCGGCGTCCTGGGAACGGGGGTACCCAGACTTGCCTGCCTGCGGCCTAGGGTGTGGCTCCACTAGCGGCCTGTTACGACCCATCTTCATCAGCTGCCATTCGAGACCCTCGCGAGAGGCCAAGCCTCGCGAAGCGGACGATGCAAGGCCTCCTTAGAGGCAGCCTCTCTAGGCTGGCTCCTGAGGGGCAGAGATATCTATGAAAGGGGCAACTCGCGAGGAGCGCATGACGTGAGCCATGACGACCAAGGCCATGTGGGTGCCAGCGGGAGCAGAGTACTCGTTGCCTCTATGGTGCTAAAGGGGCAAGCGTAGGCAAGGAGTCCCGAGGTATCAGGCAAAGGTTTCAGTATTGGTGCAACGAGACTGTAACGCCCACAATGCGGCTATATCTCCCACGTGTCGAGGCATGACTTAGAGGCATAACAAGATGGTGGTTTAGTCGCAAGTGGGGTAATCTTCACACAATCCCATGTACTGAATAAGAAAGGGATAAAGAATTGGCTTACAATTGCCACTTCACACAAATACAAGTTTAACATACATCATCCAAAATACAATCAAGGTCCGACTATGGAACCAAAATAAAAGGAAGACAACCCCAAATGCTAGATCCCCGATCACCCCAACTGGGCTCCAATACTGATCATCCGGAAAAGACACAAAACAAAGAATAAGATCATCATCGAGCTCCACTTGATCTTGGTTGCGTCACCTGCAATGGTAACATCGGCACATGCAACTATTTGGAAGTAACTATGAGTCACGAGGACTCGGAATCTCACACCAGCGAGATCAAGACTATTTAAGCTTATGGGTAGGTTAAGGTATTGAGGTGGAGCTGTAGCAAGCACTAAGCATATATAGTGGCTAACATACGCAAATAAGAGCGAGAAGAGAAGCAACGCAACGGTCGAGAAGCTAGAAATGATCAAGAAGTGATCCTGAAACTACTTACATTCAAGCATAACTCCAAAACCGTGTTCTCTTCCCGGACTCCGCCGAAAAGAGACCATCACAGCTACACATGCGATTGATGCATTTTAATTTAGTTAAGTGTCAAGTTCTCTACAACCGGACATTAACAAATTCCCATTTGCCACATAACCGCGTGCACTGCTTTCGAAAGTTCAAACCCTGCAGGGGTGTCCCAACTTAGCCCATCACAAGCTTTAACAATCAATGAAGGATATTCCTTCTCCCGGGAAGACCCGACAAGTCTCAGAATCCCGGTTACAAGACATTCCTACAATGGTAAAACAAGACCAGCAAAGCCACCCGATGTGTCGACAATCCCGATAGGAATCGCACATATCTCGTTAATGGACACACCGGATAGGTCAAGCTATGAGCTAAACCAGCCCTCAAGTTGCCCCGAGGTGCCTCGCAGGTTGCCCGGTTCAGACCAACA